>NW_024714177.1:9728122-9820544 GCF_018991925.1 Homarus americanus
GTACGATCCCCTACTATCATTGTACTATCACCTACTATCGTTGTACTACCCCTACTATCCTTGTACTACCCCTACTATCCTTGGACTACCCCCCACTATCCGTGTACTACCCCTACTATCCTTGCACTACTCCCTACTATCCGTGTACTACCCATACTATCCTTGTACTACTCCCTACTATCCGTGTACTACCCATACAATCCTTGTACTACCCCCTACAATCCTTGTACTACCACCTACTATCCTTGTACTACCCCCTACTATCAGTGTACTACCCCCTACAATCCTTGTACTACCACCTACTATCCTTGTATTACCTCCTACTATCCTTGTACTCCCCCTACTATCCTTGCACTATCCCTACTATCTTTGTACTACCTCCTACTATCCTTGTACGATCCCCTACTATCATTGTACTATCACCTACTATCGTTGTACTACCCCTACTATCCTTGTACTACCCCTACTATCCTTGGACTACCCCCCACTATCCGTGTACTACCCCTACTATCCTTGCACTACTCCCTACTATCCGTGTACTACCCATACTATCCTTGTACTACTCCCTACTATCCGTGTACTACCCCCTACTATCTTTGTACTACCTCCTACTATCCTTGTATTACCCCTAATTTCCTTGTAATATCCCTACTATCCTTATATTACTCTCTACTACCCTTACTATTCGTCTACTTCCCCCTACTATCCGATTACTACCTCTCCTATCCTTGTACTACCCCCATTAACGCTTTACTATCCTCCGCTATCCGTGTACTACCCCTATTATCCTTGCACCACCCCCTACTATCCTTGTACTGTCCCCTACTATTCTTGTACTACCCCCCAACCATCCTTGTACTGCCCCCTACTATCCTTGCACTACCCCCTACATTTATCGTACTGACCTCTACTATTCCTGTATTACCCCTACTATCCTTGCACTACCCCCGCCCGCCCCTCCGCCTCATGAGAACCCGGTGTCTCGCTCGGCTTCCATTATCCAGTTAACCTTGGCTTGAAATACCCCAAGTACGTATACATGACCAGTGACTTTAAATGCAACATCCACTTCAAGGTTTAATCTAGAAAATTACAATTATATTAAACTCTTATTGGGCGAATTACCTCCTATATGTGTAAATGTGTACGTATATAATAATTCATGTATATGTATGTACACACACATGACCCCTGAAGAGACCTTTAAGCCTCCTTCAACCCCCCCCAACCTCCAGTCCCACTTTCATCATCCCCCCCCTCCCCCCCCACCCCATCACCTCACCTCCCTCACAGGCCGCCAACGAGCCAACCACGACACTTCCCACTCACTCCCTTCACCTGTGCTGAGATATATGTTATATCTATAAAACCTTTCTCACATTTCACAATTTGGTAGGTAGGGGGCGGAGAGATAACAGCAGAGTTTAGGAGAGAGATAAAAACGTAAAAAAGGAGTAAAAAAGAGAAAATTTGAGAAAGAGAGGGAAGGGAAGTCGGGTTAGAGAGAGGTCTTGCTCCATTTCCGAATCTAGAGTTGAGAAATGTGTAAGGTACAGGTGTAATGTACGCCACTTCTTGCCACATGATTTCATATCCTCCATCCTGGTCAAAAGCAGACGAAATAATAATCCAAAATCCACAACACTCCTGGCGACTGATACATGACACTGATATAACTCGTTGTTTACAGTAAATAGATTAATGTTAGGACGAGGTAAACATTAACACCATACGAGGCCAGTTTACAACATAGGATTATTATCAATATTATATTATTAAACACCAGAGGTTTCTGTTGACGTCCAGATGACAGTATCAACGCTGGCAATAGCACGTATAAAAAAGTAATTGTATCCCCTTAATATTAGAGTTGTCATTGATCACTGTCGAGAGGTTATGGACACACAAATGAAATTCCAATCGCCTTTACCTGCTTGATGAAATTTCACATCTGCGACCTGCCGACCAGCGCCATACTGTACAAGGAGAACTCTTGCTTGAAACATAGGAAATAACTTACCGTTAAATGGTTCAGTCCATTAACTATCTAGGATACATTTTTCAATGGGCAGGGACTTGATACAAGGATGTTATGGGACAATTTAAGCACATACCAACAGCCAACACGAGGAGCGACACTACCCACACGAAGCACATCTTCACACTGACGATAAAAACCTATCAGTTCCAGTTCCAAGGCTCCGCCAGACACGGGTCCTCCTGGCGGTGTGACTATTCTTCTACCTCTCACTGTGACTATTATTTCCTCTGGTTTGATGATCCGTTTTACTTAAACTATTACATATATGTAGTCGTGACTGGTAAACAGTACGTCAGTTAAGGCAGAGTTTATATTAGTGAATTTGACAGCGAGCAAGGAAGTGTCCGTAATATTCGGAGAAACACGAAGCATTTTTCACCGTATGGAAGGGAGTGGCCAGCTCCAGGAGAAAGTCAGGTACACACACACACACTCTATATCACCCAGGCGGCTGTCAGGAACTACTTCACCAGATTTAAGAATACTTGAATCACCACTGCAGGGGAGGTTCCAAGAATATGTTCTTATGTTCTTAATATCAAAAGGGAGAGGGGGGGGGAGGTGGTCCAAGAAGTTTTGGGTGGGGGAACCTGGCAATCAAAGCGAGCTCACCCAGCTGTAAGCCCCCCAAGAAAATATTTTGAAATCTGACCAATGTCGTGGGCATTTTGGGGCCATTTTGAAGCCATGTGCACTTGACATTGAGGGATATTCTGAGGTCAATAGTAATTACTTTTTACTATACAAAAATGCCTGAGTACAATACTGCATTAAAGAAAAAGTTTTGGAAATTTCTGATGAAAAGGTGTTAGGTCCGGAGCCCTACGACCCCCTCTGGATCCGGCCTTGTCCAGAGTTAAGAATTCCTTCCGAGCTGGCGATGTAAGAGCGCTTATAAATGACTCAGTTACCCTGCTACACGTGTGTGTTGGTGTGGGGATTAGTGGATGACATCATTATGACCTGACCTCATGTTTAATAAGGTCACCCTGTATATTTAAGCCTCTCTCTGTCCATGTAATCCAGTTGCCTCTGAAGATGTCTTGAATAAAGACGAAAGCTAAGGTGCTCCGTTGTTCCCTTTTCCCCGTGTGATTTTATCAAGATTTATCTTATCCACGTTTTCATTGTGGATCTACATGAAATATATATATATATATATATATATATATATATATATATATATATATATATATATATATATATATATATATATATATATATATATATATA
This sequence comes from Homarus americanus, assembly GCF_018991925.1. Taxonomy (NCBI): domain Eukaryota; kingdom Metazoa; phylum Arthropoda; class Malacostraca; order Decapoda; family Nephropidae; genus Homarus; species Homarus americanus. Next base: position 9,731,397 of record NW_024714177.1, read on the forward strand.
TATATATATTAGCTGGATGACGTAATTGAAAACTAATTAAAATAAAAATATTTCAGGTTTATCGCCACCTTGACTCATGACCTCCAGACCACGAATACCTGAACTATGGCTTGACTTCCCTAAACACCTTATTGCCAGAGGGCCATAACTTTCTAAGCATCCAAAAGGAAAAAGTTCATAATTCCTTTTCGAGTGGCCATTGGGCTGACAACATACCCTTGAAATTTGTAATGATTGTTCCACCGACTTTCCGGATACAAGAAGCAGTCTATCTGTGTATATAACCAAGCAACATAAGCAAAAGAATGAAAAATGTCGTAAAATAATTTCGTTTTTTCTATGAATGTTTTCCAACAGTGAGTAATTAAGGTACCGGCGATATTATATGAAAGTCTCATGTGTGTATTACTGTCAGACACAAACCAATAAACAGATCGGCCTCAGAGTGTTTCATCACGTTTATATAACCTCCATCAGTCCCCAAACATCTTCAGTGTCAGGCTCGGGGGACGACGCCTCCCCCATTATATTTAATATTACTAGCTTGGTCTCTGTACGCCTTTTATTATTAAAAAATAAATCCTTCTTTATTACTACTATTAATCTATTTAATAAATCCTCCCAGTTATCAACAAGTTCACTCCCATTAGTATACCCAGGAAAAGGTCAGCCGGAACCTAGAGCATATATTATGTAGGTCACTGTATAGGTCAGCAGTTTGACCTCAGTGTAGTTTGTGTGCTATCACTCTCTGAGCCATACTTTGTTTGACTCCTATACTGGATGAGAGTCATGGAGGAAGTAGAGTGGAGAAGGTCATCTAGGTACTGTAGTACCCCGCCATAGCTTGGTTGTTGATTTCATTAAAGACATACACGAGTGAGCGTACATTACTTCCATATTCATACTCTCACCATAAAAACGCCTTTACAGATAAATGAACGGCAACCGTTCGCCTGGCGTTGTTTATATAACTTAGCCTTTCACCACATGAGAGCGTCACAGCCGTCAGAAGAAGGGCGGACATTGAGGGGTGTGTCACAGTGGGGGAACGTCAGTAGGCGCTGTTGAATACTTGCGCTGGCGTTGTCTTTGTGGTGCGTAGTGATGACTGATTTTTCTTTAAGTTTCTTAATTTTCCCTTACCTTAGGTAATGTGATGTTATTTATCTGTTTACTGAAGCATATGCCTCTTTATAAGTGTATTCACCTCTATATTACTCTATTTACCTGTGATGTATAGTCTGTTAAGAAATACACCAGTGAAAACATACTCATCTTTTTATTCATGTATCTCTCTATTTCTTTATCTATTTGTCATATTTCTTCTTATAAGAATCAAGAAAAACATCAGTAAAACCACATCGAAAAGACAAGATATATCGTGGACCTCACACACGGCAATACACGGTTCCCTCCTTAGTCGTGTCAAATTCCCTATCTCCCACACGAAGCGCACAGGTGTGGCCTAACTCAAGCACAAACACAGATTTCTCCTTTCATTCACTATCACACACTCTCACACATGTACTCTTTCCACTATAACAGACGTGTTCTCTAATAGTGTAGAAAAAGCTATTGAAACGTGGCCAATACTGTGTAAAACCTAAAATATAGATAAAAGTGTACAAACGAGTTGAAAGTGGATGATAATAAAAAAAAAAAGCCCAGGCATACTTATCACCGCAAGCATCGAAACCTTGGAAAACACTGTATTAAAAAAAGCAACAATTCACATACGGATCTTGTTTACCCCAAAAAGTTAATACATAGAAAAAAAAAAAAACACACAACCCCAAAAATAAATATCAAACATGAATTGTAATGCGAACAAAAGCTGATGAGTTTTTCTATTGCTTTCCACCAACACCTCCCTCTGCTGGACCTACTGTGGCACAGACACGCCGCATCATTTACACAGTCTGTACAGTATAAAAAGTATAGAGAATTGCCTTTTGTTTGCCCTCGGTAAAAAGTATATAGTAGATACATTAACATGGGCACGGACACAGCGATACAAACACAGACAGATACAGACACAGAAACACAGACAGACAGATATATACAGACACAGGTACACAGACAGAAACACACAGATATAGACAGATACACAGACACAGACACACAAATTTTGACAGATACACAGAAACACAGACAGAGATAAATACACACATACACACACACACAGACATAGACAAGTATACAGATACAGACACACCGACAGAGACAGACAGACACACAAACATAGACAGACACAGACAATAAGACATAGACAAAGATATAGACACAGACAGATACAGACACAAAAGCACAGTCATAGACAGCAGCTATAAGCACATAAACGTAAGCATAGACCGATATACAAACACAGACACACAGACAAAGACAGACACAGACACACAAACATAAACACAGACAAATTTACCGACTCACCGGCATAGACAGATTCAGACACAGAAACACAGACAATGATACAGATACAAACACAGACATAGACAGATATACAGACATAAGTGTAACACAGACGCAAAAACACAGACATACATACAAAGTGTGACAGATATTTGGGGGAATTTATTAACCAATTCTACCGTAATTAATGCTTAAATACATTAAATGTAGTTGATTACGTTATTAATGGCATCTAACTCCCTTAACTAATTCCTTCACTATTTAACTAACATCACACAATTTTATTCAGGATGAAAATTGGCAAAAATATCCTTAAAATTGGGAACACCATACCTTAAAATTGATAGGTAAATCCCTTAAAAGAGACAACTGTATCATCAAAGCATCCACATCCCTTAAAAGCAGTAGACAAGTTCTTTAAAGGTGACATCTGAATTTCTTAAGATGAATAACTAAACTAAGAAGTAAAATGTCTCCTTTTATATCCCATAAAATACTAAGATAGATAAATAAAAATAAGGGAACACTAAAAAATTCATAAATAATTTTTTCTGTGCTAATTTCCCCCCAAAAAGACTGCGAGAAATAATAAAACAAAATTTTTTGCGAAATTTATTGAAAGGCATAAGATGAAATGAACTTTACAGAATAGAATGATGCTAAACATATTCACACTTAACATTGAATAAAAAACTTGACCTCTCATATTCCTTAACATAAGCCAAAGGTAAAAATAAAACAAAATTGAAGCAGGATCAGGTCACGTCAGAAATATTACCTGACGACAATGATAACAATTTTGCTTGTGATATTAAAACCAATGAAGAGAGTATAATTTATCAACATTACCTTTGTTCTCTTAAGTATTAGATGATTATTTTCACGCGACAGAATTTACGCATACAGAATGACATATACAGGAAATAGGTTTCTGTATGTGATCATTTTAAGTGGAAAATTAAGTTTATCTGGATATAGCACCTAAACCTCTCATTTATTTTCTTAAATGATACTGTGTAATATGTTAACCTTAATGAAATGTTAAAAAAAATCCTTATTTGTTTTTGCTCACAATTCATGTTCTTAACCTAGCAAAGTAACTGTTATAATATTTTACAATCATGCACAGCAAGTATATACACTGACTAAGGAGCTCTCAGGTTGCGTTTACCCACCTTGAAGAAAATATCTCTCCCTCGGTGAACTCATCTGTCAGTCAGGTCAAGAGAGAGCTGAATAAACGCAGCCATGATTATCCTAAGATTGTATACATGACTGACGCCACACTGTATTTTTAAAGAGCCTAAGTTAACAGACACGGCAGCTACCAGATGTAAACAAACCTGTGCTCCATTGTTGTCTCCCTCCACTTGTTTATAGTGAGGTCTGACAGCCTCACAACATACTGCGTTGTCAGGCTGACTAACAGACTGCCAATTATTCACACACCATACTTGGCTTCTTTCGTAGGCTCACGGGCTATCTAATGGACTATTTGTTTATAACATAACAACTTTACACCTATGACATGTTCTCAGGCTCACAACACCTGTCTCACTCTACATGCTAACTGGACGTCTTATCAGCTGTCTGTCCAACACGTCAATCACACCCTATTGTGTTGGTCTTAGATTCCTGAGAGGAACTCGACGCCTGATGACAGGTAGTCGAGGGGCCTGTGCAGGAGCTGGGGTGGTGGTGGATGGCGGGGCTGCAGGTTCAGCAGCCTCAGCAGGATAATCGTAGTAAGCAGGATCAGTGTAATCAGCAGGGTAGTCGTAGGCGGCCTCTTCTATTGGGGTAGGAGGAGGTGGTGGAGCGGTAGCTGTGGGCTTGGACTGGGTTCCGAAACGATGTCTTGTGGGACTAACAGGCCTGATGAAAGGGAAAAGAGAATGACAATTTTTATCTTAACTTTTCATCTATGAATTTTTAGTTTATTTATGGATTTTGTTTCTTCTTTGTCATCATTTACCTTTATACTCCATAAATCATCTCTCCATTTGTCTATTCATGTACGTTACTCTTGTATTTGCTTTTTGGACGATTGTTTAACTATTTCTTGTATATAAGATCATTGTGGTGACGGAAGTAGCATGATTCCGGAAAATATATTCTGACTGTGGGAAAAATACTGCAACCGTGGGAAAACAACTGTGATCGTGGGAGTTACGTCATTAAAATTGATCTATGCCCACAAAGTAATGTAATCTGTCTTTATGTCAGTATTTCCATTCATTTGAAGTAATTTCATATATACTTTCTTTAACTCAATAAAACATATATTGTGGCAATAAATATTCATGTACCTGTATAATCATTTCCATGTTCAGATCCATAAGTGCCAAACTTTACTCATGATCATAAGATAAATTTCATATATACATAGATAACAACATAACCTCATGAAATAGCAATTGTGTGTACTTTTTATATAATGTAACCTGTATATACAAAGTACACACAATTACAGTATATACAGACTAAAGAAAATGCCCCAACATCTGAATTTCAATACTATGATGTCAAATGGTTTATATTATATCAGTGACACTAAGATATAACATTTAAATTAAAACAAAGAGAGAGAAACAGAGAGAGAGAGAGAGTAAGAGAGAGCAGGGGCGGATCCAGGAATATCAGTAGGGATGGGTCCAAGAAGTTATGGGTGGAGGAACATGGCGAGCATAGCGAGCCCACCCAGCTGGGGGTTTTGTGGGTGCTGTAAGCTACCCTACCCTACCCTACCACCCTCCTTCGATTTTTTTTTAAACTGACCAATATAATGGGCATTTTGAAGCCAATTTGAAGCCATGTGCACTTGATATAAGGAGATATTCTGAGGTCAATAGTAATACTGCATTAAGGAAAAGTATTGGAATTTTCTCGTGAAAAGGTGGGGTCCGGATCCCTAACCCCCCTGAATCCGTCCTTGAAGTGGTAGAGTAGAATACTAAGATAGAGGGAGAGAGTGAAAGAGATCAAATCACCACTTTACCTGGGGGGACTCCGTGGACGGCTGGGAGACAATACAGCTGCTTCTCTGTGAGGATAAAGACTCGTATTTAAGAGATGTCCATAAGTCTTCACCTTGGCAATAAGTTTGAACATTAAATGAGTTTAGAAGAGATAATATTTTTTGATAACTTAGAGAGTTCGTTTCTTACTTTACAAAAAATAAATGTAAGAACGAAATTAAATAAGCAAAAAATAAAAAATAAAAATTGCTATAAATTTTTTTAGATTTGGTGACAGGGAGAGTAAATAAAGGGAAATGACATAGTTGTTCTTCTTCAGATATAACATAGTAGCTAATGTAGTATGAGTCTTTGAAGATAAGATTAAATATGGAGTCTGGGAACAAGTTAAGGTAAATACACGCATTTAGCTCTAATCTGTTGTATGAGATGTATGAAAATGGTTTATGTGGGAACACCAGTTAAGGAAATTATGTTTAGGATAGGATACGGTGTGTGTGTGTGTGTGTGTGTGTGTTTATGCTGTGTGTGTGTGTGTGTGTGTGTTTATGTTGTTTCAGTATGTGTCAGTCAGTAAGTCAGCATACTCGTATTTCTCTCAGTAAGTCAGTCAGTCACCGGTCATTCAGTCATCGGGTCTTGTAGGATGGAGTTAACACATATGAAGGGTCAGAGATTCGTGTTTATATAATTATAACACAACAACTGCATTACTTTCCCCACTTAACATAAAACGAAAATAAAAAACTTACGGTCTTGGTTGGCTGACAGGTGGACGGGTGGGAGCTGCAGGGGCGCGGGGGGGAGCAGGGGTGGAGCCTCGGGCCTTGGACGGGCGCCTGGCACCTGTACCAGAGCTCAGGTCGATTCTCTTCTTCAGCTGGGGAACATCGTAGCCGGAGGTGATGGCGGCAGCAAGGATATCTGCACTGACGTGGCCGTTGGTAGTCTCCAAGGTTTTGAAGTAGTTATCAAAGTACTCGACGTAGTAGTTGGAGCTGTGTGGGGGAGAGTGGTCGTTACGTGAGGAGCCATTGGCAGGGGAGGGGGGTACAGTATTACTTCCCAATGAAGACGTAATGTATAAGATAATTTTGTGTATTGTTGTATCTTTATACAAATCTACATACATACGGGTTGTTGTGTCTGGAGTGGGGCATAATGTCCATCTTTCCTACTGTCAGGAAGCACTGGGAAGAGATGCACGAGACAGCTACTTCAGCTCTACAGTCACTTTTCCAGAGTAGAGCATTACCTGTACTTTACTGGAGTGTGGGAGGTGTGTGTCTGCCAGGTGAGGTGTGGAAGTGAAGGGTGGCAGGGGTGTGTCTGCCAGGGCATGTGTGGAAGTGAAGGGTGGCAGGGGTGTGTTTGCCAGGTCATTGTGGTAGTGAAGAGTGGCAGGTGTGTGCCTGCCAGGTCATTGTGGTAGTGATGGGTGGTAGGGGTGTGTCTGCCAGGTCATTGTGGTAGTGAAGGGTGGTAGGTGTGTGCCTGCCAGGTCATTGTGGTAGTGATGGGTGGTAGGGGTGTGTCTGCCAGGTCGTTGTGGTAGTGAAGGGTGGCAGGTGTGTGCCAGCCAGGTCATTGTGGTAGTGAAGGGTGGGAGGGGTGTGCCTGCCAGGTCGTTGTGGTAGTGATGGGTGGTAGGTGTGTGTCTGCCAGGTCATTGTGGTAGTGGGAGGAGGTGTGCCAACAGGTCATTGTGGTAGTGATGGTGGGGGGTGTGTCTGCCAGGTCATTGTGGTAGTGATGGGTGGTAGGTGTGTGTCTGCCAGGTCATTGTGGTAGTGATGGGTGGGAGGTGTGCCTGCCAGGTCGTTGTGGTGATGGGTGGTAGGTGTGTCTGCCAGGTCATTGTGGTAGTGAAGGGTGGGAGGGTGTGCCAGCCAGGTCATTGTGGTAGTGATGGGTGGTAGGTGTGTGTCTGCCAGGGCATTGTGGTAGTGAAGGGTGGTAGGTGTGTGTTGCCAGGTCATTGTGGTAGTGTGAAGGGTGGGAGGGTGTGTCTGCCAGGTCATTGTGGTAGTGAAGGGGGGAGGGGTGTGTCTGCCAGGTCATTGTGGTAATGAAGGTGGAGGGTGTGCCAGCCAGGTCATTGTGGTAGTGATGGGTGGGGGGTGTCTGCCAGGTCATTGTAGTGAAGGGTGGGAGGTGTGTCAGGTCGTGTGTCAGGTCATTGTGGTAGTGAAGGGTGGGAGGTGTGTGCCTGCCAGGTCACTGCCAGGTCACTGTGTAGTTTAAAGGTGGGAGGGGTGTGTTTGCCAGGTCACTGTGGTAGTTTATGGGGTGGTAGGGGTGTGTCTGCCAGGTCATTGTGGTAGTGAAGGGTGGTAGGTGTGTGCCTGCCAGGTCATTGTGGTAGTGATGGGTGGGAGGGGTGTGTCTGCCAGGTCACTGTGGTAGTTTAAAGGTGGGAGGGGTGTGTTTGCCAGGTCACTGTGGTAGTTTAAGGGTGGGAGGGGTGTGTCTGCCAGGTCATTGTGGTAGTGAAGGTCGCCACTCTGTGATAAATGACTCATATGCTGTTGTGATCTCAACACGGGGTGGAGTAATGAGCGGTGTAGCGTAGGGGGTGATAGCCTGGGTTGTCATGGGATCACTAAGTACAGAACTAAGACACTATGGAAAAGGGAATATTGTGAACACAAGATCCACAGAGAGAGCAGCAGGTTGAAACTGAATGTCGTATTACTCTCGTAACATTTAAGGTTTAAGGTAAAGAAAGTTAGGAAATTTATTAATCTATACGAAGTTAAACTAAGATACACAATTCCTAAGGTCTTGCAAGAATAAAGGAAAAGAACTGTCTCAAGACTACCTACCACTCAGGCACGTCAAGAGGTGAGGTACAAGCGGAGATGCTGGAGCTGAAGACTTGGCCGAGATTACAACCATTTCTGCGGGGGCTATTGCCGTTGAGGCACACATAGAAGAACTGGCAGTCGAGGGGATCTGCGTAGCGGGGGTGACTGACGGCTATGTTGTGTGGCACCTTTGGGCAATCGAACTCCAAGAGACCTGTAAGACGAAACACGATATTATCCGAATCAATCTAACCTAACTTAACCTAATTTAACCTAACCTAACTTAACCTAACCATCGTAAACTGAGAATTCATGTGTATTTACTTTCGGCGAGATAAATACCTCTCAATGTCTCGTCTCTTCATGTGTACAGGAAGATGACTTAACCCAGTAATGTACATTGGCTCCACATATACTGTAGCTTCTACGGTACTGTACAAATTATCATTACTTGTATCTATCACGTTTTTTCTAAACTGACCCAAAAATACAAAAATGTCAGAACAAAAAAGTTTCAAAATGTAGCAATTGTGTTTGTTCTTTAATTCTCCTTAAGGTAGGTCTCTAAGTATATAGAGGAGAAAGGATCAAGGAGACAGAGAGACAGGCATATATAAATAGGTAATCAAACAAAGAAATTAAAATAGAAAAATAAGCAAACAAAGAGACAGTGAGACAGATAGATAGACTCTCAGGAAGGCAAACAAAGTTAAATACAAAAAGATAAACAGAAGGGAAGGTAAAAAGAGACAGACGTACAAACAGAAACACACATAAACAAAGCGTAAAGGTATACAAACAGAAACAGACAGAACAGAAATAAAACATCAAACATACAGAGAAAAAAAAACAGAAAGCAGACATTAGTGACAGATAAGAGAACAACACTAACTACACTTACCCTGAGCGGAACAACCAGTTCTATTAGCCGCATCGGGCCACACACAGTTATTGGTTTTCAAGCTAAACACCAGACCTTCAGGACAAGTGACCAGATTACCATCCCCAGCATTACAGAAGTAGAATTTGTCGCACACTGTCGGGTCCGGATGAGGGAAATACCCATTCTTTCGGGGGCACACATCGGATGAGATGGGAGGCTCTGTCGGGTGCAAGGAGAGAGAAAAGTTAAGTTAATCTAAATGGTTTAGTGTGTGGTGTTGTATGTGGTGTGGTTAGTGTGTGTGGTGTATGTGATGTGGTTAGTGTGTGGTGTATGTGGGGTGGTTAGTGTGTTGTGTATGTGGGGGTGGTTAGTGTGTTGTGTATGTGGGGTGGTTAGTGTGTGGTGTATGTGGGGTGGTTAGTGTGTTGTGTATGTGGGGTGGTTAGTGTGTTGTGTATGTGGGGGTATAGTGTGTGTGTGTATGTGGGGGTGGTTAGTGTGTGTGTGTATGTGGTGGGGTGGTTAGTGTGTGGTGTATGTGGGGTGGCTAGTGTGTGTGTGGGGGTGGTTGTGTGGTGTATGTGGGTTAGTGTGTGGTGTATGTGATGTGGTGTGTGTGTGTGTGGTGTATGTGGGGTGGTTAGTGTGTGGTGTATGTGGGGTGGTTAGTGTGTGGTGTATGTGGGGGGTTAGTGTGGTGTATGTGGGGGTGGTTAGTGTGGTGTATGTGGGGTGGTTAGTGTGTGGTGTGGGGTGGTTAGTGTGTGGTGTATGTGTGGGTGTGGTGTGGGGTGGTTAGTGTGTGGTGTATGTGGTGGTGGTTAGTGTGTGGTATGTGGGTGGTTAGTGTGTGGTGTATGTGGGTGGTTAGTGTGTGTGTGTGTGGGTAGTGTGTGTGTAGTGGTGTGTGGTGTATGTGGGGGTGGTTAGTGTGTGGTGTAGTGGTGGTGGTTAGGTGTATGTGGGGTGGTTATGTGTGTGGTGTATGTGGGGTGGTTAGTGTGGTGTGTGGGGTGTGTTGTGTGTATGTGGGGTGGTTAGTGTGTATGTGGGGTGGTTAGTGTGTGGTGTATGTGGGGTGGTTAGTGTGTGGTGTAGTGGGGTGGTTAGTGTGGTGTATGTGGGGTGGTTAGTGTGGTGTATGGGGGTGGTTAGTGTGTGGTGTATGTGGAGTGGTTGTGTGGTGTATGTGGGGGTGGTTATTGTGTGGTGTATGTGTGGTTATGTGGTGTATGTGGTTAGTGTGTGGTGTATGTGGGGTGTGTGGTGTGTGGGGTGGTTAGTGTGTGGTGTGTGTGGGGTGGTTAGTGTGTGGTGTATGTGGGGTGGTTAGTGTGTGGTGTATGTGGGGTGGTTATTGTGTTGTGTATGTGGGGTGGTTATGTTGTGTATGTGGGGTGGTTAAGTGTGTGTGTGTGTGTGTGTGTGTGTGTGTGTGTGTGTGTGTGTGTGTGTGTGGTTAGTGTATGCTGGGTAGTTAGTGTATGTGTTTGTGAAGCGGTTAGTGTTTTATGTGTGTGGGGTGGTTATAGTACAAACGGTAAAAAAAATAGCTATCCACACTTTATATGAAACAATATGACACCATGGACGAAGGTTTTTGATAACCCTACCGAGACAACACGAGTCATATTGACCATTCCGAAATTCATCGGACCCGTCAGACCGAATACAGTACTTTTATTTTTACCGTGTGTACGTGTTGGATCCTAAAGGTTTTGAAATTACGGTCAGTTTGTAATATAAACACAAACACAAACAGGTTAACATGTACAGAAAAACGCATATGGAAACACAAACATGCCACCATAACAACGCTATATATATATATATATATATATATATATATATATATATATATATATATATATATATATCAACACCTCACCCTGCCAGGATTAGAACCCAAGATCTTATGACTGTGACCGGGGAACGTTACCTCTACACCAACAGGACACTTGATAGCAGTTCTAGACTCTGTTATATTTCTAACAAAGCCTGTTCAAGAGCTTATGGCAGTGTAAACTTCTAATGGGGACTACCCGTGCCTCTTAGGTGATCAGAGTAACGTTTTACCAAATCCGGCTTCGAAACACGAGATTCCATATATATTTCATTAGCCCAATAAAGCACGTGGACTTCTACATATAATCAACACCTCACCCTGCCAGGATTCAAACCCACGATCTTATGACTGTGACCGGGGAACGTTACCTCTAGACCACTAGTCTAGGACTACTTTTAAGTGTATATATATATATATATATATATATATATATATATATATATATATATATATATATATATATATATATATATATATATATATACAATACTCACGTAGTTCGGGTCTGCCGCTACAGTCGGCCACGTTGATGTAGTCACACTTCTCGATCTTGGAGTTTAAGTCGACAAAGACCAGACCATCAGCACACAGCTTCTCAGCTATCACATCATCCACACACTCATAGTATTTGTCGCACTGGTAGGCGTCCGCGAAGAACCCATCAGGACTAGGGCAGGCTGCGGCGAATTCCGGCACCAGCTGAACGTCTACATGTGGCCCCTTCAGGTCTTCTGGTGTACGGAAGGGCCTCTGTCCGGAGACTGAAAAGAGGGAGAGGAGCATTTATTTATTTAATTTTATTTTTTTATAGGCACTAGGCCACCCGGGCACAGATCACTGACCCACATCAAGGCCTAGGGGGTGAAAATATAATAATAATAATAATAATAATAATAATAATAATAATAATAATAATAATAATAATAATAATAATAATAATAATAATAATAATAACGATAATATTAATAATAATAATAATAATAACCATAAATAAATACGAAAATGAAAAAAATAGATTAAAAGTGAGAAACGATATATAGTATGTATGTTGTGTTGTCAAAGTAAGAGAAACAATTAAAACCCTGCAATTGTGTGTAAATGAGGCAGAAAGTCAGATCAGCAACCTGGGACTTGTCACAATTTTCGTGATGCTATATGGCAGCAGGGTCTACCATTAGACAACACATTATGCTTCCAATATCTTAGCAGGTGGTAGTACCTCCCTGTTTTTATAGCTGCCTACTACCTACTACCTTAAGCTGCCTACTAGATACATAAATAAAGAGAGAGAGAGAGACTTGGGTACAGGTCCTAAGTATTGCAACATATCAGAAGGAATACCTGCTAGCGACTTTTACATGCCTTCCAGGGACGTCGGTCACCAGGAGCCAGCTGATGACCAACCTCCTCGCACCTCACAGATACACTCGAAGATACAGACAGATGAATACATTTTAGTTTCATTTATCAAAGATTCCTTCAGAACATCAGTACAAGTATGATTTAGAAGCACGGACGTACAGGTGTTATGGCTTTTTCCCATAACAATATCTCACGAGAGGTTCCTTAGGCTAGATGTTAGATAAATATACTGGAATTAATGTGAGAGATTTAATCTTATTTAGAAGAAAATATACACAAGATTTCGTATACAGTAGCATGAGTTATTCGCTAACGCAATTAAACTAATGAAGATACTCTTGTAAACACGCAACAAAGGCACAACTAAACTGAAAGACAGTGAAGTAAAGAGACAGACGTTCAAGTTAACACAGACGTAGAAGCGTAGACAGAAATAATTATGGACACAAACACAAACACACACACACTCACTGGCCATTAAGCATCCATAAAGTGTTTTCCAGATTTTCGTCCCATTAACCTCACCTACGAGGGACCTTCAAATAACTTCCTCTACTTGCTTCACCGCACCTGGCATCGTTCCTTAATTACCCCCACCTTCATAAGACTACCTGGTTCCCTCAACACAGTGCCCCACATTCGCCGAGATGATCTAACTTCCCAGCCTTTTTCCCCCTATCCATGTGGTCTACTATCATGCTATGTATCCCTTTTTTGTTAACCTAATCCATTTTTCTCACCTTTTTCTTCATTTATATTATTATAAACTATTTAGCATTCCCGATCTGTTCTAACTTCCCTGTCTATCTCTTTCTAGCCATGATATTCACAATCCTCTAAACCAATTATCCAATCCACGGTTAATCTATAAAGTCTCCGTCTTCATCCTCGTTGAGTTACCTTGATCTATCCAGGTCCCTTTACTTATCCCTCTGGCCCAACACTATCCCCTCAGTTGCTTTAATTTATCCCAATCAAGCTCCCTACCCTTGTCTAACTGACATAACCTTTCACCCCTAACTTCGTCCCAATCAACAAATCTTTCATTTCTTGTCTACGTGTCTTCTCTTTGTCCTTCCAAGTCGAGACTTCAGTTTACCTCGTGAAGGACAGACTCCTAAAAGTCAAAGGTGAGTGGTGAAAGTGACGGCCACAAGACAAAGGTTGCTGAGGCATGTGATTCCACCGGCAAGAGACAGACATCCTGCATTTTCACAATACTGATTTCTTGGGCTTTCAGAATTCAGGCTACCTGATTCGTCAGGAGTTCAGAGATCTCAGAATGTATGACTTCTTATGTTTCCTGTGTTTCCAGAAATAAGACTTCCTGTTTCCAGTGTCAGACTTCTTGTGCTTCCAGAGTTAAGACTTCCTGTTTCTAGGGTCTGATTTCCCATGTTTCCAAAGGTAAGAATTCCTGTTTCCAGGGTTACACTTCTTATGCTTCCCGACACACTGTTTTAGGGTTCTAAATTCTGATATCTTATGCTTCCTGAGTTTAGCCTTCCTGTTCCCACAAGTCAGTCTTCCTGCATTTCACATACATGCAAAAATAAGGAAGCGCACACACACACACACACAGAATAACTAAAACAAACTTTTTTATTCATAGTGCAAACGTTATGTCTCCCAGGATACACACGGCAGATACTCTAAGCACTGACTCCCAAGATCAACTCAAGGTAAAGGTATCTAGGTGAGTATTAATAGTATTTCCTCAGGTGTCTGTTATGAGGGTTGTTTGCCCGAGGCAGAAGTCAAACCGGTGGGTCCTGTGTCACATGAGTTGCTTAATTTTGTCGTATTTCTTACCGAGGGATTTCCTTTGTGTAGTATCCTTTACTTTACCTTTAATGGCGAGAGTCTTGTCCCTCAACGTCCATAAAAATAGAGCAACAATCTTCCTTGTGCCATACTTCTAACCTTCATGCTTATCCACTTTCTAAGAAACTACAACGTTTATTATATGTGTAAAAAAGTGTATCAAGAGGCCCGGGCAGCAAGGCCCCTCCTCCTCCCTACCTCGCCCAGGGGTTGTATCGACACCAGTGGAGACAACCTTGGTCCCATTACTCCGGCTGTACAGTTACTTGTGGCGATTGGTATTCCCCTTGATAGACTTCCTGCTACCCTTCTGTTTAATTTTGGTACTAACTCTACTTTTTTTCCTTTGATACAATTGCCTGCTTATGCTACCTGTTCGTCTCTTGTTCTGCTGTTTGTTCTACTTCTACTTTCATTTTCTGCCACCCACTCCTTTGATAAACTTGTCCGAATTTGCTGTCTACTTCTCCTTCATTCTCTCTTTTGTGGTTCTTGTATCTATTCTTACCACCATTATTATTATTATTATTCCTTTTATATCGTCTACAACGGCTTTCACTACTACTACTTCTCCTACGGCTGCGTCTCCTTCTGCTACTTCTACTAGTCTTTGCCTTCCTGCTCGTTGCTTCCTGCTGTCCTCTGGCGCCGTTACCTGCTGTTAACGTCCATCTCATTAATTAAGACGAGGTCACCTAATCTAATGGTCTAACTTGGTGGACTTCAAGAGTTTTATAAAAGCTATTTGTAACGGATTAGTTCTTATAATATTTTTTGGCCATTCAAAGTTTATCATTATGTAATATTTTTCACGAATGATTTTATTGGTATTATTATTGGGGATTTCTTCTTCTTCTTCTTCTTCTTCTTCTTCTTCTTCTTCTTCTTCTTCTTCTTCTTCTTCTTCTTCTTCTTCTTCTTCTTATTATTATTATTATTATTATTATTATTATTATTATCACTATCATCCTTATTTTCATCACGTCCCTAAACGATTTCGCATTATAAACTCACCCAGTATCCGGTGCTTCACGAAACCGATAAACCGATAAAGTTTACAGATTGTTTTGAAACGCTCGACAGGGCCAGTGATTCGTGCAAGTTAGTGGATGGGTTCGATAATATACATGATGGTACTAAAATAAGTGATCTGGCATTCATATTTAATTTACTTTACCTTGATTTACTTTACTTGAATTGAATTTACTTTCTCTTCGCCACTGATTAGTTTTTTTTTAGCCGTAAGTGACATAAATTTGAGAGGAAATATTCAAGTTTGGTTACGACCGCTTGTAGGCTTCTGGGTATCTATCACATGTTCGGCTTTAGGCTTCTTGGCTTAGTCGTCGTTGCTGTCAATATTACTAACATTATTGATGATAGTGTATGTTATTAGTTTTTTATATTTTAGACAAGTAAATAAAGAGATATACGAGCCTAGGATAATAATTCCGGAACGTAATATGGTAGTGAAAGTAGACGAAATGTAATGAACAAGCCGTCAAAAGCCACAGTTACAATCACCAGCCACTGACTCCGAGTCTCGCTCAGTGAAAGTGGTTCCAGAGTTGAATATCTACTGCATGTCATCACTTTCTCACGCTACAGCTGGATGAGAGAGAGAGAGAGAGAGAGAGAGAGAGGTGTCGTGGGTGTCAGAGTAAGAGGTATCGGGTGGGGGGTGTAAAATTTAGAGGTGTGGGAGACGGGAGGGGAGATCAGAGTACCGACGAGTGACCTATAATCACAGGAGTTCATAAGGTCATCGGGTTATCTCGTTCACCTCCCTCACTCTATTCCGTAAGAGTTGTCCGTCTGTACGACTTACTGTCAGCCTCTCTTTCTGTCTTACTATCTATCACTTTACCTGTCTGTCATACTGTCTGTCTCTCTGTCTCTCCTTTACACATCCTCTAAACTGGAAGTCGCTCTTGTAGACAAACAAAGCAAATAAATCATTTTCTTCAAATTTATCGCCCAATTTCCCCCATCACAATAATAGAAGAGATTCCTGAGCCGGTACATTATAACCACCTCGATAATAACAGTTAACTCAGTGTCTTATGCGGTGAAGAGTATGTTGTTAGTCGAACAATTTGGCAGTTTAGACTTGATCCTTATTATTATTGTTAAACTAAAGGCATTTCTTCCGCTGTTATTTTGAAGTCTGGTTAGTTCTGTACGGTCGGGGTTTTTTTTCTGGCTGTCTCTCTATCAATTCTGGGGTTCTTCAGGGTTCTGTACTAACTCCACTTTGTTTTAATGTCACTCTCATGATCTTCTCTCGGTGACAAACAACCCAGTTCATTATTATACAAAGCAATTCAACCATCAGTAGATTTTCTTATGAGATAAAATTTACAGCATCAGACAATAAATATCCTCTTCTATGCAGAGTAATCTTGCACTAGTAGCTAAGTGAGACACTGTACCTTCACCATAGTTTCCTTCAACGCCACTACACAGTAATTAGTATAGCAGACGAATCTTTGTAGACTTCTATAATAGAACTGGAAAACATGATCATTCCATCAACATTCAGTATAACAGCTTCGGGTCTCTTCCTCTCTTCAGATCTTAGCAAGAGACAATATTTCAAGATCTTTGGCTATTGCTATGACGATCCTTGATCTCGTGTACAGAGCCAGGTCTTACTTCACTGCTGAATAGTCGACAGCGTAAACCAGGCAGGATAAACATAAACAAAAATAAGAATGAATATGAATAAAACAGATTAAAGAAGATAGAAGTAAATACAAAGATCAAGATAGTTAAGGTTAAGTTAGACACGAGTAGAAGAGAGTTACTATGAGGCCGGCCACTTATGAGGTCACTACATTCTTGAACAGGACATGGGGAAGGTCAGCCAGGGGACACAAAGGTCATCGAGGTCAGTAGAAAGATCAATGGGTCACTGAAGAAGAGGCATAACATGATAGGGCGGGGAAGGGGAAAGATGAGAGAAAACAAAAGAGGGAAAAAAAGAGCATGATTGAGAAGGAAGGGAAAAGGAGAGTGCAGAAATAATTGAGAAAGGGCAGAGGATAAGGAGTGAGAGAACGACAGACAGGCAAATAACAAAAGGAAGAAGAAGGATTGGGTAAGAAGGGAGGGAGCGAAAGCCAGTCGGTAAACTCTCACATGGAGACAACCTTGAGTTCTTTGCCTGCCGGTGAGCTGCAATTTGAGGTAACGGTGTTTCTCCCCCTTCCTCCTCACCCCCAAGACCTGTTATCCACTGATCAAAGGTTCCTACTTTTATGTTTTATTCATTACTGGTGATGTGATAAAGCAACTGTCTCTTACACTGAAATTGCCACACGGTGTTGACTTTTCAAAGGTTACGTCCATTATTTTCACTTATATTAATGTGAAAACTGTCTTACTAACTCAAAAAGGAATTTACAAAGGTTCCCAGGTTAATATTTCATCCTTTACTTGTGTCTAACTGATTCATTTATGTTAGACGCAATGATGGATCCTTAGAGATTCGTTGGTTAATCTTCTTCCTAACTGACGGCCGAAGAGATGGGTATTCAGAGGTTCCTGCGTTCATATTTTACTCTGCCTGGTGATGGGAGAACACATCTACCTGGTTTTACTTCCACTACCACACAGTGATGGACTCTCAAAGGTCTTCAGGCTGATCATCTAACCATAACTATCTACAACATCTACTTCATCCACATATTTCAATTACTCTAACCTATGTAAGTCATTTTCTCCTTAACTAACGTATACGTGTTAAGGCACGAGGATAACAACCTAAATTTCAGCGATACTTCCCTGAGACTCTACCTCAGTTACCAAGAAAAAGTAGACTCACGATTAATTAAGGATCCGGAAGCTTCTCTCCACACTTTAATACTTTCTCTTGTACTGTTTTCTTCTTACTTTTGCTGATCAACAAAAAATAGAAAATTATATATTGGCGCCATATTGATCAAAGTCTTCTGCTTTATATGGGAACAAATGTTACGTGAAAAAATAGAACGGAAGTCATACCAGAGGATAAAATTACTCAGAAGAAAATCTGTCATAATCTCACGTGAGAAATTCCTGAAGGAAGAAATGTAACGAATAAAATATTTATTGAAAAACAGATAACAGTATCACTGGAAAAAGTGTCTGTTAAACGCCATTTCAATATGCCACAGTAAAACGGTACAAGAAAATGCCAGAGTAGGATATTTTCACTGTGGTAACTTCCTCTCTGCTTTCTCTCCGTCGGAAAGATCTTTTACCTGGAACCATCACGGACAAACAGAAACACACATTCAACCTCTAGTTTCAAGAAAACCAAATCTCTTGAAACCAATTTACAGGAAGACCAGAGACATCACACATAGGACTTCACAAACATGTGATCAAATACTATTTACAAGCCGAGTTATATCTTGAAAACGATTTACAGCCAAAGCAACGACCTTACACAAGAACAGCCAGATACAATGACAATTTACAATATGTGTACTCATTAAAAAACCGGAAACCTTGTAATGTGCTCACAATCTGAATTTACAGGTTCTGTTCCAAAAGCAATTTTCACTCAGACGAAAAGAGAAACAGAGAGTGTGTGTGAGAGTAACAGAGAGAAAGGGAGAGACACAAACAGGCTGTCAACCAGACAGAAAGGTAAACAGACAGAGGCGGATAGACAGACAGAGAGACAAACATACAGAACGAGAGAAAAAAAGACAAGACACAAAAAGAGAAAGATACAGACAGAAATAAACAGAAAGAGAATAAAAGGGAAGAGAGAGAGAGAGAGAGAGAGAGAGAGAGAGAGAGAGAGAATATCCCCATGACCATCCCCTCCTAATCGAAGGCTTCCAGCGAGTGTTCGAAGCCAGAAACAGGTTTTGGGAAGTGAATGTTGTACCTGCCGAGCCACCTGTAACTGAGGACGGTAGAAGGTCAGGCTAGCGGGTCCTGGTAGCGACGCGGCTGAGAGCAAAAGTGAGCCAGAGAAAGGGCAAGGAGTAAAGATGGACCTGAAGAATTATATGGCGATGAGGTGAAAAGAGAGAGAGAGAGAGAGAGAGAGAGAGAGGAGAGAGAGAGAGAGAGAGAGGTTAAAACAAATGAAAGCAATCAATAGAATTTTGACAAAGAGAAAAGGCCTATAACACAGTGAACGTATGGACCAAGAAAAGAAAAGACAAACGAATATGAAACAGAACGAAAGTTTAAAAGAGGGAAGAGTGAGTGTGAACGAGAGGAAGAGAGTGAGTGTGAAAGAGAGGAAGAGAGTGAATGTGAACGAGAGGAAGAGAGTGAATGTGAAAGAGAGAAAGAGAGTGAGTGTGAAAGAGAGGAAGAGAGTGAATGTGAACGAGAGGAAGAGAGTGAATGTGAACGAGAGGAAGAGAGTGAGTGTGAAAGAGAGGAAGAGAGTGAGTGTGAAAGAGAGAAAGAGAGTGAGTGTGAAAGAGGAAAAGAGTGAGTGTGAAAGAGAGGAAGAGAGTGAATGTGAAAGAGTGAGATAAAAAGTAAATATATTTTCGCTTTTCCAATTACCGTTAGGCATAACCTTGTGTCTCCTTGTTGCGTAATAGTCACTTATTTCATGTCTTTGTTGTTGAGAATAAATATTGTATTCCGTGTAGTACCCTGAGGTGGTGTGGGGGTCCGCTGGTTTGTTTATAACGCCTTAAAAGTCGCCTCTTTGTTTTTGCTTAGTAGATAAAATTATTATTTTTGTTTTTGTCATTGAGATAACCATTGCCTTCAGTCTTGCAGCCTGAGGCAGAAATGAGTCGGGGTGAGTTGCAATTTGCAACATGTCACTTTAGTGGTGTCCAGAATGAGGTTACGAGCATAGGACTGGCGTAAGAAAATCTTACTGTAATTTCTACCACGACAATGACTGGTCGAGTGGGTGCCAGTCCTAATAAGTCCTAACTCAGCCAAAAACAGTCATCAGTAGTGAGGTCCAGTACCAGTGGACCTTAGTCCTAATGGTCGGATTTAGTTGAAACCTGTTAGTACGGAGACCAATTTGATCTATAATTGTCCTCACCCGTTGCAGTATGAGATGTTTGTATTATTATACAACATTGTTTTGTTGTGACTTAGTCCATTTATAACTACAACAGGTCATTCACAACATATAAGGGACCAACTCCGTGCTAGTGGAAGATATTCGGGTCACAATATAAGTCGGAACATTTCACTGAATACTTATATGGGAGAAATACAAATTGTATGTTTCATTTTTTTCATACCTAATATCTCTAATGAACAATTAGAATATAGATATTTGTTGCAATTTTTTTTTTAGTATCTCATGTTGCGGAACACATTACTTCCATCAACAACCTGAGTAAAGTGTGTGTGTGTGTGTGTGTGTGTGTGTGTGTGTGTGTGTGTGTGTGTGTGTGTATTGACATCATCAATGAAGTAAAATACTATAATTCTCGTGACGTCAGTCATACGATATACTGTGAGTAAAGAATATTCTCCAAGCCCCGTTGCATGGTCATGCTTTCACACACCACACACACACCACACACACACCACACGTCACTTTCTCTCCTCTACGCACCAAAGAATCCGATAGATTTCTCCTGTGTCGAAAAAAAAAATAGCCAGCAGAGGAGGTAAAGAGCGTACCCGGTGAGACAAACAGTTTTCACCACCGAAAATTTAAACATGATACCCGAGGCACCGACTCTATTCAGAGATAGTGAAGAAAACAAATTAAGTGAGATAGTAGTGACTAGTAACGATGTTAGTAAGCAAGTAGACAAACTAAAGCCTAATAAGTCACCTGGTCCCGATGAGATATTTGCCAGAGTATTAAAGGAATGTAAGGAAGAGCTTAGTATGCCCTTAGCAAAGTTGTTTAACATGTCCTTAAAAACAGGTGTAGTACCAGAATCCTGGAGGATAGCGAATGTAATACCGATTTTCAAGAAGGGGGATAGATTACTATCCTCTAACTACCGCCCAATCAGTCTAACATCAATAGTAGGCAAATTACTGGAAGCAATCATTTCAAACTCTATTCGAAATCACCTGGAGAAGCACGGATTGATCAATGATTCCCAGCATGGCTTCACAAGCGGACGTTCTTGCCTAACTAATCTATTAACATTCTTTTCATCAGTTTTCGAATCAGTGGACGAGGGGCACAATTATGATGTGGTATATCTCGACTTTAGCAAAGCCTTCGACAGAGTCCCCCACGAAAGACTAATTAGAAAGGTAGAAGCTCATGGCATCAAAGGTGACATCCTTAAATGGATTAGGGCGTGGTTACAGGACAGGAAACAGCGAGTGAGCATTAACGGCACTAAGTCCCATTGGAGCAACGTCACAAGTGGAGTTCCCCAAGGCTCAGTACTTGGACCATTATTGTTTATTATATACATAAACGACATAGATATCGGCATAGACAGCAACATAAGTAAATTTGCTGATGACACTAAAATAGGACGTGTTATCAAATCTGACGAGGACTCGCAAAACTACAGGAAGATCTAAACAAATTTTTCCAATGGTCTGAAAAATGGCAGATGAAATTCAATGTCGACAAATGTAAAGTACTCAGTATAGGAGATGTAAACAGGGAAACCAGATACCAGATGAACAACGATGCCATAGAGAAATCCGACTGCGAGAGAGATTTAGGAGTAATGATAAGTAGGAACCTTAAGCCAAGTAAACAATGTGTTTTTGCTCGTAACAAGGCTAATAAAGTACTTGGGTTCATACAAAGGAGTGTTAGTTACAAGACTAGCGAGGTCATCCTAAAACTGTATCTTGCTCTTGTGAGACCACACCTGGATTACACAGTTCAGTTCAGTTCTGGTCACCGTATTACAGAATGGATATAGAATCCTTGGAAAGAATTCAGAGGAGAATGACAAGACTAATCCCGGGCATTAGGAACCTTGAGTATAGAGACAGGTTAAAGCATCTTAATTTGCACTCCCTCGAGAGACGTAGAGCGAGGGGCGACCTGATAGAGGTGTATAAGTGGAAGGCAGGGCTAAACAAAGGGGACATTACAAAGGTACTCAAATTATCCAACCAGGAGCGAACTCGTAACAATGGTTTTAAATTAGACAAATTTAGATTTAGGCGTGAAATAGGTAAACACTGGTTTGGAAACAGAGTAGTGGATGAATGGAACAAGTTACCAAATATCATCATTAACTCGAATACGCTGGATAGCTTCAAACATAGGTTGGATGCTCATATGAACAATAGGGGTTGGGTGTAAACGGGACTGCCCAGTATGGGCCAATAGGCCCGCTGCAGTTTCCTCCATTCTTATGTTCTTATGTTCGTATAATGATGACGTAATTCGCTCATTACATCCCAAACGCCACAATAAGCGAGGCATTGACAGATTTTCACTCGATAATCTTTTCTCAGCCTTATTGAAATACTTTTATCAAATTAGCACGAACTGCGTGAAAATTTCGTGTATAAAATCCCAATGGAATTTCTTGTCGTTCGAATAATAGTTTTTACCGATAGTGACGTCACAGCTGATAGAAACTGAAACAGCTGGTGAGGATCGTGGCACTTTTAGCCCTCAAGAAGTTATTAATGCAACACTCGGAGTCGAGTGACGTCACAAGTGCAACATGAAAATGAGATCGTAAGTAATTATTGAATATGTAAATAAACACGTTGCTTATGATCAGCAAAATTTAATCTTATTTTACATATCCATAAGGTGAGCGGTTTAATGGGTCCCAGACGTAATAGACCTGCTCCCGTCTGTATTGAGT
Organism: Homarus americanus; assembly: GCF_018991925.1. Lineage (NCBI taxonomy): Eukaryota > Metazoa > Arthropoda > Malacostraca > Decapoda > Nephropidae > Homarus > Homarus americanus. The sequence continues at coordinate 9,754,259 of NW_024714177.1, forward strand.
GAGATGTGAGTCACAGTAGACCACAGTAATAGGAATACAGATAGAGACGTAGATGATATACACGAAAAACACGTCTTTACTAACAAGACACAAAGATTTTGAGAAAAACCTGTAAACTTGTACACTCATTGTGACTAACAATGAGAGGTTACACATGAGGGTGTGTGCCCTGATAACATGACCTATACTCAAGCTACGTTTCTGTAGTACAACAATGGTACAACAAGGAATTACGAGTCAACCCAGGGTGTGTGTCACGTGGGCCTTGTGTGTGTGTGTGTTAATACCAGTGAGATAAGCTAAAAAGATTAGGATAAAAATATTGATCAGTAGAATGTTTTTTTTTTAAGTGTCATGGTGAAACTAATGATTACTTCATCACATTGGATTCAAACTTTATCATCTAAATTGTCTATTGTTCTTAAGTGTCACACCTTTTACCATTTGTCTCCTTAACTGTTATAAAAGACATCATAAGATTTGCCTAATCACCACATTATGAAACTGTCACTACACTGGAAACTTGTATAATTCCAACTGTCTGAAAATTATGTAAACAAGAATGAGCAAACTATTAAAAAAATAACGACAACACAATATCATACGAATAAAGAGAAATTATAATCTTCCTTTGTTAATATTCTTCCACTTTTATCAGTAATTATAATCTCACCACGGTCGGGTGAACAGCTAAACAACGGTTATGTGGAAAACGACCTTACAGTAAATGACAGAAAAATTTTTTTTTCGGTACTCAGTGACATCACAACTACAATGGTTAAATGTAAGTTTAGGTCGATGACATTCAAATTAATGTGTGTCTCTAAGTAACATTTAGTAAGTATACATGAAAATTAAATTACATCTTAAAAACAAGTATTACAGCCGACCTCACTCACTAAAATAGAATAGTTTTCACACGGAACTTTTGGGTGTAGGCTACATTATGTTAGACAACTTTGAGGTTACCCAGTAGACCGCTGACTACCAGAAGGACGCATAGGGGTCTGATTCTTCGACTTTGCAAGTGAACTCGGCCAACATAATAACTTATACATACCAGTGACCACCAAGACGAACGGTACTACCACAATGGACCACATCTTCACACTGACACGAGTCGCCTCTCCGTGGAAACCTCTCGTATCGGAGAACCTTGCAAACTGCCGTCACTATTTTTCCTTCTTGCCCTTCGCGGTGTTACTATTATTCTTCCATTATGCCGGTTTCCAGTTTACATTATGACTTCTATATTCTGACACTGCCCGATAAATACGATATACGACCAGTCTGCTGCTTCTGTTATATAATATTTTGTTTTGAGTGAGAGTCTGGATATGTTAAGAAGAGAACTTAGCACGACAACAGAACAGTGATGGGCGGAGCTTAACCGCAGGAGAAAGTAACGCGGATCAGTCATTGGTCAGGATATTTTTTTTGCCATGTCATTAATTTATAAGCAGAGAACCTACCTTATCTGCAGGACACTCTTAATGTTATTTTCAATACTCGTTGTGCTGTCAATCCCATCTGAAAACTTGATCAACTCGAAATACAGGACCAGTTTAACTCCGACCCACATTTTTTGTCTAATAATCGTACGTGAGCTATTTCCCTGAACGATTAGTGATGTGAAAAAGCATCTAACTGAATTTCTTCAGATAAAAGCATGACGGCCTCGATGGTGTCAAAGTTAACTGAGACTCTACCTTGATCAGGTGAGTTCTCTCTACCCTTAGAATCCGGACTGAGAATGTCGTTAAGTTGACACGGAAACTACACACTACCTCTGCTGCAGAAGTCTCATCGCCTAGGGCCTAGGCCCTAGGCCCTAGAGTGTCCTAACCAAACATGGGAGGTTTTTCAAGGTACTCCAACCCAGTTTCTTCCTGCCTCTAACACTGATCCCATGGTGGATGGCCCTCATTGGACCTGTTGGAAGACCAGTTGGTCATAAATGACAGAGCTATCCAGTATGAATATAGTCACTATGTACTGACAACTCTTCAGGCAAGATACAATCTCATATAGATATTCAAAATCTTAAAAAGGATTGACAACGTGATGGCATGCACCACGAAAATGAGGTGTCATGCAGGAAATACTTCTTCACGCAGAAGGTGGTAGACCAGCTCAAGCTGTGGAATCGAGACTATCGTGAACAATGGGGGGGATCATTTACAGGCCACTGGCCTTCTTTCCTCGACATGGACACCTCTATTTCTAGGTGGCCATTAAGTCACTTAGGTAAAATGTAAGTGGAATCGAGAACAGTACTTGTCTTCCAAATAGAATTAGACAAAATTATCAGGAACACTTGAGGGATCCTAAACAGGTCGCGTACTGACTTCCTTCCCTGGGCATGGCAACCGAGTCTGATAGTCCATGTGCCTGGTACCCTTTGTTGATAATCCTCCATAGAGGAGGCACGTAAAGTGCTCAAGTCCAGCAAACACAATGTCAGGAATTTCTTAAGAGTTCCCAAATTGTGCCAATGTGTCAAGAAATTTGAGATGTTGCCTGAGAATCTTCATAGTTGTAATTATTCCTTTCTGACAAACGCACTCATGGTATCACAACCACTGAATGCATGTACTACAGGAAGAACTTGGCAGATCTCTTTCCCCACATCCTGGATTACGCTTTATATGTCTATGAGTCTTTTGTTGCCGACTCAGTGTCAAACACAACTCTCAGTCTGATGTTATGTGCAAACTTCAGCAGAAGAATGACCGCATCATTATCTGGAGATCACACAGTTATAGGTACTGTACTTTTTTGCTATTATCCTCTTAGCCACCGATCGGCTTGTTAGCCACTTGGGCGGTTGGTCACGTCTCTGTTACGTACTGTTGGCAAGTATTGGGCATGTACTGGCTTATGAATGTATCTGTACCTGTGTCACTGTTGGTCAAGTCTATTATTTAAAGAGTTTACACTCGGTGCCGTCACAATACTGTCTGGCAGATTGCCACGCCGAAAAAGTTTGTCCTCACCATTTTCTAGATTTGTGACTTCTTCACCCTTGGCCTGTGACCCCATGTGGGGCGGGCGTCCGCCAGCTCCAGGTATGGATACTCGACTGAGTAGTGCCGTCTGAGATGTTTATAAACTTCAAATAGGTCACCCCTTGGCCGTCTATAGTATAAGCTGTGTAGTTGCAGACGTTCTAATCTCTCTGGGTAATTGAGATGCCGTAGTGCAGGCACTAGTCTGGTGGCACCCCTTTGGACATGTGTATAAGGACCTAAGGATAAGATAAGTACCATCAAGCAACTTCGGTGTTGGGAACTTACTGTTTACCACACGAAAATAACTGCTCGGGTTCCCATCACTCCTGGCTGGGTGTTGTGGGATGTCAATATTGCCTCATGGAAAGTGAATTATTGCTTAATAAATTTGCATGGAAGAGTAAAGAGAAGAAAGTATTTGACAAAGTTCTTGAAGACCTGGAGTTGAGTAGTGATGAGTCTAATGCGAATGATGAAACACAAGGGAAGTTACAAAGTGAGGAAATACAGCTACAACAAGAGGTAGTGAACAAGAGAGGAATTCCTAAAAGGATGAGGGAGACAAGCTGGCAAGAGGAGGCAAGTGAAAGCGAAGAAGAGAGAGAGGGGAAGAGACAAAAAATCTAGGACAATAAATGTGTTGGAACGGTAATAATAATGGAAATAACAGAAAGGAGATAGTGGAAGCTGGCTCAAGAACAGAGCAAAGTATGGAAGTTGAAGGAAGTAGACAAGAACACACACAAGGTGAAGTTGGTCGTGTCAGGAAGAGATTGATTTTTCCACAGTCATGCACAATGACCTGCCTTGAAAAATTAAAATGGGCAGTCCAACTAGGAAGGGAGCATCGCAGCTTTGAGCCTCTTTTGAAAGAAGGAACAGACAGTGGGGACCATGGAGGCTGTGGAAATGTTGACGACTTTTGGTATAAGGGATTATTGACGGTTTTGCAGGAGGAGAGAGACATACTTACAAAGGTTATAATCTTCAGGTACCCTGTAATACTGGATCCAGAATTCTTATTGGATGACGAGAGATTTGTTTGGGTTAAGAGGCATTTAATAAGAGGTGAAGAGAGAAGACAGGTTATTACCCTAATGAGAGGAATGGTTCCACGCAAAGTGTTCATCATGGGAGCAGGGTACAGGAAGGTGGCACTATATGTGGAGGAACCAATAATGTGTCTCAAGCGTTGCAGATGGGAACACAAGGCCTGGAGCTGTCAACTGGACCCACGTTGTAGATTCTGTGGGAAAAGGCACGAATCTAGCAACAGTAAGGACAAGATCAAAGCAGGAGAGAAAGTGATGTCTTGTTGTTGTAATTGTGGTAAAACTCAAAAAGCTAGTTTAATTGCATGTGAGATGAGGTTAAGTCTGAGAAATGACCAAAAAAAGAATTGTTCAGAAAACACTGAAGAAGTACGCAGTGGTATGCCAGTGACAAGCCAGCAGGAGAACACACAGACAGTGGAGACAGTGATCCCTAGGAATGCCTGACATAAAGATTCAAGAAGGATAAGGACAGCGCTTGTAGCTGGAAGAGTTGTTGATGCCAGGAAAAAACAGTAATAAACAAGTAGCTGGTGAAAGTTGTGGTGCAGCCCTCCAGGTTAGTGATAAAACTGTGCAAGAATTTCTGGGAGAAGAGGTGCGTAAGATGTTTCAGCTTTTGCAAAATTTAGGACAGAAAATAGAAATGATTGAGAAAAGACTTGATACAGTGATAAATAAAGAAAAGGAAAAGTAAAGCTGAGAATTATGTAGAATTAGAAAGGAAGAGGGAAGTGAAGAGTCCAAGGTTTTGAAAACTTCATTGATTAAAATAAATATTAAAGGGAAGGAGAGGAAAATAAAGGATTGTGTAGTGCAGGGAGTAACAACTTAAAGTTTTAAAAAGGTGTTGGTAAAGTGTAAAGATGCTGATAAAGAAAAATTTTTGAGGAAATGGGGAAACTGTGCAGGAGGATTGGGCCTTCTTAAAGAATTTGATTGGAAAGGATATAAAATGTGTAAATATTAATAATGGATCTAGCTAGGCTTAAGATAATGTCCTGGAATGTTAATGGTCTACGAGATAGTGACAGAAGTACATTACTTTACCCCTAAAAATAAAATTGACATAATTAACCTTCAGTAGACTGGGGACAGGAAAGGCGACCAGCTTAAACTGTCTGGATATAAGGGATTTCATCTCTATTCGGGTGAAGGCATAAGAGGGGTTTCAACATACATTAAGAATTCCATACCAGCAGAGCTAGTTGGAAGCCCGAGTAGAGTACAAGGAATAGAAAGTGTCTGTATAAAGATATATTTGAAGGAAGGAGAATTGAACATAGAAAATTTGTATATTTCTGGAGGCTGTTTTGACCTCAACTCCTTACCAGATTACATGTTTTTTTACTCAACTTTGGCTGTAGGAGATTTTAATGCTCGACATCCAAGACTGGAAGCAATGGGGAGAGTTAATAGTAGCGGTATAAAACTTTTGCAATTTTTACAAAATCACCCAGATGCTTACTTGCTAGGAAATAAGGAAGTCACTCATATTAAAGGAGAAAGGTTAGATTATGCTTGCATGATAAACAGTCAGGGAGTCCAGGGAGAATGTGAGATAATAGGGGAGCTAGTCAGTGATGTAGTGTATGTTCAATTACCATTAGGGAGGAGACAGGTGAGATATAGGAGGAAGAGGTTGAAGCTAAGCAAGAATGACACAGAAGTGTTTACCCAAAAGATAGGAAAATGGTACAGAAATTATACACCAGTCTGTACGGATAGCTTTTATAATGATTTAGTTGGGGAGATAGAAAGATATTTAACTAAGTCAACACAGACAAAGATAAATGATAAGAGAAATGGGGCTAGAAAACACCGCTATACTAATACCAAAATGTTGAAGGGATGGACACAGATGTTAAGGGCAGCACATAAAGAGTGAATAAAGATTGGTAGAAGAGAAGAAGATAGAGAAATCTTCATGGTATAGCCAAAATATGTGGGCAGGCAAGGAAGGAGGCAAGGGAGAAATATTGGCAAGACTTTGCACAGAACATTGGGGAGAGTAAAAATATCAAAGAAATACGGCAGGATATTAACCAAATTAGAGTAAAAAAGAGTAATTTTATTAGTCATCCTCATCCAGAGGAAGAAGCTAATAAACTGGTAGACAAATGGGCTAAAGCTGCTAGTGTTGCCTCCCTTCCTAACAGGACAATAGAAGCATTAGATGAGTGGCGAAATGAAAGAAGAAGATTTATTTCATCAGCTCTAAATATTTGTGATGTAACATGTGTAGATATTACTCAAGATGAGTTGTTAAATGATGCTAAAAAGGGAAAATCTACTTAGCACCAGGCGAAGATGGTGTGGCTAATGAAGTTTTGAACTGCTTAGTTGGTATGAAAAATAGTCCATTATTAGATTTATTCAACATGAGCTATACAGAGGGTAGATTACCAACAGAATGGAAGGAAGCTATAGTCATTCCTGTCCTGAAGGCAACTGGTGGATACAGGCCAGTGTCTTTAACTTCTTGTTTTTCCAAGATGGTGGAGAGGTATTATTAAACAGGTTTCTATATATTCTGGGAGATAATCTATCTTGTAATTTATTTGTTTTTTTTGAAAGGGAAAGGTACTTTAGACTGTGTTATAAAATGTTTATCAAATGATGTAGAGTTTTTGTGGATTTACAAGGAGCATTTGCTAAAGCCCACAGTGAAGTAGTTATGAATGAACTGGCTGCACTAGGGGTATCAGAAAAGTTGTTACACTGGATAGGTGACTACTTGCATGGAAGGAGAGACTGTGTATGGTATCAGGGATGCTTGTCTGAGGAAAGAACACTTGAACTAGGCACCCCCTAAGGGGGAGTATTGAGTCTAATGTTATTTAATGTGTTAATGAGCAAGTTGAACAGCATAGCCTCGCAAAAATATCCTAAAGGAGTTGTAACCATCATTTATGCAGATGACATCGTATTTCAAGGAACCTGTAAAAAAAAATTGCAGATTGCTTTAAATAATTTTAGTGTTCTTTCTCAAAAGATGGGCCAAGTTATCAATGAATAAAAAAACAAGTGTGAATGTAAAGGAAGAGGAACTGAATCTATTTTTCTAAATGGAAAAAATTATTAAGAAAGTGTCAAAATATAAATATTTAGGAATGTATATTGGCTTTACTAGTGAAAGTAAAGAGGCAGAAATATATCAGGTCCTCACTCAATGTAGAGCAAGATTACAGCCCTTGAAGGCTCTAGCATGTTGTGGTAAAGGTGCTGGGGTACCCATACTGAGAATGATGTATATTTCTACCATAAGATCACTTATAGACTATGCTGCTGCACCTGTCCTCTCATGTACTGGTGAAGGAAGGCTACGGAAGCTTAAGGTCACGCAAAATGAAGCAATGGGAATAAGTTTAGGATATCAAAAGAAGGCAATGATTTAGATAATGAAAGTGGAACTAGGGTTACAGAGCATTTCACAGAGGGTCAATGAAATTAATACAGTTGCAACAGTTCGATTAATGAGAGGGAACAGTGGGGGTAAATTTGTACAAGATATAAATGTTGGCTTAAAAACTAAAAGGACCTTCTGGAGGCAAGGCAAGAGAGGATACATGAATGGATTAGTAAATATTATTAAAAAATGTAATCTGACAGACTGGTGTACAGCTGTTCAGAAAAGTTGTAAGGATCCACCCTGGGAAGAACGTGAGGTAGAGTTAGACATAGTGCCTCTCACAATGAAGAAAGTATTACATGAACCAAGACAGTTAAGGTCTTTATATGGGAATAAGATTAGTAGTGTAATTTGCCTAAAATAAACAAATTGCATGTATATTGTGATGGTTCGGTTGTGTCAAGTGGCAGGGCAGGGTGTGGGATCCTTACAAGACAGTACACAGAACAAGGTACTGATGACACCAAAATTGGACTCCGGCTGGGCAGTTTTATAGTAACACAAGCGGAGTTATATGTAATGTTAGTAGGATTAGAAAATGTTGTAAAGAGGAATAAAGATGCATATTTTTTGTTGATAGTAGAGCAGCTTTGGATTCTTTGAACAGCGGGAGTCCAGTCTTTGAACACAATATTGGTTCATGTAGAAAATTAGTAAATACAATAAGTGTTCGATTTGTATGGGTCCCTTCACGTGTGGGGATTGGTCTTAATGAAGCAGTAGATATAATAGCAAAAAGAGCCACGGAAAAGACATAATATGTATTAAAAATGTGAAACAATTAAGGAGCAAATTGCGGAAAATACAATCAATGGAAGATGATTTAAAAAAAAATGATATATATGAGAAGTGAAGCAATGAAACATTACCATCATGTTCTTATGAACACCAATTTTACATATGGAAAAGATAGGAGCAGATGGAAAGATTCAGTGTATATGAGGTTAAGATTAGGGTATAAATATTATTGGGAACTTGGAGCTGAGAGAAATGAACAGGATAAAGAATGTAGAGTTTGTAGAACATCCAGATCCCATACCCTGCCACATTATATACTGGAATGCCCATTGCTTAATGTATATAGAAATACCCAGATAAATAATGTCCGCAAGCAAATAGAGTGGATGTTTAAAAATAGGAAAGAAGAAATATTAAAAATATAGAAATTTTGCATCTAGAATATCACTATGTGCTATAATTGATTATGAGATCTGTATTAGGGATTTATGTGAGTCCTGAGAGGGACATTCCTGGACTGGGGTGGGGATGACTTATGTCACTTTATCCCTTTGAGATGTATTTTTTTGTGTATCTCAATAAACGTAGCAATCAATCAAAACAAAGTAACTCTTGCTGCCCAGTAGCTTCTGTGCATATTTGTCCTTTTTCCATCTTTTCTTTGTGTCATTTAACAAAAACGTTTCCAGTCTCTTGGGATCTTTGTCATGGGACCTTTGATCAAATATGCTGTAGATGAACCTCTTCGACCTCTTTCAATACTCTGAATTGAGAGAGGATGGCAGGTATCGGTTATAAAATCCAAAAGTGGTTTTTTTGGAAGCTGTTCAAATAGACTTTCTGATAGTTCCCCAAATGTGGCAGGTACGGTCACGTTTGTTTTGAGGAGACGTTTTTCTGTTGAGTGTGTTTCTCCTTCCAACAGGTACACATCAAAATATATTTAATTGTATATACAATATATGCAACATTATATCAAAATAAGCATAAACAACCGCTCTTTTAACAAAGAACATACCCAAGCTTACTACAGAACCTCTAAATACTTTAAATTTGTCACCAAGGTGTAAGAAACTTGGAAAGATATAGACTAATAGACTACAATAGACTGTAATGACATGCTAGTAATAATATAATATTAATATGTATGTAATAATATATTAACAGGAATGTAATAATATAACAGAATATAATAGACTGTCATCAACCCAGGTAGAACTGGTCAGATTTTGGATAGTACCTAATTTCAATCGTGTACTGTCGCCACACCTAGAGGATGATTTTCGGCAGACAACCTGAATTCAATAGCTAAGAGGCCAAGGTGTATTACTGTATGGGGATCACCATCCCATAAAATCCTCAGTGTGTTGGGGGGTTCAGGGTCGCGTAAAAGTTGGCTCATGGACTTTAGTGGGTGGCCATTTGGTTAATAAGGCAAATAAAATCGCCAGTGGAAATATGACTGGTGACTCCTTTGTGTTATACTTTTTTAAATCGACTAACAATTAACCTTTTCTTGTATGCTTACAGTACACTATGAACACAATGAACCATTGTAAACTTGTAAGACGATGTCAGTAAGACTGGAACAAATTACCAGAACACATCAAAATCAGAGTTTCTATATTATTAACCACAGAATATAAGCTACTACAGTAGTGATATAACATTACTGCATAATATTACTGATTAGAGACCAAGCGTAAGCTTAAGCAAATGTCCCTCCTGGAAATAAGCACCTGACAGCTTTCTCGGTTATCCTTAGTCAAGTTGCCGTACTGTTTACCATTTTTGTTTACCTGCAATGTCTTGGCACACAGGAAACTGGACACTCCCACGGCCTACGTGGACTGTATTCCTAATTTGTCCATATTCATGCTGTTATAACTGCACAGTTTATAAAGCTACTTATCCAATTGAAAACCTATAAAACAATTTTACTGAATAAATATTATTATTATTATTATTATTATTATTATTATTATTATTATTATTATTATTATTATTATTATTATTATTATTATTATTATTATTATTATCCTGCAGCTCCTACGAGGCGTCTATTCTTGTTGTTATAATGTTGTTTATATTGTTCTTGATGCGCTTCAATAATACTATAGGAGCAAACGCTGTAAACAGGCTAGAATGGGTAGTTGTGCTGAGTGGCGCCAGATGGCAGTACCTCCTGGGGTTCCCGTGGCTGCCGTCGTCCCACAGCACAACCAGCTGGTGCTCCTCCGTCTACATCTAACACGTTGTTGAGTCTAACACAAGCACACATAACGCTTTTGATACAAAATAACTAAATTCTAAAAAAAATGATTAGGCTGAAATAACCTTACTCCATCACGCGAGCTTTCGTATACTACACAGCAATTTCAGCTCTTTCCATAAAAACTATAAGAAGATCTATTTGTACAGAACAATAAGCCTAAAAAAATTTACAAGATGCATATAAACATAATACAATTTATATTTATTTTATTTTAATCAGAAAGTTTTCATGCATTCATACTTTTCGTTCCACGATATTAAGCCTCCGTGGCACAATTGGTTAGCGCGTTCGGCTGTTAACCGAAAGGTTGGTGGTTCGAGCCCACCCGGGGGCGTTTGTTTTTAATATATCATACCGTGAACATTGTTTCACTGTAGTGCATTAAGGTAGACCACATTTTTGGTTTTGCCATTAACAGCAAGTATGTACAGATTTTTGCCAGTTCCCAGTCTGGAGCAACCAAGGAAACACCAGGTTTAGGCCAACCATCTTTAGGGACTGTCCCTGGCTTTTGTAGATGGTCATGGCAAAGCTCACTTTAACCGGGAACTGAAGTCGCTTGAACTCAAATGGCAGGTCAGTGGTGATGAGAGGTATCCTTGGTATAAAAACGTCCTCTCCTTTAGCTTTTCCTGTCAGTATTGTAGCTTCAAGTACATGTGACATCACGTTCTTCACCACCAGTCTTGTGCCATTGCAGAGGATTGGTGGTTCAAGATTTCTTAAGAGCATTATAGGAGTTCCAATCTTGAGAGTGAGGTGGTGAGGAGGCATTCCAACGGGCTCCAAAGAATTAAGGAATTCTTCAGGGTACTGGACTGCTTGATCCTGGTCGATTACTGTATCAACAGATTTGAATGAGGTCTCACTGCCTGGAAGCTGTCTGAGTAGAGCCATGTTGATTTCAGCCACTGTTTCATTCTTTGGTGCCAGAATTGCGCGTTCAGGCAGCCACTTGTGATCCTTGTAGTGGTGGATAATGTTTGGGTAGACCATGTTAGTGAGCTCAGTTGAGGACTTTACAACATTTCCACATCCTTGAGGAATGATTATTTGTCCTTCTGAATCAACAGGGAAAGTTCCATTCCCAATCTGTAGTAGAAGGTTTGCAAACCGTCCAGCATCATGATATAGTGATCTTGTAGATGTACTCTCATGTTTGTGGATAGGGTGAGTGTCTGAACACTTCTCCAAAGGTATAATGCCTAGAGGCACGCATTCAGTTCATCAGCTGGAGTGCTTCAAGGAATGACAGGTAGGGTCTGGCGAAAGGCTCCAGCAATGACCATTGTAATGCCACCCATGAGCTGGTCATTTTCTCGTATGTCTTGCAAGGTCCTGTCCAATGCTTCAAACGCTAACTTGTGAGACATAGTGCATTCATCCCAGACTATGAAGCTGCATTTTTCTAAGAGTTTGGCCTTTGCCGATCCTTTTTTGATGTTGCACACTGGATTCTCATTGTGAGCGAGGTTGAGAGGCAGTTTAAAAGTTGAGTGTGCAGGACGTCCTCCTTCTGGTAGTGTTGCAGCAATGCCTGAGGATACCACAGCAGGAGCAATTTTCCCCTAATGACGTACTTTGGCCAACAGAAGGTTGATCAGGAATGTTTTTCCTGTCCCGCCAGGTGCATCGAGAAAGATCATACCTCCCTGCTCCGCAGTGCCGGATTTAGACCTGTGGAGGCCCGTGGGCAGCCTCTTTGTGGAGGCTCCATTATAACTACCGAAGAGAGTGGGGAGGCGAGTGAAGCGAGCCTAAACATCTGGGAGTTCCGGGAGGCGCTGTAAGCCCCCCGGGAAAAGTTTGAAATTTGAACACTTCTTTGGAGAATTTTGAAGCCATATGCAGTTATATTGAGGAAATTAGAGCATTGAGAAATTTTTAATTAACTGTATATTTATTGATAGTGTACAAATTCCCAACACACACACACACAAAAGTGAGACATGACTGGAGTCATTCATGTGGTTTCAAGTCGACCAGCCCTGATATAGCTACTACCGCACATGTGGAGGCCCCCAGATTGTGGAGGCCCCTGGGCAGCTGCACACTTTGCCCACTCCTGTATCCGGCCCTGATGAGGCAAGCTGTGTTATGCCACGGCACGTATTTCTAATCATACTACTCCCTTCCATCCACTTCTTGTCCTTCCACTGAACCTTTTTCACCCTTGTCACTTTGGAATTATGTATGCATGTATGTACAGTCTCATATATTCTCCGTTGCTGTGCGAAACATCTCATTTCCCACTTTTGAACGAATACCCTTAATAAATGAAATAGTTCGCTCTTTAAATTATTAGTTGTAAGAAGCGCAATAATAACATTACAACAACTATAAATATTGACAAGTTTTTTGGTAGTCAAATTGTGTGGTGCAAGTCGAACGTGACTTCTTTATTATTGTATTAATAATGACAGTAATTTCTCACAAACAGCAAAATAAAATAACTGAAAACATATTTGACCTTCCACTTCAAGGTCTAATACTACGTAGCACTTGACTTTATACCCACAGTGGAGATAATCTACTGAACCCTAGTGTTTGGTGTCGCCTCTGAGCTGAATAAAGTCGTCCGGGTTTCGTAAAATAAAATATTAAAAGTGGCGTCCCTGAAATGAAAGCGTTAAGGAGTTAATTTCGACGTTCAAAGCTAACATGATGTTGCTTTGTAATAATAATAATAATAATAATAATAATAAACGGTTTTTGAAAAAGTTTGCAGCCCGAAGGCTGAAAATATACATTGGACATAAATGACTTATTACATACATTGGTGGTTTAACAAAAGCCTTCATTAGAGAAAGGTGAAGGAACATACAGTGAACATACAGATTAATGTTTACACACGTAGTGTCTGGATGATCGTCACACTAGATTCCGAGTGACAGGCTGGCAGCAACGTAATAGTATTAGTGTATGTATTACTTGGTGGTTGAGGTGATGCTTTAGCCGTCCATACTGGGTTGAGGGTAAACTCATTTAAAGTAACGCTAAATTTACCTCCCAATACAATTTTTGAAACAAGTAAATAAGTATATGTATACCTGTTTATATGAATAAATACAAACCGTAATATTAATTGACGGAAATATGACAATTTTTTAATATATATAGAAATAAAGTAGTATTTACATAATAATCACCAGAAAATAGTGATTAATTATAGGAAATAGTTAAGTATTCTTGTGTTAAAAATTCATTAAAGCTGATTGACCAGTGTTGTAATGATATTGAACATTATTTTTGAAATTGAAAACTTTAGTATTCACATTAATCCATGAGTTTCTTATATGTTAGAACTCACATTATCGCAGTAAGGATTAAGGAAAGTATATAAGAGGTGGTGAGTTTGCGTCTCCCATATTATTGGCCCGCAACCAGGCGTCACTGAAAAGGGAGGACGATTTTCTTATAAGGGTATACTATGATAGAAAAATAATGTTTAGCGCATTTACCTTTTGATTTATTTCTTGTACATCCTTGGTTGTGGATTCGCAAAGGGAACGTCTTTTGTTTGTGACGTCATTTCTGCCGCGTCCGCTCGCCTTGTTTACTTTAGTATGGCCCCAGCAGTGTTTAGTTAACTAGAGTATCTCCTTTCTTATTGTACAGTATGTTTCTAGTGGTATAACGTGTAAACCTTGCTCGACTTTTATAACACCAAGTAAAATATTATTTGTGAAAGATTATTGTTAATCATATTTTGGAGTTTACGGAAAATAACTTAATTATTTATGAGGTTTCGTGTGGTGGATAGACCACGTTGTTCATCGTAGTTTCTAGACTAAATAAGTCTTTACTTTTGTGTTCATTATTTTGTCACTCGGTTGAATCATTTATTTGATCAGATTTAACTTGTATTTGTTTATTTGTGTACATACTGATATATTTATTTTATTGTTTATTTGTTAATATATTCTGTTATTAAAACTACTGCATGTATTTCAATATACCCCATAGTAATGAGGTGATAATTTGGTGGGATCTATTCCTGGACCAAAGTACAAAGTGTAATTTGTGAATTTGTGATATTGTTACACCCTTAAGAGGCCAAGGGTCTTAACATGTACAATTCATGTACTTCTACTAAGGTCAACCTAATGGTGATTAGAAACAGTCACAAGAAAAAAAAGAACAATATGTTTTTTGTTATGATTATGTTCAAAGGCACATTTCTCCAAGTCTTAAGTCATTCCCCTATTCAATCACAACATATCCATGCCAGTGGATTTGGTAAGAACATAAGAAAATAAGGAGTCTGCAATAGGCCGGTTGGCCTGTGCATGGCAGCTCCTGTCGAGAGTTACTACCACTCTCTGTCATCCATGAATCTATCCAGCCTCCTTTTGAAACTTTCCAGAGTTCCCGCACTTACTACAAAGTTGCTAAGCTTGTTCCACTCGTCCACCACCCTATTTGTGAACCAGTTTCTTCCTATCTCCCTCCTAAACCTAAACTTATCCAACTTGAATCCGTTGCTCCGAGTCCTATCCTGCTCGGATATTATAAGAACTTTATCTATATCCCCTTTATTGATTCCTTTCACCCACTTAAATACTTCTATCATATCTCCCCGCACTCTTCGTCTTTCTAGGGAATGCAAGTTAAGTTTCTTTAACCTATCCTGATATGGAAGGTTTCTAAGTCCCTGAATCATTTTTGTCATTCTTCGCTGCACCGACTCTAGTGAATTTATATCCATTCTATAATAGGGGCACCAGAACTGAACCGCATAATCGAGGTGCGGCCTGACTAGCCCAAGATATAGTTGCAATAAGACCTCTGCACTCTTGTTACTTACACTTCTAGATATAAAACGCAATACTCTGTTTGCCTTATTTCGAACATTAACGCACTGTTTTCTAGGCCGTAGGTCCGGGCTCACAAGTACCCCTAGGTCTCTTTCACAAGTCGACTTCTCTAGGTTGATGTTGTTCAGGCTGTATACATTATAAGTATTTGTTCTTCCAATATTAAGTACGCTGCACTTACTGGTGTTGAATTTCATTTGCCATTTTTCAGACCACCCCGGCATTTATTTATGTAAGAATTAATTGAAGAGAAACTTTTATTGTATTCTTTATAATTATTTTGCTCAATATTGTTAAATGGTTTTACAGACCACAAAACACTATATTTTTTAATTAAATGTGCTACATGTAGTAATTAATTACATTAACTTGAATAGCTATGCTACCGTTATTGTCTAACAATTATATTTAATTGTTAAATATTTTATATCAGCTCAAGGTAGCAAATGTAAGAACCATTTACAGAGATCCTGAACACCGTTAAATTAATAAGGCATACTGTAAATGCAAAATGCTGATCTGACTTTCTGTCTCATTTACACACAATTGCAGGGTCTCAATCTAATATACTATAGGACTAGGCGTGTGTGTGTGTGTGTGTGTGTGTGTGTGTCTGTTCTGGGCAGCCAAAACGGCACAATCGTTTTCATCAAACTTGGTGGAAAAATCGCAAAAAATTCGTAGAGTGGAACAAACCTGGTCCCATATCGATAGTTTCTTTAGGAAGCCATTACACAACCATTTTATTTACACTGGAAAATGATGCAAGCCTACGGACTTGGCGCACCCTCATTGGCTGTACGCTGTCGGCCAATGATTGCAGTTATCGTACGGCTCCCTTCTCCTCCCCCCACTTTTTTCTAGCCTACTTTTTTTTTAATGTTGGTTGGATTAGTAAAGGAAGGAAGATGAGTAAATAGAAGAATAAAGAAGGGGAAACAGAAAATAGTTAGAGATAACAGGTGGGGGGAGCTGAGTTTTATCATGCGTCTGGATGCGCAGTTTCAACGTTACCAGACGACCTTACAACTACAGTGTATACTTATTCCTGTGGCTGACTGTACATGGAAAAAGAGAAGAGATAAAAATATAATAACAGGAATGCATGGAGAAGATGACTACAATAAACACAGGGTGAATATAAACAGTGAAACAGACAGGAGGTTGACAAAAATCGACAGATTCATACATGCACAAATAGACAATATGGCAACTAACATCACAGACAGACAGCTGACTGACTGGTTCACATTAGACAAACAGGCAGACACACGCCAACAACGGATCAGAGTTGCCAACTTAGCGACTTTGTAGCTAGATCTAGAGCTTTTTGTTTTTTTCTAGCGACATTTTAGAGCGATTTGCGACTTGTCGCAAATCTAGAGATATCCACAGAAATCTAGCGACTTTCTGGATACTTTTGGACTGTCCATGAAAACTCAGTTTTCCTAATTTCGAGCCATAATATATAGCAACGGGGTTACAGGGACAATAAATAATAAGAAAAGTTTAATACATTTGAACGGGTCGTGGTACAGAAGGAGGGACACGTCTATTTCCTGATCACTTGATGTCAGCCCGTCCATCTAATGTTGCCGTGTCGTCATTTATTTGTCTATTACCTTCGCCTTTGTAGCACCTGGGTAACTTACCTCTTTGTCAGATATGCAATATGAATTTCATTAATACGCTAAATTTTAAAGAATATTAGCAAAACATCTTATAGAATTAATTCTATCAAGCCTGCATGGTTCCAAACTTGTCATCCGCGTCCACCATGGGTGACCCATAGACTCCATACAGTTGCCCCGCAAGTCGACCTGTGGAGGCATACAGTTACAAGATATCTGCACGAGAACCTGAACCAAGCACTTCACATGCTTCCAGCTCTACAGTTGTTCACACTGCCGACGACTACGAAGAGGACTGGGATGCAATTACTATTGAATAATAGGTAAGTGTGCACATTAAACTTTAAAAAAAATAATATTTTTATTTTTACATAATGCATTTTATTTATACTCCGTCCATTATAGTCGGCATTATGAAAATATTATTTGCATCAAATTACTGAAGGGGGGAATAATAGCTAGCGACTTTCCATGGAAGATTTAGCGACATTTAGCTACTTTTAGGTACCAGCCTAGCGACATTTGAAAACCCGAGTTGGCAACCCAACAACGGATAAGACAGACAGATTTGACGACACAAAGAGTACAGACGGGCTTACATTCAAACACCACGCAGACGAACAGACAGTTGGGATGGCAATAGACAGGATGGATAGACTTGAGACAGATTAGAAGGCATTTATGAACAAGAATAACACCAAATTGACCATAGCTGCGTCAATGAGGGTAGGAGGTCTTACATCCACCAGTGTAAATAATAAGACGCATTGAAAACTAACACCCTCGCGCGGAAAGAACATCGATGGTCGGTCAGTCATGTGAGATGGGCCTGAAACTGACTAACGTAGATGATGACTATGATGTCTTAACACAGGTGTATGACTTAAGCAGATGGTGACTAATCTAACCAGAATCAAGGTCACTTCTCTTCATAATATAATTTATCTCGGAATGATCATCGGTGATTCATAATATTTTTTTTTTATGATTTTAACCTCTCCTTATAGCGAACATTTCTTTAACTAATTATTCTAACCTTTATTCTATTCCTTCTTATAGTATATTAGACACTGTAAGTATCACGACCACGACCATGATTATAACAACCACGACCATGATTATAACAACCACGAACATGATTATAACAACCACGACCATGATTATAACAACCACGACCATGATTATAACAACCACGACCACCATGACCATGATTATAAATAAACCATGACCATGATTATAACAACCACTACTATGATTATAATAAACCACAAACATGATTATAATAACCACGACCATGATTATAACAACCACGACCATGATTATAACCACGACCATGATTATAAATAACCACGAATGGACGATTATAACAACCACGAATATGATTATAACAAACACGACCATGATTATAACAACCACGACTATGATTAAAACAACCACGACCATGATTAACAACCACGACCATGCAATTATACACAAATCCATGATTATAACAACCACGACTATGATTATAATAACGACCAGATTATAACAACCACGACCATGATTATAATAAACTACGACCATGATTATAACAACCACGACTATGATTATAACAACCACGACCATGATTATAACAACCACGACCATGATTATAACACTCACCACCATGATTATAACAACCACGACTATGATTATGACAACCACGGCTATGATCATAACCACGATTATAACAACCACGACTATGATTATACATGATTATAACAACCACGTCCATGATTATAACAACCACGACCATGATTATAACAACCACGACCATGATTATAACGACCACGACCATGATTATAACAACCACGACCATGATTATAACAACCACGACCATGATTATAACAACCACGACCATCTGGAAAACGATGCAGCTTTACGCTGTCAGCGGGACGGCGGTTGAGCGTTAGCCAAGCACGAGCGTTCGAATTTTCACGCCTCAGTAAACTATACCACCGAACTCGCCACCGGACACGAAGGGCCCACGATCACTTGTGTCATCAAACTACTCAGACATCCAACTTCATTAACACAGCTAGGTGGCAACACTCATGCACACTTCAATTACGCCACTAGAGGGCAGCACTCGTACACACGCTCATTCACGCCATACAGTGGCTCATTCGTTCAGCTTGTTTGCATTGCATAAACACCACACACCTACCCCAAGACATTGGGGCCGACTTGAGGATCTACGATGTTTGGCTTCATCTTTTCTCTCCTTGCCGTCAGTCTGAGAATCCCATCGCTTCTCCAGTCGTTGTGGTGCTCGCCGGTGGCGACTACTACGACTAGATGGGAGCTGCAGGTTGAATGCTCCTCTGAACCTATGCATGGCGATAGGCGTGGTGCAGGACTCTGGATGCTGTCTGGTTCCGGTGGAGCCCTTGCCTCGTATGTAGATTCCAAGACGCTCTCTGGCACCAACAGACGATGGGGACGGAGGAACTTCCTGTTCCTCCACAGGATGTGGCCACTACCCATTTTGACAAGGTAGTCCCGATGAGATCCTATACCCACAACACCTATGCGGTCCCATTGACTGCTCAAGTGGTCCTTCACGTCGACGTAGGTGCCAAGGTGAGCTGGGGGAGCTGTCGCACCATGGAGTTGTGACATGATTTTGCCTGTCTTCTGAGGTGTTCAGGGCTGGAGTCTCATTCATCAGCTGCGTGTTGCCACTCTGGAGCAGAAGAGCGATGGTGTGCAGGTACTGCCAACCTCATAGGGTGACCAAACAGTACTTGTGCTGGTGACCTCCCCTCAGCACGAGGAGTGTTCCACAGCTCCGATAGTCCACGGGCAAATTCGTCCTCGTCTAGGTGTCCCTTCCGTGTTGTCGATATTATGAGATTCTTCATTGTCTTGACTGCAGCTTCTGCATGTCCGTTGGCCCAAGGGTTGTACAGCAAAGTCACCCGGTGTTCCACCCCCCTCTAATCCAGGAAGCGGCGTAATGCAGACGGCGTGAACTGGAACCTCCATCATTCCTCAGGACGACGGGCATGCCAGTGTCTTTGAAGACAGACTGCAGGACACTGACAAGATGAGCCACTGACGCTGTCCATGGAAACGATGACACATATGGCCACCCAGACATACGATCGACATACACCAGATAGGTCCGGCCAGCCACACGAAAGTAATCAGTAGAAACTGTCTCGAACACTCTACTTGGCGGGTCATCGTCCTGCCACAAGGGCTCATTCTGCTGTTTAGGAGGAGGGGACGGCATCGTGAACAACTAGAAACTACATTCTCAATGTTCTGGTCGATCCCTGGCCAGTAGGTAGTCTACCGAGCCCGACGTTTGGTGCGTTTCACCCCTTGATGACCGTCATGCAGGTGTGACAGAGTCTCCTGTCAAAGGCTGCAGGGTATAAGCAGCCGCGGTCAATACTCAATGAGGTCGTCGTTCAGGGCCAGTTGGCTACGGACGGCCCAGTACGGCCGTAACAGTGGTTCCAACTCGTGGCGGTGCTCAAAGAAGCCGGTGATGATTACGTCCCTCAGAGCAGCGTACTTCGCATCCCGTGTTGCAGCAGCACGCACCTTCCCCAAGGTCATGTCCTTGAAAGGTGCCAAACGACTGCCCTCCTCACAGACACCACAGCAGCGTGGAGGGGATCGAAGTCATCACAGTCTCATGCGTTACCATAGTCTGCAGGATCTTGAACTGGAGCACGGGACAGCACGTCAAGAGCACAATGAGAAGTGCCCTTCTGCCAGCGCGCTGTGAAGAGTAACCACAAAGCTTTTCACGTAAGCGCTGCAGGTGAGGATTCTCAATTTCGCTGAGCAACTTCGTGTTGAGGATTGGAAGCAAGGGGAAGAGATCGACCACCAAATCAAAGTGAGGGAGGATTGTGAGGTAGGTACCGCATTTTCTGACTGCCCAGAGAACGGGGGGTAGTTCCAACTCAATGACGGCATACCGTGACTCCGTGTCAGTGAGGAATCTTCATCTGCACTGGACGAGCTTCCACAACTCGCCATGTCTCTGGAGGAGAACGAAGTCGAATCCAAACATCCTGGATGCGTCGGCCTGCAGCGTAGTTGGTAACGACGGGTCAAAAAATGCCAGGACAAGTGGTGCGACCAAACATCCTTTCACCTTCTCGAAGGTTACATCATGTTGTGAGGACCAGTGCCATTCATTCCGGGGCTTCAGGAGGTCTCTAAGGGGATGAGCGGCATCTGCTATCGCCGAGGAGACCACCTAGTTGATTTGTGAACCCTATGAATGACCTCAGGTCCGTGATGTTCTGTGGCCTAGAGAAGTCTGCGATTGCCTTGACCTTCCAAGTGTCTGCGGTGTAACCTTGGGGCGAGTTGGTGTAGCCACAGAAATCAACCTTGTTCCTTCCAAACATGAATTTTTCAGCATTCGTGGTGATGCCAAACCGGTCACAACGTTGTATGATGGAGTTAACGTGGATAAGATGGTCTTTGTACAAGGTGTCGTACACCAAGATGTCGTCCACGATCTTGATCGTTCGAGGGATGTCCCCGAGTGCTTGATTGCAGCGTCGATTGTACTTGTCGCCGGACGAAACTAGCCCCATGACAACGCGCTTAAACTTGAAGCGGCCCCAGGGCGTTATGAAGCCCTTTAGGTCCTGGTCCTCGTCTGCAGTCTTTACCTGAAAGTACCCCATTTTGGCGTCCATGGTGGTGATCCAACATGCTCCCGATCCTATGGAAGCTACAGAGTCAGGAAGGGACCGCACAGGGTACGTTGGCTTTTGACCGTAATGATTAAGGCACGTGAGGTTAACACACAGCCTCGCTACAGATGGTTTCTTCGCTACCGGTTCGATAGGGTGGCACCAGGCTGTCGGGTAGTCCACCCCGACGATGATGTCCTTAGCAAGCAGGTCATCCAGCTGTGCTTTGCTCTCCGCTCGCCAGCTGTAAGGAATCGTGCGAGACACTTACAGCAAACGGACGAGCATCGTCGGTGAGCTGGATACGCATGGGGCATCCATCCATTTCGTCTGCGAAGCACCGAAGACCATTTAAAAGGCTTCAACTATAGTGGCTGCGTGCTCTGAGCGCTGTACTGGTGTGGGGTCATGTCCGTGCGGCCACCTGGTCAGCACCCCCGGCGGAGTATGCGATGACGTCCGAATTGCTGCAGGAGGTTCACGGCTGCTTCGACCCGCCGTCAACTTACTCTGCTTAACCGGCTGGATCTGTGCAGGAAAATCCTCTGGCAGGATACAAAGGGCAATGGAGTCGTACCACCTCAATAGGGCTCCCTCCACCTCCTTGACGACTGATACTACCGTCTTGGTGCGTTTGTTTCCCAGCTCCAGGTGTGACGGGAAGGTTCCCAAGCAGGTGAGCGGATGGTGACCCGCTGCGAAGAGACCTGCACTGTCTGAGGGGTCCAGGGTGGACTGAGAAATACCCAGGGACGTAACCATGTTGAGCCCCATGACCGTCGCCTCGGCCCAGGAGTCGGGTGTCCAAACGACAGTGTCGTGCCCTGCAGGGTGGGTAGCTTCGACTACCACATGTGGCGCCAGACGCACTGACACTCTGTTGGTGTAAATCCCCGCCAAGAGCCGGTGAATAGCATCATCATGCTTAGCCTTCTGGCCTCGTTTCGAGAACTGCTTCGAATGATGCTTCGAAGCCATGTCATGTGAGACTCGAACGGGTTTCTGACACACAACAGCAAAATGGCCTCGTTTACCGCAGTTCAAACAGTCTTTATCCACAGCCTTGCACTCTTGTGTGTCCCTATGACAGTCCTTACCACACCTAAAGCATAAACTGGTCTTAATTTTTGCACTGGCACTCCGGTTTTGCATGTACCGTGACACTTTGGCCAACGTATAATTCGCCGAGCCCCGAATCACTACACTGCTCATATTAGCATTTTCTGAAGCTCGTCATAGTTTTGATAGCACTTTGCAATTTCAGGTCTTTTCCATCAAGCATATGTTTCAATGCTTCCTCATCACTAGTACCGACAACAATCCGGTCTCACAAAAGTTACAGAAATTTGTTATTTCCTTCACAGCACACAGGAAGTCGTCAAACGTTTCACCCGGTTTTTAAACTCTTGAGTAGAAGTCGCTCCGGTCCACGATGACGTTACGCTGTCTCCGAAGATATGCCTCCATCACATAGAGGACAGGCTCCAGCTGTGTGTTGTCAGCTACACCAATTCCGTAGCGAAGGATTCGAGTCCACTCTTCGTCCAGCACAGACACAAGTGCTGCTCTCTGCTTGGCTGGGGGCAGGGAGGAGATCTTCGTCAACGTCACGTATCCCTTAAACTTGTGGCGCCAGGCATCAAACTCCCGTAATGAAGCCGAGGTCGACAGGTGCAGGGCGGATGCAGTGCCGACGGAAAACTTGGCTGGCCGTGGAGCACTGCTGCTGGTGGCGGCTGCGCCACTTGTAGTCGTTGTGCTGTGGTGACTTGGCTCCTGTTGAGAGACCACATGCTCCAGGATTTGGTTCAAGGGTTCTTCCCATCGCTGGGATTCTTCCTGGGCTTGCTTAGCCATCTTTGCCTGCTGCATCAGGAATGCCGTCAACTGTTCCAGCTGCTTCTCCATCTCCAATACGTAGAAACAAGCCGAGATAGACGAGCACTGGATCCTACTCACTTCGCCTTGTTCAAGTTTTACTTCGTTACTGGCGGCTAAAAGAAACACAGTCTTCACAGATGCACTTTACTGGGAGAGGTCTGTACAGTGGTGCAGCAGGAAACAATCTGTCTCATAGGGCAATACACATGTTCACAAAACCTCTTGGTATGTCATCTAATTACTCAGACATACAACTTCATTCAAACCGCTAGGTGGCAGCAGTCATGCACACATCAATCACGCTACTAGAGGAAAGCAATCGTGCATACGCTCATTCACGCCATGCAGTGGTTCTCTCGCTCGGCTTGTTAGCATTACATAAACATCACACAGTGAGGGTGTGTGCAGCACACTTGCTGAGGAGGAGTAGGCCATTGGGATTACACTTGCCTAGTCCATTTCTCCCTATGATTCCCTGCCAAATGTCAGCGTTTCTGCCAAGTCTGGGGATAGTGGTTAGCAATCTGTCGAGGTCGGCGTAAAAGGCCTCCTTGATGTCATCCTCTGCATCCAGTGTTGAGGCGTACACACTGATGAAAAAGGCATAGTGTGAGTGCTTCAGTGGAAATTGGAGCGTCATGAGGTGCTCGCTGATCCCAATAGGCATATCAGTTACCCTTTGTAGGCTGCGTTGGTGGATGGCAAAGCCAAATCCAAAAATTGGGTTTCTCTACACAGTAGTCTTACCCTTCCAGAAGAAGGTATAGCCAGACCCCCGTTCTGTGAATTGACCCTTGTCTGGGAGCCAGGACTAACCAATGGCTGCTATGTCGAAGTTATACCTAGCCAGCTCCTTTGCTACAAGGGAAGTTCTTCTTTCAGGTCGCTCATTTATGCCAGTATCCTGAAGGGTCCTGACATTCCATGCAGCGACCATAAGAGGTTATATACTTTCTTTCTTTTTGGATCTGTGATTTTGATTGTGTTTTCGACCGCATTTGGGTGACCTTACTGGATGCGGTTGCCCAGTCAGGTTTTTTTTTTTTTTAGGCAGGCTATGCTTAGGGTCACCTTTTCTAGTCGTCTTCCCATATGGGGTGAGCAGAGTGGCTCCTCGAAAGGGCTTCTCAGTTGTACAGACAGGACCTGATTGCACATCTGCCTTGATGTCAGTGCATAAATGACCATCTTATCTGTGCCACCCATGTGTAGAGTTGTGATTAGAGACTCCTGGCAGTCATCTGTGCCTGTTCCCGTCGCCATAGGACTTTTGGGGGTAGGGATTTTGATGATGATGAGAGGTATGCTGAGCTTGATGATGGCTGCGCATGAGTTGATTTATGTGGTGAGGCAGGAGCGCAGGCTGCAACCACATATCATGGCTCTCCCTTTTCCTGATACAGTGGTGCAAGTGCTGCAACGAAAGGGGAGAGGGAGAGCTGCAATGAAATGCCGATAGCCCAGTTTGTTGGGTTTCACCTTAGTAGCCTGTCCATCATGCATTGCCTTCGTCCGCCGGTATAGTCGTCACCTCTTCCGCCTATACCGCCGTTGGGGCCTTGTTTGATTGATGCCGGGCTCCACCTCAGATTTTTCGCTCGGGGTTTATGACCGTAGCCTTATACCCACCAAGGTTATCAGCAAGGCAGCGGGGCAATGGTTGGTAGGTGCCAGAACGTGTCCACATGCCTGTAGGTCTATGCACTGTCCCTCTGGGGCCTACTGCTACTCCGAGATCCCCTGCTTGTCTAGCCTGGGCCCACGAGGTACCCAGTTACCTTGTGTTGCCACGAGGAGGCACAGCAGGAGTCTTGATGGCGAAGAGGCTGTGTACTGGCAGGGGAAGACTGATGCAAGTTACTTCCCTCTTCGCTACGAGGGCGAGCCAGTGTCACAAAGGGCATGAATGGCCAGCACTTCTGATTCTTAGACCTGTAAGTCACAAATAAAACATTTCAGCAAAACACGAGTTTCACATTTAAAATCACCGCGAAAAACTGTATCTTTAATGCAAGTTTAAAAAATTTGAAACTCAGTCCAAAATTTTAATAAGACCCACAAAGGCTATGCTGAGTGACAATAACGACAAAACAAAAAGTTTGGATATATTAAATTTTTATAGGAAAGTAATGAAAATGAATGATGACGATGGGAACCTGAAATATGATGGACTGTAAAAGTAAGATTTACGTTGTACAGTCTCGTTCAAGATTCATCGAACACTGCTGGAGACAGCTGGCAACTCAAGGCCGTTTGTTTACTATAGTACGTAGTATAATATAATACGAAACAACAAAGCCCAACCATTAAATTAAGCAACGGGGAACTAAGTAACCAGTCACTGAGAACCTTTTACATTCATTCATAATTTTGACTATGTACTATAGTAAACAAACGGCCTTGAGTTGTCAGGTCTCAAAAGCAGTGTTCGAAGAATCTTGAACGAGACTGTACAGTCAGCAAAATAATATTCTGCACCTTTACAGGTTCCTACAGTATGACACACCGGACCAAGAATTCTGAAAACATTCAAGAGTCAAAGCGGATTTTGCTAGCCTTGGCCTCCCGGGTTGCCAGTTACCCTGTAGATAATATTTACCATAAGGTGTTTCATTGTGTCTGCGTACACAATGTGTTATATGATGTGAATAGAACAGTTAACTTCATATAACTATAATTACAAAATAATCGAATTAATATCAAAAGCAATTGCCATTACAACTCCTCCTGTTTGCTCTGATGGTCTGCCCTTTGCAGATCGAAACTGCTCCGTTTCTAACATTCGTTACATTCTTTTAAAGTCTAAACGATCACACTTCCTCTGGCGAAATTCTTTACTATACTGTGTTAAATAAAACTGACAATGCTTTTGCTTTGTGAATTTTATTAACAGTTACCCCCGGTCAACCCCCTATTCTTATCATATATTGTGACATATTAAAGAGATATAGCTCGTTTCTTAACTAACATCTTTCCGGTAGCTCAGGTACCTATGTGTAATATTGTATAACTTTCCTACGTATGTTACAAATGTTTCGTATTTTTTTCTGGTTGAGGTCTTGTATTATGCCACCTCTTATCACTTTCTCAGACAGTGGTTATAATCATGAGTTATTTGCACGGTTTCCTTTTATCTCATAGCATGCAAAGTTCCTATACAGCACCTCAGTTTCAAGAGTGACTGCCATTCCTACCGTAGGTGGGTGACTAAACGTAGTACTACAGTATAATATATAATGCTATGACATCTGGTTTAAGTGCTATGGGTTTTATATGTATTCCTGATAATTTCTCTGTGGTTACTCCACATGACATAAGGGATAACAGTGTAGGGGCGGTAAATCACAATTCCCTACCACTGCGACCCATTTGTAGGGGCGTGAAAGAAGAAAAGAAAATCCCTACCACTGTACCCATTGTAGGGACGAGAGAAAAAAACAACCGCTGCACCCATTTGTAGGGGCATGAGATCGCTTTCACCTTTTATAGGGGATCTACTTCCTATAACTTTACTTTACTTCCTCTCTCTGTCCCACTACTTCAAAAATTACTGTATTCTCTGACTTAACCTCTGACCTGTGGTCGCATCGCTCGAGGGTACAACATGTGGGTAAAGGTAACAATGGTACCAAGATATATGGAGGAAATAAAGGTGATCACTGTCGGAAAATAATACCCCAAACATACAATAAAAATGGTTTATTACAAAAATGCTGGATTTCTAACTACTTCCAGTACACACAACTACCATGAGTAACACTCATGTACTTATCAACAAGGTACAGTACATCTCTCGTAGCCACCATCACTGGGTGTCTCTTTTAAACAAGACAACACATTACCCTTATACCTCGTACACTGGAGTAGCAAACAATACACTTCCTGTATACAACCATGGTACTTCACAGTAAGGTACAATATAACTTCCAGTATACAGACAAAATGGTTTACTTTTCGCAAAACCACCCAACACTGTGATCACACCTATTGTTCACTGGGGCATCAACCGAACAGGTTACCTGAAAATGTAGCTTGTAAACAGTAATAGGACTCTGCAGTACCCCACAGCTAAACTCCTGGAGAGCTACCGTGGTTACAATTCGCATGAACAAATGGCTTACCTCATACTCTTGCTTGCTCTAAACATACTGTACAGAGCACTGAGGAGATTATGCACACTAATTCTCGGACAAATAACACACCACAGTCATCTGTACTTAGCGGTGAACTCATACAACAACACTGCATGAAGGAGTCATGTTTACATCGCAGGTGAGCTACTTGTGGACGCATCCAGGCCAACAATCTCCCAGCGGCTGGCTGGGGGCCTGTGGGTGAGATCTCGTCTCACCCCGTAACTGTGTTGGCGACGATATCCGATCTTATTGACGTTCATCCATCTCCAAATACTAGTGGGGACGTCGACACGATCAGCTTGGCCTCGCTCTCTCTCTCTCTCTGTGTGAGGATGGAATTCGGGGCTTAGAGTGAGAGAACATAAGAACATAAGAATGGAGGAAACTGCAGCGGGCCTATTGGCCCATACTGGGCAGTCCCGTTTACACCCAACCCCTATTGCTCATATGAGCATCCAACCTATATTTGAAGCTATTCAGCGTATTCGAGTTAATGATGATATTTGGTAACTTGTTCCATTCATCCACTACTCTGTTTCCAAACCAGTGTTTACCTATTTCACCCCTAAATCTAAATTTGTCTAATTTAAAACCATTGTTACAAGTTCGCTCCTGGTTGGATAGTTTGAGTACCTTTGTAATGTCCCCTTTGTTTAGCCCTGCCTTCCACTTATACACCTCTATCAGGTCGCCCCTCGCTCTACGTCTCTCAAGGAAGTGCAAATTAAGATGCTTTAACCTGTCTCTATACTCAAGGTTCCTAATGCCCGGGATTAGTCTTGTCATTCTCCTCTGAATTCTTTCCAAGGATTCTATATCCATTCTGTAATACGGTGACCAGAACTGAACTGCGTAATCCAGGTGTGGTCTCACAAGAGCAAGATACAGTTTTAGGATGACCTCGCTAGTCTTGTAACTAACACTCCTTTGTATGAACCCAAGTACTTTATTAGCCTTGTTGCGAGCAAAAACACATTGTTTACTTGGCTTAAGGTTCCTACTTATCATTACTCCTAAATCTCTCTCGCAGTCGGATTTCTCTATGGCATCGTTGTTCATCTGGTATCTGGTTTCCCTGTTTACATCTCCTATACTGAGTACTTTACATTAGTCGACGTTGAATTTCATCTGCCATTTTTCAGACCATTCGAAAAATTTGTTTAGATCTTCCTGTAGTTTTGCCGAGTCCTCGTCAGATTTGATAACACGTCCTATTTTAGTGTCATCAGCAAATTTACTTATGTTGCTGTCTATGCCGATATCTATGTCGTTTATGTATATAATAAACAATAATGGTCCAAGTACTGAGCCTTGGGGAACTCCACTTGTTGTAACATTACTAGGCTGAAGGCGCTTGAACACTACTTAAACACAACACAGCTATGTCAAAAACACTTAATATAACGAGATAGAATGGACATGGGATTTTACCTCTGTGCAGATGGAATTCGGGGCTTAGAGTGAGTCAGCCTAGGGCCTCAGGGGCCCTCTGACCATCCCTACAGCCAACGGTCTCCAACCGTGAATTGCCAAAGCGTCACTTACACAAAGTAAATCGACAGACTAAGTTACTCTACACAGCGGCTCATGAAAATGAGGCTACGAACTCATTTCATCTTGTAAAGTTTCCCTTCTCAAACTAAGTAGTGACTGAGCTCTCAAAAACAAGAACAAAACTGTTGCCAAACACTTAGAACGGCAGTACTGGGAAGGGGGGGGGGGGAGTAGCAGAAGCTGAGACTTTCCGTTAAACTCGAGCGATAAATATGTTTTGTGTTTACATTTCAGACAATTATCTAACTTCTTTAATACAAGACTGACAACACTTTCCATGTTTCTATCGGATTCTCTGATGTACAAACATCAAAACAGAATGACTTTAGTTACGAATGGCCGCAGGGTAAGAACAAACGGTACATAAGATTCACAGCTGGTAAACATTTTTTTTTTAGTTTAACAAATTTATTGGCAGAGCTTGTAGTACAGTTTGCC
The DNA here is from genome assembly GCF_018991925.1 of Homarus americanus. Classification (NCBI taxonomy): domain Eukaryota; kingdom Metazoa; phylum Arthropoda; class Malacostraca; order Decapoda; family Nephropidae; genus Homarus; species Homarus americanus. The sequence continues at coordinate 9,783,892 of NW_024714177.1, forward strand.
TATTCTGAGTAATTCAGTCAGGTCTTGACACTGAGGGTGGTATCACTTCTCACTGTCACGCAGGACAGAGGTTCACACACAAAGAAATACATCATATTCATTAACAACTATAAATGTATATAGTTCAGGTTCATATGGATAATGTCACTGTTCACTGGCATGCAGGACAGAGGTTCGTACACAAAGAGTTGCATCATATTCATTGACAGTACATATACAGTACATATATGTAAACACACACACACACACACACATATACATACATATACATATATACATACACATATACATGTACACGTACATATACATGCACACACGCACACATACATACATAATACGTCGGTCAGATTCATGTGGGTAATGTCACTTTTCACTGCCATACAGGACAGAGGTTCGTACACAAAGAATGCATCATATTCATTGACACTATATATAGGTCAGATTCATGTGGGTAATGCCACTGTTCACTGCCACGCAGGACAGAGGTTCGTACACAAAGAAGGAAATACATCACATTCACCAGCAGCATATATAGGTCAGTGGATCACATACATTGGAGTCATATTCTAATTGAAGACTAATCAGTGTGGGCTAGCAAATTTGGGATAAACAGCAAGAATGTCCTCAAGCACACCTGATTCAATGAAGTAATTACATAGTTCAAGATACAGTAAGTCAGGTGGCCTGAAGTCTTTGACAGTGTCACATTCAATAATATAGTGTTCAAGTGTATGCTTCAAAGGTTTATCACAAAGTTTACATGCTGAGTGTTCCGGTATGGGTACAGCGTTACTAACTTGCCAGATGTGTCTGTATCCTAGCCTAATTCTGGCCACGACTACATCACATTGTCTGGTTCTGTCCTTATGCTGGCCATACCGGTACCTCTTGTTACAAAATTTGTCATATTTACTAATGCTACAACTGTCAGGTCTCTCTGCATTTCTCACTTCTTCTAGATCAGAGTTCATGATTCTGACTTGAGTGTTTTTAATTACAGCATTGGACAGACCAAGGTCGCGGTCAACATTTTCTTTCTTACATGCCTCATTGGCCAGTCTATCAACATGGTCATGATACCTGATTCCAACATGGGACGGAATCCACACAAATTCGATACGAAAGTTGTTCTCATTGGCAGTTATCACATTCCTTTTAATATCACATGCAACTTTAGACATAGAGCCTGACGGGCTGTTCATTGATTTCAAAGCACTTTGAGAGTCACAGAATATCACCCCACCTCCATTTTCTTTGAGGTAGTCTGTGGCTAAGTAGATTCCAGTTAGTTCAGTTTGTGTTGTGCTGGCCCAGTTGTTCAGCCTTTGTTTGTTTGACACTATCATCTCTTTTTCTTTATATATTACAATTGCACAGCCTGTTCTACCTGTGTTTGTCTGCACAGAACCATCAGTAAAAGCATAACATTCACTTGATTTAATACTCTCTATGTGTCTGTTAATAGTTTCTAGTGTGACACATCTCACCACATCGGTGTTTAACATTTGCTTACTACCAACAGGAGTGTAATTAATAGGAACTGATATGTCCAGCCAAGGAGGAATGGCATTAATAGGTTCGTCTGGGGTGATTGGGACATTCAGTTTCAGGAGATCTGCAACACTTTTATGAAGCCACGCCCCAAAGAGAGTCTTTTGTGAAAGGTTGGCGAGATGGTCGGGATTACTTAGATAGAACATCAACTCAGTTTGAGTTGTAGTTTGAGAACTATTGTTCTTCAAAACTTTGACACAAAACATGGTATTAAGTAGGGCTATCCTCTCAGATAGGGAGGGCAGTCCGAGCTCTTTCCTCATGTTTACAATTCTGGTTGATTTTGGGCAACCTAGGATGATGCGCATGGCTTCATTTTGCACTACCTCAAGGCTGTTGAGTTGTTTAGGCGGAATAGTCACAAGATGGAGAGCATGATAGTCAACTACAGAACGAATGAAGTGAAGATAGAAAGTACGAGCATAGGTGATGTTAATTCCATAGCCCTTGCCAACAAGGGTTCTGAGGGGTTTAATGCGCTGCATTAGTTTGTCACGAAGGTTGCTGACAAAGTTTGCATCATTCACACAAATTCCAAGATATTTATAGGAGCTACATAGTTCCAAGGGCATGCTGTTAATGTTATAGTCAAGAGGCAGAGGGTGAGCAGGACGAGGATTGAGGACCCTCGTCTTGTCAACAGATATTATGAGACCGCATTCAACAGTTCTCCGAGCAAATACATCCAGCAAGGCTTGGAGCCTGAGTTTGGTTTGTGTCATAATGCAGATATCATCAGCATAGCATATTACGGCTTCGTTTTGGCTGAACTGGAATGTCAGCAATAAGCTTGTGCATCAGTATATTAAAGAGCATAGGACTTAACACTCCTCCCTGAGGCGTGCCCAGCTCAAATGATCTCATTCTGGTACTTTTAACTCCCCTAAACAGAACTCTGGCATACCTGTTGGACAGATAACCCTTTATCCATGTCAGGAGGTTACCTTGTATGCCAAAATTAGCTAGTTGCTCAAGTATAATGTCTCTATTAGCTACATCAAAGGCTGATTTAAGGTCTATGAAGGCTGTTTGTGTCTTATCTTTTGAGTGAACAAGATATTCTGCAAAGCATGTCTGTGTGCTACGCCCGGGCATGAACCCGTACAGATTAGGGGCGAGTTTGTCTTTGACTTGAAACATGAGACGGTTTAGAACAACTCTTTCAAGGACTTTACACATACAGGATGTAAGTGAAATTGGCCTGAAGTTTGGAGAATTAGCTTTAGGGATTGGAACTATGTTTACATGAGTCCATGTCTTAGGCAGAATACCCTGTGTGAGGCTCATTTGATACAGGTCAAGCAGTGGATGGTTAGGGATCTCATTCAACAATCTCAGGGTGTTATAGGTTATGCCATCCTCACCAGGAGAGGATGACTCGCCTTTCATTAGTGCTGTTGTTAGTTCGTGGTGCGTTATAGGAAACTGGTCGGTAAGGTCTGGTGAGGAACAGGCTATTTCAATATTGAAACCCCTATTAATGTGTGAGGTGTTAAGATATTGTTGTATGTCAGGAGGCAGGGAAGTGATTCGTGACACACTAGACCATTGGTCTAATAGCATGTCAGCATATTCTGCAGGGCTGTGATGAAGCTGGACTGGGGTGGGTGACTTGGTAATGGCTCTAATTTTCTTCCACATTTCTGCTAGAGTGGTTGTTCTATTAATCCCCTGTAAGAATTGTTCCCAATAGGTGTTTCTCACCTGACCTTTGAGTTCACGAAATTCTCTGTTAGCTTTGAGGAATGCCAAAAGGTTATCACTAGTTTTATTTTGCTTATAAGTGTTGGCAAGCTGTTTTACATTCTCTCCTTCTTTGGTGAGGATGGGGTCATGTGTCCACAGAGGTGGTTTAGTGCTGCCCCCCTTCCTCCTTGACTTAACCCAGGTGGTATAATATGTGGTAATGACATTTACAAGATCACAGCAAAATTCATCCACTGACCCAGGTGTATATCCAGCATACCATCTGTGGATGTAGGCCTTGAAGTGCAGTTTAAGATTATCTGGGATATTAATTCTGAGCTTAGGATGGGGTTCACACTTGACATCAGCAACAGTGTATTCAGTAAGTATTGCATAATGATCACTGACAAGGTAGTCTGAGATGACCTTAGCCTTGACATTACTGTCTACTAGGTTATACCCAATCACATAATCAAGTCTGCCCCCCATCAGATGTGTCACTTTGTCTGTGTCGTATACAGTGATATTATGATTATTGATGTAATTCACGAACACCCTCCCATTAGAGTTACACTGGACATCACCGAGGACAGTGTGACGAGAGTTAAAGTCACCCATACACAGCATAGCATTGTTACCTGATGGCTTTGGTAACACGTCCGCTCGCAGCTCATTACACCGAACATAGATGTTATACAGCGAAAATTGACTGTTTGCTGTCTTTACTGTAAATTGTTGATAGTGAATACTTTCATCATTGTGAGTTTTAATCCATTTACAGACCAGACCATTCTTTACATATGTGAGCAGGCCACTTCCTGCTCCACTATTATATGCTGTAAACCCAGCTATCCTGGGTGCAACTTTCTTCTGGGTGCTGGACGTGTAAGGTTCTTGTAAGCCAATTACATCAATGTCAAAAACTTTAACAAACCATTGTAGATCATTAATTCTGCGATTAACACTCCGGATGTTCCATGAAATGAACCTAAGCGTTCGTGTTACTTTTCCCACCTTGAATTTAACGTAGAGAGTCGCACGCTGGCTTCATAGATCAGGCTGACCAATAAGCTGACCATTCCAATTTCTGTACCTCTGGATTTCCTGATAATGTTCTTCACAGCCCTTATTCCAGTAGGATTTTTATACGCGGGTTCCTTCATCAGTCCCGCGAGTTCCTCCTCCGTAAACAATGGAAAACTTACAGGGTCATGAACAGTCTTCAGACCTGGGACTATTATAGAAACCACGCTGGCAGTCTGGGGCTCATTCTCCCCATCCATGCTACCATCACTATCGGTCTCGCTCTGGCTACTCACCCTCAAGTTGGCATCATTATGAGAGGAGGCACGAGCTCCTTCAGAAGCTCCACTAACACTATCACTGTCATTGTTCACTGGTACACTTACTTGGCAGGCTTTAACCTGACCTGCATTGGCTAACGAAGGAGAGTCACTGTGCCTGTTGACTTCAGGTGGTGGAGGCGATCCGGCCGCATTGGCATCATTGAGTGGGACTGCTATTGTGGATGGAGGCGACCTCCCAGGACAACTGGGGTGCAAGGCCGTCACACCCTCCTCCCTGGACCTGGGACACTGCCCCCTGGGTGGGGAGGTGTCGCTGTTGATTTCAGGTGCTGGAGGCGACCCCGCAGTGTTGCTGTTGGCATCACTGAGTGGGACCGCTTTTGTGGGTGGAGGCGGGCTCCCAGGGCAACCTGGATGCCAGGCCGTCACACCCTCCTCCCTGCACCTGTAACACTGCCTCCTGGGTGGGGAGGTGTAGCTGTTGATTTCAGGCGTTGGCGGCGACCCTGTAGCGTTGGCGTTGGCGTCACTGAGTGTGACCGCTATTGTGGGTGGAGGCGGGCTCCCAAGGCAACCTGGATGCCAGGCCGTCACACCCTTCTTCCTGCATCTGGCACACTGCCACTCAGATGGGGAGTCCTGCTCTCTTCCGTCCTGAGAAGCACCTTCCTTGATGGGGCAGCTGCTTGTGCTATGCATTCCTGCGCAGTAGGGGGCAGGGAAAAAACACTTTTATTTGAGTTGCAGGCTGCACTTTTCAGGCATCGTTTGTATGGCTGTAACAAACACCTGTGCAAAATTTCATGCCATTTCGTGCATACTTATCCTGCCGCATCGCGAACGACTTTTTGTCAACTTTTAGTGTATACCAAAAATTAGGTGTCATTTAATGTTTTCCAGGATAATGATAAATTTTACATGGGTGACATCGATTTAATTCACATGTTATTTTACAGGTACACCGTATAGAAAATCATTACAAGTTCATATTGAAATTCTTTTTTGTGCGGAACCTTGGCATCATTTTCCTAGACAATAATCTTTGCCTAATATATCCATCTCTCGATTCGTATCCCGTCACTTCAGTGCAAGCTTCAGTCATCACTTTTATGCCTCTCTCGACCGCCTGAGTGCTGTTTGGCCACTTGGGCACCACTAATGGTGTCTCAAGAATGTCATTAACCTGTAGATTTGACAGAGAAGCAATGTAAGGAGGCTCAGTCTTGAGTTCATTCCTCCAGTTAATCATGGAATGATAGTTTTTTGCTTGCCACTTTAGTTTCGGAGTCACCACCTTTCTCATGTTGACTACAGGAGGCACATCCTCATTCCCATCTCCATCTTTACCCTCCTCATCAGTATAGTTTAACAAATTCTCGTCAACAGCAGCATCAGAATCTTCCTCCTCCTCTTCAGATCTGCCAGTGCATTCTTCCTTTTGCTGATTCTCCTCTCTAATTTTTCTTATCATTGAGACAGCTTTTTCTCTAACAGTCATGTCCTCATCTGCACACATACCAAGAAGAAGTTGATCTGTGTGGGCGAAGTATGCATTTCTCTGGACAGCCTTCTTCACTATCGTCTCCTCCTCACTATTCAGGTGTTTCATATATAGCAGGGACTGGAATACGTTCCTTGAGCCGTGTGTTACGTAAGGGTGTATCTTGATGTAAAACCACATTGGAGCACTGAACTTTATTATTGTAATGACAATTCTTTTCAACTCATGGCTGGGTCTTGATGTTGCTACATACAGCCTGAGGATTCTACTCCATAAGGTGTTCCACCTTGACACACAGGGAGGACCTGGCTCAATAGCAGCCAAGTCATCTTCAACAACACCTGTGATAACTCCTTTACAAATCCTATACAGGTATTTCTGATCCCAGGACAGATCTTTCTCCACTTCATCATTAAACACAGGGAAATCAGGGAAACTGACTGGCTGGAAGGCGACAACTGGAAGCTCAGACAAAGACTCCTTGATCTGCTTTCCAATGGGACCACGCCAATGCTCAGGACCACTTGGTTTACCATCATAGTGATAAAAAACTGCGCGGAAAGGCAGCTCATTTCCGTGAAGCTGACATATGAAATAATGGAGCGGGTGACCAAGTAACATTTCAAGATGATGAATGACTCCATTTTCTGATCCTACATTTACATTGGTTCCATCACAACCAACACACACAATGGGCTGCTGGGTTAGATTTTTCTCCACCAGAAACTCGTGAATAGTTTTGGCAATCTGCTTTCCGTGTCCAGTCTTGGGAGTCACATGTGTGAGATATTCATTGCCAGGCTCAACCATGATGACATAATGATCTTTCACCATCATCCTCGAACTCCATTTCTCGGTCTTCTCATTCTTTATCATCACACGAGTGGCGGTCTTCTTACCATCAAAATAGAGTGACGTCAAATTATCTAAACTAGCCATCTCAATTTCTTGCCTCTTAAATCGGTATTTTTGTCTCGCATCCCGCAGCTTATGTGGTCCAATAACCTGACTCTTGTCATCCTTTGTGATAATGCCATAGTCAGTTAAGGTGGCAGTAGCAATGGCAGCTCCAGCATAATCACTAATCAAGTATCGGTCACAAGCGGCAGCCAGTGTAGGGAGTCTTGTCCGGTTCTGTGAACTGGTGTCTGTCAGAGCCCTTGGATCAGGGACAAAATCAGCATCAGTATTGACGAGAGGAATATCTCTTGAATCATCTGAATTATCCTCAACATAAGGAATATCTCCAGCTACCAGATATCTATGTTTTTGCTCAAGCTGTCTCCTAACTCTGTCCGCATCATGCTTCTCTCTTGCCGTCACTCTGTCCCACATCTTCGTCACTTTCATGTCAACCCCTGCAATCTTCATCTTCCTATCACCTCGCTGGTCAAGGAGAAACTGCAACAAGACAACTTAAATGAAATAAGAGATATGAAAAAAAAGTTGATAAACACTGAACAGAACATTGCACCGCCACAGCGGCTGTTTGGCTAGTACTGTAGGTAAATTTAAAAATTTCAGTAGAAAATGCGGCAGACTAAACCTTGACACATCAGCTTCAAATTTGGCATGGAGTCTTAGATATGTATAAGGAACAATGCCTGAAGAGTGCAGCTTTGAGCAAAATTTCACTGCCCCCTACTGCGCAGTAGCCGCAGGTGGCTGGCTTGTGACAGTATTTCGCCACATGATTGACCCCAAAACAGTTGTATCACACCACAGGGGGAGGAATCCACCGACTGATGTTACTAGGGATACCGTACGTGCTGCCAAAGAAGCTGTACTTCTCAGGAGGTGGTTCCTTCCTTTTCCAAACAATGATGATCCTACTAAGTTGTGCACCATCCTTATAGAGTCTTCTTGCACTGTGGACGCCCTGGAGTGACAGAGCTCTCTTGGGGGGAATACCCTTGGGGAATTGGGTGACAAGGTATTCCTTCATTTTTTGAGGTCGAACAGGTTCATCTCGCTTAATAAGCTGTATTGAGCCGACCTTACCATTAATGAAGCGTTGGATAGCTTCTGTCTCCTCTCGGCCTACATAGACAAAACGAGGGGTGTTACCTGGCACGACAACATTCAGCTTAGCCATGCCATAATCCTTATTCAGGGCAGTCAACCAATTAATCTTCATCAAATTGGTTGCGTTCTCGGGGAAGGCAAGGCGCATGTACTTAGCTCCTGGGAGCGGAGGGAGTGTGGTGTCGGGGGACTAAGGTAACAGGAGTATTCTCAGTTTATAAGCACTTTTATTACACTTCACTTGTTCTTAATAGTAACTCTGTTTTTCTGACGGCACAACACCTCAGACCATCCTCACTTGGTTCGTCGAGACCCTACATTAAGTGTCCGTTACTATGGTGGGGGTGGGGGTGGGGACGACCGCATGGGCAGCACTCTCGGCCCCATAGGGGCGATAGTCTCGGGACCACCCCTGTCAAAGCAGGCCTAACGACACTGACCTTAGCGCCGAGCCTCCTCATTATCCCACCACTGACCCAGCAATGGGTCACCACTCACTTGGAGAACGCCGGTGAACACACGGAATATTTACAATTTATGCCGTCGGGGATGAGAAGAAACCTTGGGTGGCAATGCTTAAGGTGACATCCGATATTCACGGACACATTGTCAAATTCCCGCTCCCACACAGCGAGTATGTCCCCACCAATAACACTTTAGATCGGAGAATATGTCTGGCCAGCCGTGTTGACCTGACCTGACCTGACGCGCGACTGTGAGCTGGTAAACAGAGTACTCAACACATAATCTCTTAACACAAAATACTCGACTTATAAGACACCAGATGCCTTCAACATATACTCAATACATCTAGACTCTTTCCTCTCACGGTGGGTGTGCATAATTGACTGTACAATATTTTCATTCACTCATAATTTCAAATCCCCTGAGCATCAGGAGTTATTTAAAAAATACCAGAGTCCTTGAGAAGGTACGCAAAACGAAAACGGAGGACTAAAACATCCTGAAGTGGATTGAGAACGGACGTCTCTACTGGGGGACTCAAACATTTCACTTGTTTTGTGGGCGCTGTAGCATAATATGCATAATTAAGCGTTGAACGGACTAACTGCACAAACGTGACCATGGCAACAGCAAATTAGTCTTACAATGAATCATACAATCAGAGTGTTCGTTGCGAGAGCCATTGCACCCAGGGGTGCAGAATAATTTTTTGCTGACTCTTCTTGGCAACCTCTAATGCAGACACTGTAAGACTATTTTCAAAATTGAAGGAGGTTGTATGAATATCAATATTGCAGATTTACAACTGATTGATGTAATTAATAAATAAAGTATTGATTTTTAAATAAAAAATGTACTGTATGTGAGAGGTATATGTGTATTTATTTTTTTTTTTTTCATCAAACAATTGAACCGGCTGGTTAATTCCTAGTTAACCAGGTTGGTTCATGTATTATTTTATATTGGGCTTTATTAACGAAACCCAATTGAAGTTTCTTCTTTTATTAAAAAGTATTACTTGTATAATTCCTAGGTGTAGATCAACAGTAAGTTCCACTATTTATGAGTGTGATGAGAAAGGGCCGGCGTCTATGTAACTAGACGTGAATCAACGTCAGTTCGATATTAGTTTGTGAGTGAGACTCTGAGTAGTGACCCATCGAGGGAGAATGGAATAGGTACGTCGTCCTCCCTCGAGGGAAGACGGAGCAATCCACTGCGGCTCTCAAATAACGTCTTCCTCTAGTCAAGGATATCAAGCTACTGCTCGCTTTAGGTGGCCAGGAGCCGGCTACTTTATGCCTTTACTCAGCATAGTATGACGCAGCTTCCCGTGGGCACACCTTATCACGTGCATTGAACATGTCACCTCATAACCAGTGGAAAGTTACAGGGGATGACTCAGTATATAAATCAAATGTAATTAACCCATTTATATAATTCTTATGTTTATGAAACAAGGGCCATTAATTCAAACATTGCAGGGGTGAATCCAGGAATATCAAAAGGGGGTCCAAGAAGTTGTGGGCAGGGAAGCATGGCGAGCACAGCGAGCCCACCCAGTTCGGCATTTTGAGGCCATTTTGAGGCCATGTGCACTTGATATTAGGAGATATTCTGAAGTTAATAGTAATTACATTTTACTATATAAAAATGCTTGAGTACAATACTGCATTAAAGAAAAAGTATTGGAAAACAAGAAAATATTATAGAACCACAAGTAGATCTACACTATTGAAACAGTGTGTTGGGTAAATCGATACTCCAGCAGACTCAGTCATTATGCAATGCTGTTATAACTTTGAGGAAGGACAGCTCATAATCTCTTGCATCTTGTACACTAACATAATCATTTTCGCTAAAAACAGTTTGACCATTATACTAGATATATGAGGATCACTATCTTCTTTAGTCATGTACACTCTCCCCAAAAAGTGTCGGCTCCTTTTCTCATCGGTACAATGTATGTATTTATTTATTGGGCACCCCCCTACATCCTTGTGTAAGGTGAAGCGCAGAAGCGTTTACAGCGCCCAACAGGGAAGCATGCTTGCCTTTATGTCTCGTGAGTTAAGGGCGTAGAAGCCTGAAAAGTCAGTGGTTTATGTCATCAAGTTATTGGAAGCTCCAACAACTCCTTGAATACGAATTCGCAACTTTCGACTTACAACAGGTACCTACTTTACTGCTAGGTGAACAGGGACGAATGGGGGCTAGGAAGTAAGTCCAAACAACTTCCACCGGCCCGGGAATCGAACCCGTGACATCTCGCTTGCGAGGCAAGAACGGTACCGCTTCTACCACAGGTCCCCACCATCGGTACAATGTGTCACACCGGTGCTCGGAAGGCAAGACTACCAACATAATGCAGGAATCACAATTAGTGATCGAAAATATTCGTCCATTGTGATTCCTGCATTATGTTGGTAGTCTTGCTTTCCGAGGACCGGTGACGTTGCCAGTTATTATTCCTGTCATTTGTTGCAATTATGGTGAATCACTGTGCTCCATCTTTAGTAGAATATTATAAAGATATTACTGCAGCGAAAATGTATCAGCGGCAGTCAAATAGTGGGTGTTTACTGCTGGAAATCCATGACCAACACTAGTACCCAAGACTCATTGAAAAACACAACTTGCCCCGACAGACATGGAGAAATGTCACTTTCCGAATAACGATATACTGCAGCTATATATCAATGTTTGTTAGCTATTATATAGCATTATGGTTACCTCATTGTAATTGTAATAGGTATAATAATTACAATAATCATAGAGTGCTAATGACTATTAAATATTGTTACTAACACTAGGTTAGATTAGGTTAGACAATGACAATACATTCTAGGAAATGGAAACGATATTCATAGATCTTTTTTACTTTTTAATTTTATTATTAGAGTTTCTACCTATCAATATTTAGTATAACCATCCCCTCATGTTACCTGTGATGTCTTCATAGTGACTGTCAATCCCATGGGAGGACTTGACGACATCGTCTCGTAAAGTGTATCAGATAATGTTCCGTTGCCAGCACGAATCATGAGATGATACGTTGTATTCATAATTGTTACCTCATCAATTGAGGTAGAAATAATATCGAAATGCAGTAAATCATAATGCCATTGCAATTGGATATGGCATCAGGATACACCTGTAATTACTATATTTGCAAATGAATGTAATATCGGATCATAGTGTTTCAAATTTCGTTCGAAGCGATTCCATTGTAACCTCGGTTCATGACAACTTAGTAACGTTATATACCTATTAGGCAAACCATCCCCTGGGGCTGAAATAGTGTCTTAGGTGCATAAATTAGCGGTGTTACTCATGACGTTATTGGTTTTGCATATGGTATCACAATTCATCCTATTTCATTACATTACATAAAGAATAGTTAGTATACTGCAGATATCGTGGTGAATATCAGGTGTAAAAAGAAAGAACGAAAGGTGTAACTCACGATCAGAAACACCAACCGAACCGAGACTGCTGAGCACGTGTTATTGTGTTCATTTCCAAATACATCAGGCCCAGGGGGGGACGATACTTTTTGGTGAGAGTTTACACAAGGGTGATTTCTGTATATACTGTATGTATGTGTTTTCTGATGTTTTCAGCCTTGTCTACAAGTGTTTGTACTTACTGTAAAATAATTTTTCTTACTTCATACAGAGTGGAAATTAATTTTTATGTGCTCTCTGCCCTTCTATATGATTGCCACAACATTTATAAATACGAAAAATAGTACTGTCTGAGTCTTTTGCCGTGTAGTGCAAGAGGCGATACAAAAAGGGAAAAGAAGGGAAAGAAGAGAGAAAAAATGAGTAAAAGAGAGGGGAAGATAGGTAAAAATTTGAGCTGTGTCACCATGAGCCACTTCATCAGTATATAACCACATGGCAACTTACTACCATTATGTTCTTGAAAATTCAGCCTGAATTTTACTTTAGAAATACTAGGAACAATTAATAAGAAGTTTAATGATCATTCGGTGAAGTGATTCAGGAAAGCCTTTATTTAAAAGCAAAATATATATAAGGGGAATCTAATAACGCCATAAGCTTGGAAAAACAAATGATGTTAATTTCATAAGGTGATAGTTCCATCGTTAGCTAATGAACAGCGCCTTACCGGTAATCTACACCCCCAAAGTAACACACCCATGGAAACTACACCAAACTAGAGGTCACCAACATTTTGCCTACACTGACGCATTTTTATGATTGGTGATTGCAAAGTGTCTTTACTACGCATACAGTCTACGATGTCGTTCATGTGTTGAGTTCACATCCAGTTTGTTGTTATTAGAGCTGTACGTAAATTTAAATCTTGAATTGACACACACGCAGGAGCGACTGACAGATACTACCTCTGTCCTTGTCCCTCATGACTTGAACTTATCACTGCTGCTCGACTGGACACTTCACTGGGATTTTCGACTCTCAAGGAAGTGGAGGAACCGGTAAGAGGCAAAAATTCTTCCTTTGAAGTGGGAACTGCAGCTGTTGGATGATGCAATACTTTTCGCTTCCAGAAACATACACCCAGGTCTTGCTACAATTACGAAGAGGCTCCGAGAACCTGTAAGCTTTTCGTGGCGAAGATTAACATTAGGACATACACATTCTTACCCCGTATTAATAACACATGAATAGGCAGACAAAAAAGTCTGCACAATGAACGACTCCGACTTCACAAACACGGCCATTGTAGTGATGAGTTTGACTGTCGATACGGTTCCTTGCTTCAGTCATTTCTGGTAGCCATGACGATAGGTTTCTTTCTGAATGTAAGTATACAAGATATCCAGTTTATAGTGATGTACTGTACAATGCCGGTGGGCGTGAGTGTTTTATGTATATAATAACTACTTCGACATATATACTGGAGATGCTGTAAAGTCTCTGTCATTGGTCACCTTATAAATACGACGTTAAAGTTCCTTGACGATAATGAGAATAGTGCAGGAACAAAGCAAACAGAATAAAGATATCATTCCCATCTGAATTGAAGAGTGTACTCAAAATATAATCCTAAATAAAATGAGATACAGGTTTCTCTCTCTCTCTCTCTCTCTCTCTCTCTCTCTCTCTCTCTCTCTCTCTCTCTCTCTCTCTCGATAAATGAAAGCAATATTAAGGAAGAGATAGAGAGACCGAGCGGCAGACATTCACGATGGTCAGGTGAACGACCGGTTAGAAGGGCGAATAGAATAGAGTTTATGACAACTCCTCCTGGGGGTGTGGGTGTGGTCCTCCCAGCTATCACAGATACCTAACCTAACCTAACCTAACCTAACTCACTCTACAACCACACGACTCACTCTGCAGCTCCCATAGCCTCTGGGTCAGCTATATAGGTCAAGGTATATATTCTTTTTGATGATATGTAACTGTTATTGTGGAAGAGATATAATTCATGTTCGGATCACCTGGCTACACACTCACACACACACACACACACACACACACACACACACACACACACACAACACCATCTGTGAGGGAATTACTACACCACGTGATGCCCCTCATAACACCATCTGTGAGGGAGTTACTACACCACGTGAGGCCCCTCATAACACCATCCAGGAGGTAATTACTACACACGTGAGGTCCCCCTGGCAACACCATCTAGGTAATTACACCACGAGGTCCCTCAACACCATCTGTAGGAATTACTACACCACGTGAGCAAGCCCTCATAACACCATCTTGCGGGGAATTACATTACACCACGTGAGGTCCTAACATAACACCAGCGGTGAGGTAATTACTACACCACGTGAGGTCCCTCATAACACCATCTGTAGAGGTGGGCTCACTACACCACGTGAGGTCCCTTTATAACACCAACTGAGTGGAATCCATTAAGCACCACGAGGTCCCTATATCAATTCAACTGAGGGAACGCACACACCATGTGAGGTCCCTCAGTTAACACCATCTGTGAGGGAATTACTGCTAACTACGAGGTCCCTCATAACACCATCTGTGAGGTAATTACTACACCACGCCAGGTCCCTCATAACACCATCTGAGGGAACTACTACACCACGTGAGTTCCTCCTAACACCATCTGGGAGGGAGTTACTACACTACGAGTTTGCTGTTCAACACCTACAATAATCTGTATGTTCACTGTATGTTCCTTTACCTTTCTCTAATGAAGGCTTTTGTTAAACCACCAATATATGTAATAAGTCATTTATGTCCAATGTATATTTTCAGCCTTCGGGCTGCAGAATTTTTTCAATAAACCCTTAATTATTATTATTATTATTACACGCAAATACACAGACAGAGACTTAAATAACTTCTTAACAAACAGCCATTATCCCTGCCTCATTACACCTTGTCTTTCCCAAAAACCACAAAATGCCACATAGTTGGGAACTCCCTTATTCTCTGGCAACGCTCTCTCTCTACGTCTCTCCTCCACCTTCAGTACAGTCGCCAATCTGAATAAATCCACCACCACCACCATCATCATCATCATCATCATCATCATCATCATTATTATTATTATTATTATTATTATTATTATTATTATTATTATTATTATTATTACTATTATTATTATTATTATTATTATTATTATTATTATTATTATTATTATTATTATTATTATTATTATTATTATTATTATTATTATTATTATTATTATTATTATTATTGTTGTGTAGTGAAGAAAGTAGACAAACAGCATTATTCTTATTCTCTTCCTGTGAAGAGTGAAAGAATAAATTAATCGCCAAAAGGATTATAAAATAGTAATCTTTAGTCAGATTAAGGAATCGTCGATGTTTTCGATGTTGGGTACTACATTCAAGGAATCCCTTGTGATCGACGATCCCAAAATACAGTTCAGTTGAGAAATAGTCTACTTGTGTGAACTTTTCACTCTTGCTGAGGTACAGTAACCTTGAACGACTCATTACCTGCCGAAGAAAATCAACAAGACAGGCCACGATTGACGAATTTAGCGGTGAACGAACAATACTATTATATGACCCTCCCCTTGTAACGATCGGTGAAAATTGCCAAGCCATTGCTGGGTGGGGCTTTAAAAAGTAATTTATTCAGTGAAAGTGAAGAAGAACGTGAAGTCCAAGAACCCTGTCACGTCTCGAAAATCACCCATTCTCTTAGCTCCCCCTCCCTCACCCTTCTCCCTAACTATCAGGATTCAGAGGTGCAGCGGACCGCGAAACTTGGCAGTGGTGGCCTGGCTGGACTCGAGGAGCCTTCGAAATCGAGTGTAGTGGCTCAGTCAGTGTTGGATCCAGGTGAAAGAATCACCATGTTGTCTGCGGCAGTATTCCTGGCTCTAGTGGCCCTTGGTAAGACTGAAACGTTCTTTTTTTTTTAAATGTTGATCTTGTTAAGCTGCTTATTATTAACAGCTACTACTGTGTGTGTCAGGGAGAGTCACCTTTTGTGTTATCTGTTAAGTAAATCTTTTATTTGTTTGCTCTTTTATCTTATCTTTAAAAAAACAAGGTCGGGGTTCTTGAGTGGCGCCTTTAATTGTCTGATGACCTTGCTCGCCTTGTTCCGTAACTCAAAGGGTGTCGTGTGACCACCGTCTTACCAACAACACCCTTTATTTTACGACCACATACATAAAACAGACCAGCCAGTTTCTGCCCTTTTCAAAACTCTTAGACCAGTTTCGGTACAAGGTGGCACGAGCGAGGATCCCAGTCATGTAAATGTTGAGTACAGCGGCCATATGGCGGCGGGGGACCAGTCGTGGTGAAAGGCAAACCATTTCTCTCATGCAGACCGTGATCAATACAGTTTTTTCTTTGGTCGTCCAGCCATGATTCATCAGACCATGAAAAAGCTGCCTCTCGTCTTGGCGGGAATGCATGAGAGTCTTATGATGACTATGTTATGAAAGTCTCCTATTGGTTGTTATTATTGGCGTGTATTGTGTATGTGTTTGGGGAGTTGTAATTGTTTGCTAGATATAAATAAACTTTAGGTACTGCATATGCCAGTGTTGTTAGCGCGGACCACTAGATCTAAGGTGTACTGGAGTGCCTCAAATGCCAGGGTTATTAGGTACCGTTCACTGTGTCTTGAAGCTGAGTGGGTAAAACGCTTTCCTCCCGATCTAGGAGTCGTTGCTTTGATCTTTGGACACCCCTAGTCCACCCAGCTGTAAATGTGAACCTGACTTTAACAGTTGGGAAAGTGAAGGCGATCGGGTGTTGTACCGACCACGTAGCCTCCTTGTGTACAGAAGGCTTAGTATACAGTGTGCTGTATCCATGCTGTATTGAAATGTATTTATGCTTTACCAATTTATGAAAGTAACCATAAATTATTTATCAGAATAGACAAAAAATAAAAATAAATTACATTTCTTGAGGTGAAATGTGTGTTAACGAGGAGCAGTGGACAATGAGAACAAGTGTTGGTGGTGCCTGTTGCTGACTACTGACACTTGGTGTTAACTGAGCCTGGTTGTCAGTTAAGTCTGTGCTGACACTCTAACGTCAGATGCTCACGTACGACAGAATGACTCCGTTGTCTCTTGTGGCCGAGATGGCATTTTAATTTTTTCTTCTTTTCCCGCATAGTCTAAAGTCTCTCTCTCTCTCTCTCTCTCTCTCTCTCTCTCTCTCTCACACCATTGTGCCACTTTTTTGTAAACACCATCGACCTCTCCACCACCTGTAATCATACACAACCCGTCACTTACCCGTCCTTGGAGGGAAGCAGAGATAAGGTGTGAGCCTGAAGAGGATGAGGACTTGCACAGGGTGAGAGGTTGTAGAGGGGTAAGATGAGTGCGTTGGGAATAATGATGTCAGGGCTTGGACGGGGTGGGAAGGGTATCTATTGTCCACGTGTGTGTGTATGTGTGTGTCTTTGTTTGTGTGTGTGTGTGTGTGTGTATGTGTATCGGTAATGCACCAAATGATCCGCTTTGTAACTTTTTCGAGGAGGGCTCACCCCTGGTGAGGCAAATTCAGTAATTCTGTTTGTTCGATATATTGTGTTTTAAAGCACATAACAGGTACGATGTTGTATGAGAAAGTCTCCAGTCAATGACACTCCGGCTCGGTTCACTTATGTCTGGATTATGTAATACAGGCGCAGCATTTCCTTGGTTTTAAGACAAGGATAAATTTCTGGCCTCTTCCTTAGCAACCAGTGCGACACACAGGGACAACAGGACCTGCTCTACCTGGAGGTGACCAGGTAACCCCCCCCCCCTCTCCAGTGCAGTGATACTTCCCCTTCCCCATTCAAGATCCAGGACCCCACCCACTCCACTCCTTCCCTCATCCACACAAAAGTTCTTTCCGTCTTTCCTTTCTGGCACCAACATCCCCTTACTACGGCCCCATCCCTTATCATTCCCACACTCGTTCCCCTCCCCTCCCCCAAGTGTTCTCAACCTCCTTCACGTCGCCACACCCCGACTACTCCATGCCAGCACAGACCCGCTCAGGTAGCCCACCTTGGCCAGATTTGCACCACCACTCCGAGACCCCCTCCCTCCCTCCCT
Source organism: Homarus americanus (assembly GCF_018991925.1). Classification (NCBI taxonomy): domain Eukaryota; kingdom Metazoa; phylum Arthropoda; class Malacostraca; order Decapoda; family Nephropidae; genus Homarus; species Homarus americanus. Next base: position 9,801,961 of record NW_024714177.1, read on the forward strand.
CCCTGCCTTCATCCCCCTCCCTCCCTGCTCTCACTGCCTGCGCCACCATACCAGACTGAGGGTAGGACAACACACAGGAGAGACCTTCCCACTCATGAGTGGAGTCCCTCAGGGGAGCGTCCTCTCCCCCGCCCTATATATTATCTACACAAGTGACACTCCGCCTCCCACTAGAATTGGTAACGAAGATATTATGTATGCAGATGACATCACTCAAATAACAACACATCAAGGAAAATCGCGAGCGCTACAGGCCGACAACACCAGGCGGGAATTAGAAAGGGTTTAATAATTACGAAGAACAATGGAAAATCCAAACCAGTCTCCCGAAATTCACAGTGATACCCTTATGCAGAAGGAAAACCCATCCATTAGTAACCAATAATGCCCAGATAGAATACAAAAGCAGAGGGACCCTCCTGGGCCTAGATATATCCACGACAGATTACGCCCATCATGTCCACAGCAGGAAGGAAAAAGCAAAAAGAGAGCTGAGAAAACTATACCGCTTTAAAGCGCTTCCTGAGAAAAAAAAACTCTGTCTAGTGACATCATTTATCACACCGATATTAACTTACCCAGCAATACCTCTTCATACTATGAGCACTACTCAAATAATAAAATTACAGGTGGTTCAAAATGAAGCCCTAAGAATCGTCACAGGCGAAAGATACCCCTTCACCAGAACCACAGCCGAGATACATAGAGACCTGAGAATGAAACCCATCAACCAGCAGCTGCACAACCTGGCCAGCAGAATCTGGCAAAAGATAGAACGATCAGAGCAAGAACTCCTTCAAAGACTCCCACCAGATAACGACAACAACCATACATGGTTCCCAAAAAGTTACCAAATCTCAAAAGGTCCATTGCCACCCCCGATCTACACGGCCAGGCAATAGACAACCTCCCTAGACCAACATCCGCCAGTAGGGTCGGCGGAATATGAAATAAGGCCCTTAAAACCCCCATGTATGGGATAGGGTAGGATGTCTAGTGCCTGTACCGACAGACAATAACTAATCCATGACACAACCCTAACACACAATTAGCTTAGCTAGGCGGTCAGCCCGCCCTCTCTTACCTCCTCCTAACTTCTTTAATTTCCGAATTATAACTTCCTTCCCCCACCTCTAATCTTCTTTCACCCTTCCTTTCTCTACAAAAAAAAAAAATACCGTAAATACACCACCTCCTTCCCTCCCTCTTGCCCTCGCTACATGCATCACTACACATAACACACCACCTCCCGTCTGCCTTTTCACCACCAACAGCGCCACACCACCACTGGCTCACACTCCCGACCCAGTTCTTACCAGTTTCAACCACCTCGTTCATTCATTCAATTACATTCGTCGATTGGAACGATTTTTTAGTACTAGTTTAACGCAAATGGAGTAGACTAGACAAAATTATTTAAGAACATCAACAAACAGTATTATTCGAGCAGCAACAGGTAGACAATCTAGATAGGGTAGACGTTGCTCATATTGTCTATAAGGAACTCACGAGGGCTGGTGACTGGAAAAAAAACACCACTCTCTCGAATTTGATATCATGACCATCAACAACACTACCCTAGTTATCATCACAGGTTAGACTAGAACCTCATGACATAACTTGCGATTCCTTTTGCCAGGGGAAGGAAATAGGAGCAGAGTTTCATTACATCTAGCCTGGCATTTCTCACGGTCTCCACGTCACGACCTCCAGGATGTCTTAAGGAGGAGGCAGGTACCATTATAATGCAGGTGTGGAGGAGGTGTTGTTTCAGGGCAGTGGTCTACATGCACATTAATCTGACGCAAGTGGGAAGTTTGAGCAAGTCGAAAGATGAGGCAACAATGACCCGTTTGCCAGGAGGCTTCAAGGGTGATCATTATATCTACATAAGAAGATAAAACTAGAAGAAAAAAGCTGGCTTTGTGGAACATAACATTCGTGTAAATTTTAAAGCACCAACTCTACCTATGTTTTGTTTTTTCACCGTTTTTATTTCGGGGCGAGTTGAACAACCAAATTATTTATCTTATCTGTCTTTTTCATTTCCTTAGATCGTATTTATTTATTTATTTATTTATTTATTTATTTATTTATTTGTCTGTTTATTGATATGTTTATTTATTTATTTGTTTGTTTGTTTGTTTGTTTGTTTATTCGTGTTCCATGGCATCCTGTGCGTTCATTTCTTTACATAAAATAAAATGGTCCTGTGCATAAATTCGATATTGCCTCCAACCTAAAAAAAAAAAAATTATAATGCAAACAACAGCCTTTATTCATTCCTTCATTATGATCGAAAAAATTATTCATTCATGCACCTGTTCTCTTATCATTCATGCACCTGTTCTCTTATCATTCATGCACCTGTTCTCTTATCATTCATGCACCTGTTCTCTTATCATTCATGCACCTGTTCTCTTATCATTCATGCACCTGTTCTCTTATCATTCATGCACCTGTTCTCTTATCATTCATGCACCTGTTCTCTTATCATTCATGTACCTGTTCTCTTATCATTCATGCACCTGTTCTCTTATCATTCATGCACCTGTTCTCTTATCATTCATGCACCTGTGTTAACACAAACTAACCCAACACAAACTAACTCAATGTTAACACAAACTAACTCAATGTTAACACAAACTAACTCAATGTTAACACAAACTAACTCAATGTTAACATAAACTAACTCAATGTTAACATAAACTAACTCAATGTTAACATAAACTAACTCAATGTTAACACAAACTAACTCAGTGTTAACACAAACTAACTCAGTGTTAATACAAACTAACTAACCTTTAACACAAGTTAACTCACTGTTAATACAACATAACTCATTGTTAACACAAATTAATTCACTGTTAACCTAACACACTGTTAACATAAACTAACTCACTGTTAATGCAAGCTAACTCACCGTTAATACAAGCTAATTCACTGTTAACACAACCTAACTCAATGTGAACATAAACTAGCTGACTGCTAACACAAGGTAACTCACCGTTAATACAAGCTAACTCACTGTTAACACAAGCTAACTCACCGTTAATACAACATAACTCACAGTTAATATAAGCTAACTCACCGTTAATACAAACTAACACACTGTGAACATAAGCTAACTCACCGTTAATACAACATAACTCACAGTTAACACAAGCTAACTCACCGTTAATACAAACTAACACACTGTGAACATAAGCTAACTCACCGTTAATACAACATAACTCACAGTTAACACAAGCTAACTCGCCGTTAATACAAGCTAACTCACAGTTAACACAAGCTAACTCACCGTTAATACAAGCTAACTCACTGTTAACACAAGCTAACTCACCGTTAATACAAGCTAACTCACTGTTAACACAAGCTAACTCACCGTTAATACAAGCTAACTCACTGTTAACACAAGCTAACTCACCGTTAATACAAACTAACACACTGTGAACATAAGCTAACTCACCGTTAATACAAGCTAACTCACTGTTAACACAAGCTAACTCACCGTTAATACAAACTAACACACTGTGAACATAAGCTAACTCACCGTTAATACAAGCTAACTCACCGTTAATACAAACTAACACACTGTGAACATAAGCTAACTCACCGTTAACAGGTACAACAGTAAGACCACTATGGCCCCACCCATCTCAACAGTCACTCGCTGACCTTGACTAACGGACCTGTTCTGAGGAAGAGAATTAGTTCAGGTTTTTGTCTCCTCTAAACACCCCTTAAGGCTAGCCTCCTTCATCCAGGTCTGGTGGGGGAGGGGAGGGACGGACCTAAAGAGGGGGGTATGGAGAGAGGAGGAATCTAAAGAGGGAGAGAGAAAATAGATTGAAGGAGAGCGAGAGGGACAGACAGACAATGAAGGAGACAGTTGTTCATATAGTTTGGAAAAATAGCCTAACCCAATAATAATAATAATAATAATAATAATAATAATAATAATAATAATAATAATAATAATAATAATAATAATAATAATGATCATATAAATCCTATAAATCCTTTACCACATTATTATAGTAAACGGGAACAGATCAGCCAAGGGGAAAACAGATTAATTTTCTCTTATAAAAAGGTCATCAAAATCCGTATTAAGTACCCATACCAAAACTAATAACGCAGATATGATACATTTTACCTCTGTTGAATAAAGTTTCCCGCTAAATTCAGAAGCGAGGCAAAAATAATAGCCAGTCAAGAACTTACTACTTAACAGACAATGACTTAAAGAAACTGTACCATCATTGTATTATTTTAGTTTTATTAAATATAGGATTTGTTTTATTAAATTTTTTGGGGTTGTAATGGGATATTCTATGTTTACTATTGTTTTTTGTATTAACTGGTGTATAATAATCTGCCATAGACGACCTTGTATATACAAACCGTGAAATACACTCGAAATAACATACACAAATTTAGAGTCAACTTTCAGTATTAAGAAGGGACACCAAAATATATCTAAACCCATCTATTTCGGGCATGTAACTCCCACATCTTGTTACTGTGTGTCGTGTCGTGGTGAAGGCAGGGAGACTCTTGATTATTTGTTTTAACTATAATTATCTGCGGTTTATCGTGTTTATGCTGTTTTATGTTTAGTTTCCAGGCAATTATGTCAATAATGACTCAACAAATAGTCTTGAAAGTGATACAGTGACTCATGTTCCCTGGTGTGCCTAACACTGGGGCTTTATTTTCTGTACATATCTAACCAATGACTTATGTTTCCAGGCGATATCTGGACAACACTACAATCGATTTGAGTCAAACTTAGAAGGCACTTACTTAGTCATCTTTGTGTGTGTGTGTGTGTTTGTGTGTGTGTGTGTGTGTTTGTGTGTGTGTGTGTGTTCATAGAAACGTCCATAGTTTTTACATGTAATTTTTTGGTCCGTGGATACATGCTTTTAATCAGATGGTTTTGAATGTTTTGTTGAGCTGACAGTTCATACTTCCAATATTGGCCAGCTGACCCAGTTTTCGAGGTCGTTGTACACGTTACACTCTATCTTACATAATACAATACAGTGACCACATGTAAAAGGTCACAGGTCGGAATCTTTCCCAATCTTACTCTAGACCTTAGATCTTACTCTGTACTCTTGATCTTTCTCTATAGTATGTTTCATGAAATTATTGTACTTACCCGGTATATTTCTACTTCGTGACACAGAAGAGGAGGACTAAGCATATCACCTTGTTGTGCTCTGTTTATAATTTACCTATAAAATCATTGGATCTTGATACTATATAACCTTAGATGATATCACTATAGGTTCAAGCCTTCAAGCTTTATAAAGTTAAGCTTAAACAAATAGCCTATTAACGTTACCCAGCTTCTTGAACCACCTTCTTGGGATTTCTACAAGTACTTTGTTTTTAACTAAGTTTCGGAAGAGTCTATTCTCGACACTGTCATGACAAAAACCTGCAGAAAGACGCTCGGCCAGATCGAAGAATACGCCATGACTGGTTTGATGAAAGTGACCAGGAAATCAATGTACTCGTCGATGATAAACGTGCTGCTTTAACTGACTGGCAGAACAACCCTCAGTCTTGGACCAAAGACGATACCTTCCACAAGAAGAAAGCGACGGCCCAGCGCGAACTTCGCAGTCTTAAGAATGACTGGTTTAAAATTAAAGCATGAAAAACACAAAAACTAGCAGATAGGCACAAGATGTGTGAATTTTGCAATTGCACTAAAACATTTTATGGGCCAGTCACTCATGGCGCAGCCCCTCTCCGCTCATCCGATGGCAACTCCCTAATTAATGGTGTAGAAGGCAACGTTCAGTGCTGGAAAGAGCACGAACATTCACTGATCAGCCAAAACACCGATGTGGTTGTACTGACTACCCAAGAGGTCCCTCAGCATTCAGAGCTGACCTACCTCAGCTATCCTCCATCCCTGGATGAGGCACCTACTGCCATCAAACAGATGAAAAACAACAAAGCCTCAAGACCTGATAGAATCCTAGCCGAGGGTCTCTGCTTACCAGCTGTCTCCACACTCCCCTGGAGAATATATGGGAAAAGGATGAAATCCCCCAAGCTCTTCAAGACGCCTCCATCATCAATATTTGTAAGAATAAGGCAGACCTGTCAGACTGTGGCAACTATAGCGGGATCTCGCTGCTCTCCGTAGCTAGCAAGATTATCGCCCGAGTCTTCCTAAACAGATTTCTTCCTGAGGCGGAACCTTCCTCCCAGAATCTCAATGTGGCTTTAGACCATCACGCTGCACCACTGACATGATCTTTGCTGCCCGCCAGATACAGGAAAAGTGCAGACAACAGCGTCGTGACAACTCCACGATCGCATGAGCGGCAGTGTCCTGCATAATGGAACCCAGTCTGAGTTTTTCCCTATCCAAACGGGGATGGGGGTTAAACAAGGGTGTGTACTGGCACCAACTCTCTTTTCCATTTTCTTGGCTGCCTTCCTTACTTGTGCCAGTGCCAATTTAGCCGGCGGGCTGGACATCGAGTACTGGATGAAGGGGGGGGGGGGTCTTTTCAACATAAGATGACTCCAGGCAGGAACAAAGGTGTCGGCAGCTTCCATTACTGAACTTCAGTATCCAGACGACTTCACCCTTATTGCCCACCCTGAACATGGCCTACAGGAGATCCTGAACACCTATGCAGATGCGTCTGCACACTTCGGCCTTGAGGTAAATGTACGTAAGACTCAGATTCTCTTTCAACCTGCCCCTGGTTCAGCCACACCTCCACCATCCATTCAGATTAACAGTACTACCCACTCTAATGTTACCCACTTTCGGTATCTCGGCTCTCACCTGTCCACCACCGCAGACATCGATGAAGAGATTCAGCATCGGATCAGATGTGCATCTCAAGCCTTTGGCAGACTCCGAAACCGTGTCTTCAGCTGTAGTGAGATGCAATTATCTACAAAGCTGCACGTATATTGATCAGTGGTCCTTCCCACCCTGCTATATGGCAGTGAGACATAGGTCACATGCAGGAGACACCTCAAGGCATTTGAAAACTTTCACCAACGTAGTCTACGCCCCATTCTCCGTGTTTGTTGGGAAGACAAGAGAAAAAATGCTAGTATTCTTGCTGACACCAACTGTAGAAGCGTAGTTAAGCTGGACTGGCCATATTACCTGCATGAACAACGGTAGACTGCCAAAGCAGCTATTTACAGTCACTTAACGAATATTAAACGTAACGCCGGCGGGAAACTGTAAAGGTATAAGGATTGTCTCACGACAAACCTGAAAAAGTGTTAAATCGACTCCCTCACCTGGGAGTCGATTACTCTGCATCGTAATGTTTGGAGGAGCACCACACGAGAAGGTGTCAATAATTTCGAGTTAGCCCGACTGCAAACCGAGGCAGAAAAGCGCCAACGACGGAAAGACACTGTCACCGCCCCGCCCCTCCCGCACTAGATGCAGCCCTCCACATGTGCAACGTATGTGAACGACTCTGTCGGTCCCGTATCGACCTCTTTAGTCACCTCAAAACTCACCAATTTAGGTGACAGCCTTAATAACTCATATCATCGTATCATAGCTGGATAATCGTCATACTCGATTCCGAGTGACAGCAAAGTTGTAATAATAATAATAATAATAATAATAATAATAATAATAATAATAATAATAATAATAATAATAATAATAATAATAATAATAATAATTAATTAATAATAATAATTTTGTTTTGGAGTCACTATTTTTATTTTATTTTAAAACTTTAAGACCAGCATTATGTGTGTGTGTGTGTGTGTGAGAGAGAACTATGAAGTAAAAGAATATTAATATTATTTTAAACAAATAAAATAACAAACAAAAACAAAACATAATGAAGACAGAATACAAACAAGAGACAATCAGATTACCATTAAACTTAGAAAGACAGTTTAAGACGAATAAGAACAGACAGTACCTGGCAGGATGACTGATTGCTAGACTGGCATAAAAGAAAAAAAATCACGATTAATACAATAAAACGTCTGGAATTTACTACCTGACAACTCAACTCTAACAGAGTCCAGATGACGTAACTGTAATAAGAAAGTCATATTTCCTCCTTAGTTTTTGTTTGTTCTCCAGTGGTGAAACTGACTTATTGATGTATTGTTCAGGGCCACTGTTGTTAGGGCCCGTTAATGTGTTATTAGCATTAATCACGTGTACTGGGCCGAACTTTGTAAGGACTGTGAGAAAATGTCGACAGTGACTCCACGTAAAGTAAAATGAGAAAGTCAATTGGCGGATTTTTTTTTACGTAATTGTGTGATTGTGGAAATATACAAGTGAATGGTACGTTACTCTCTCTCTCTCTCTCTCTCTCTCTCTCTCTCTCTCTCTCTCTCTCTCTCTCTCTCTCTCTCTCTCTCTCTCTCTAATATGTTTCTGGAAGTTAGGACACACAGTGGCTGAGGAACGGTACACATTGGGTGGCATCGTGTTAGAAGTGGTCGGGAGAGGTAGTCCTAGTGGAGGAGATGGTTGTCTGGGGGAGGGTGAAGTGAGAAAGAGTGGAGTGAGGTGGGTTGGCAGGTGGAGAAAGTGGTGCGGAGGGAATGTAGGAGATGTATGGGTGGGTGGGTGAGTGGGTGGAGAAGGTGGGGTGGAGGAAGTGTGGGGGAGGGGGAAGGTGCATAAGTGATAAGCGGTGGGTGGAGGAGATGGGGGAGGTGGTGGTGGGAATTGGAAGAGGTGGATGAGTGGATATTTAGCTGCAGACGATTAGTGAGCTTTGGGTGGAGGAGACAGGTGAGGGAGGGTGGTGGGAGGCATTGCTGCTGCAGGTGGAGTGAAAGTGGCCCTTTACCTGTGTGGGAGTCCTTGAGCCTGCTGTCTCCTCCACCACCTTCACTCACTCAACCACAAAGTTTATTTTCAGTCTCAAACACTCGATAAACCGCATATAAGTCTTAACAGTTACTTTAATTATTGTGGCTTACGATTCTGTAGTGTGACATTCAATATTAAAAGTTTCTGAATTCCATTATTCTTTTCCTAACACCAAAATGAAGGAAAGATATTTGAGACTTTTAGTGTTTCTTTTTCATCATCTTCTCTCGTTTTTCATTTCGTACATTCACTTATTTACGGTCTAAATCAAATTTTTATAGGTCAAAGATCAATCACAAAAACCAAAATTTTTACCAACTGTTCTCTCAATAATAAGACCTATCAAGCTAATCCGAATTGCCCGCCACTACACACAGGCGAGAAATGACTAAGAAAGTTACTCTCTTTGGGTGAAATTTATAAAGGTCAGAAATAAAAAAAATCGTCAACATTTAGGGTTTACTTGTAGTTCATTTCATTGTGTCTTGAATATTGTGACTCCATGTGATCGTTCCCTGAGAGAATTACACAGATTGAGAATTGCTATTAGCTTGTTGCGGAATTATGTACACATCTGGACTATTTTCTATTTTTTTTTTAGGATTGATGTGGTATTTCATTTTACAAATTCATATAAAACACACGGAAAATACGCCTGTTTTTTTTTTCAGATCAAACGTATCAAACTTCTGCAATTTTTGAGACTGAATACTATAACAAGACTTTTCTATTCATTTTTTTACCAATAATTGAAAATATAAACACACATACGAGGTTTTATAACTTCTGTAATAACCTTTACTTCCCAGAGTCATACAAATATAAGGAATTTCTACGTTATGGTGATTTTTCTGGAGTAAATGATTCATAGGAATTCCCCCCAAAGGTACCAGTAGTTCCAATGTTGGTGTTGTATTGTGGTGATAGTTCTCCAGTACCTTATTTTCTTCTTTTTCTTAGTTTTCTTCTTTCTATCGTCTTTTTCATCTTTTCCTTACATCTTCAATTTGTTTTTCTTATTTTCTTCTTCATCTTCGTCCAGAAGAAATCGCACTGACAAAAATAATAACTCAAAAAGAAAGGACGGAAAAGGAGACAGACAGACATACATATAGACATACAGACAGACAGACAAACAGACAGACATAAAGAGTGAAGCAGACAAGCAAACAGACTGAGAGAGAAAGAGACAGACATAAAGAAATATACAGACAAATACAGAGAGAAGGGCAGACAGAAACAGATAGAAGATTGTGCCATATTCCCTTCCCTATACACTGATCGGTAACCACAGCAATGTAGCCATCAGAGTCGACCCTACTACCAGGAGAACCACGCCCACACCACACCTCCTCTTCCATCACATTACCCCCTCCTTACCTTTCCTCCTCCTCCTCCACCTCCTCACCCCTCCTCCTCATCCTTCACCTAACCCCTCATCCTCCACCACCTTACCTTCCTCCTCCTCCTCCACCTCACCCCCTCTTTCTACACAACCTACTCAACTACCTCTCCCCTACCCTACACCCCCTCCCCTCACCAGAAGACTCCCCTCATGGGTGTTCAAGGCTGGTCGGTCTCATTTCACCTGCTAAGTTTCACAAGTCTGTAGGTGATACTGTGGACAGGTGTGTCGTGTCTCTTGTTACTGTACTTGTCGTTTTAGCTGAGGTATTTATTATATCCTTGGCTTCTGTTTTATTCAAGAAAGAGAGAGAGAGAGAGAGAGAGAGAGAGAGAGAGAGATGCAGTTTCCTCCATTATGTGCTTAACCGACCGACCAACAAACAATCAAACAGATAGGCAGACAAATACACACATAGATATAGATAATTAAATACATCCTTTACAAGCAACCCAAAATTCGAGTTTATATTTATCATATTTTTGTTCCATTATTTTTTTTTTTTCACTTTACTTAAAATCGAAGAATTTATTAATACAATACATAACAACACCACCCACCCAATCTTACTTCACCACACCAGCACACCACCTACCCCTCACCCACCACACCACCCACCCCTCACCTCACCACCCACCCACCCACCCACCCCTCACCACACCACCTACTCTTCCCTCACCTCGCCACCCACCCTTCACCTCATCACACCACCAACCCCCACCACTCACCCACCTCTCACACCACCCACCCACCCTCACCAGGCCACCCACCCACCCCTCATCTCACCACACACCACCTACACCCCCTCACCACTCACCCACCCCTCATCACACCACCTACCACCCCTCACCTCACCACACCAACCACCATCCCATCACCTTACCACACTTCACCACCAGTCCCACCCCTCACCTCCACCACACCACCAACCCTTCACCACACCACACCATTCACCACCCACCCCACACCCTCCACCCACCCCTCACCACCCACTCACCTCACCTCCACTACACCCTCCACCCACCACCACCACTCACTCACCTCATCTCATCACACCTCCTCCCTCTCACCTCACCACACCACCCACCCATCCCTCACCACCCACTCACTTCTCACCTCACCACTCCACCCACCCCTCACCACTCACCCACACCTCATCTCATCACACCTCATCTCATCACACCTCCTTCCTCTCACCTCACCGCACCACCCACCCACCCATCACCACCCACTCACTCCTCACCTCACTACTCCCTCCACCCACCACTCACCACTCACCCACACCTCATCTCATCACACCTCCTTCCTCTCACCTCACGACCCACTCTCTCCTCACCTCACCTTCTACCTGCTCATCACCACAGAACCACTACTAGCACACTCAATTTTTCTTCTCGTGATGTGGAGCTCATATCATGAACACGAGTGCGAGTAAGCGCCCACTCCCTCGCTGTAGAGGAGGGACGCCGGAACAGGCGCGGTAGAGGCCGCTTGCCGATAAAAGAACGACTGTGTACATGTGGTGAAATTCAGACTGAAAAGCATGTCTTTGAAGAGTGTCCCATAACATTGCACTTGCGCCAACATTTCAACATCACAACACTAGAAAACTTGTTCATTGAAAGGTCTGACCATGAAGTTGTATGCAGTGCCATTCATTCTATATTTGCCTTCTATGTTTAAGTGTAAATGAACCTACGTAATAGTTTTGCTCGTATCATGTGTACAGTATGTACTACCATTTCCTAGTTGAAGATCTTAGTGTCCCTTTTTTTAATTAACTTATTGTTTTATTAGTCCAGAGTTGTTATGAATCATAATGTCTCTGTATGTAGTTAGTTAACTGTATTTTAATTTGTTGTTTTTCTGTTGAAGATTTTAATCGTGGACCATAATCTATATTGTTTACATTCATAAAGCATGTATTTTTGTGGTCAATAAAATATCTATCTATTTATCTATCTATCTCCCCCACAGGTCATTCTCAGATTCACCCAGAAGTAACCTATTGCGAATATGATGAAGGCATACAGACATACCCTCACCCAACCTCCTGCAATGAATTCTACTTGTGTGTGAACGGCACCTTGACCTACGAGTACTGTGAGAACGGGTTACTCTACGACGGCAAGGGGAGTGTTTATAATCACTGCTACTACCACTGGGGCGTTAACTGCGAGGACCGAAAGGCTGATTGTGAGTATACATCGATTTTTATTGTGTTGCTGAGGAAATCCACGACGGTTTTTATTGTTATAGTCTGAGGTGCTAAGCATCTTCTTTTTATACAGATTTTCCCCAACACTCTAGAGGCAGTATATACTTTCCTCACACTTGAAGATACAAAGCAAACATTTTTCTGATCATTTGGGAGGGGGGGGCAGCGTGGGAAACATTTTCATAAACAATTTCGAGATCCTAAACGTTTACTCATACATGTTAAATTCTCTATTCTGTTGAACAGAATTAAAAAACTCATTATATCACTTTAATCTTAAGACAGCAGACGAACATTTAGATCATTTGTGTTAATCAATTAGTTTACCTCGGAACCCGCGTTGCCATGGTTTGTATTTGAAGGGCAGTTCATAGCCTATACCCGTGACTAAACTATCATATACACTATATAACAACTTATCACTTGTAGGCCCCCAAGTTTAAACGTGTATTAACGACACGGGGTATGGGCCGACCCCCATATATATATATATATATATATATATATATATATATATATATATATATATATATATATATATATATATATATATATATATATATATATATATATGATAAATCACACGGGAAAAGGGAAACAACGGTGCTCCGTTGTTTCCCTTTTCCCGTGTGATTTTATCAAGATTTATCTTATCCACGTTTTCATTGTGGATCTACATGATAGACACACACACACACACATATATATATATATATATATATATATATATATATATATATATATATATATATATATATATTTATATATTTATAACATAATATAATATAATATACGTTCCTTACGCTACTTCTGTGCCCTCAGTGACTCCCCTGGGTCAAGGGAATTGCGAGTACCAGTTCGGTCTGTACGCTGGTGGACCGTGTGAGACCTACTTCCTCAAATGCGTGTACGGAAACCCCATCGACGAGCCCTGCACACCTGGCCTCGTGTACGACGAAAAAATTCATGGTTGCAACTGGCCCGACCTGGTGGAGTACTGCAACCCTTCAGGTGAGTGTGGGGAGAGGGGAAGAGGGAATGGAACTAGAGGGGAAAGAGGAAATGTGATTAGAAGGGAAGGGGGGAATGTGGAGAGAGAGAGCTACGGGGGGGGAGGTGGGGGCAGGGTAGAGAAATGATGTGGAGAGAGAGCAAAGAAGAAATGTGGTTGAAGTGAAGGCTGGAATGTGAGGAAGAGGAACGAAGAAATGTGGAGAGATGGAAATGGGAGGAAGGTGGCATAGAGGAGAATGGGGGAACCCGTGTATTGATGTAGGCGAAGAGGATTGTATTTTCATAAAACTGAAAGAAATTCATGAAATGATCCTACCACAGGGTAGTGACCTCCCCTCACGGTGGACGGTAAAGATGTCACTTGTGCTTTAAACGTGAGAGAAGAAGCGGAAAAGACCACGCTGGCCCACACAAGTTTGATATGTATTGAATTGATCATTATTGATTGTGATGCTGATGACAGCCTGTCATCATTACCTCATAAATCTAGTCTGAAGATGTAAATGGTTCATCCAGTCAACAGATTCTCTACGACATGTTCAGCACGTGCTTCACTCCAGGAGAACATATTGCAAATTTATTACCCCATTTTATTTTTTCTGATTATTAAACTGATTTAAACACTCTATTGCACCATATATAATAACTGTTTACACTAATTCGATCCTGAATCAGAGGATCAGAGTGAGTAGCGGAAACACCTAAGTCATCGACCGTTAAGAACATAGAGGCAGTTGTAAGGTGTTGACGTAGGTTGTCTGAGGTAAAGGCGTCATCATGGCAGTCTGTCACGGCCGTAATTGGATATATCTTATCTTGTACGGTAGTTGAATCAGCATGTTCAGTCACCTTAGCCTCGTGGAAGAAGAATGATTCAATGGAATGGCACTTCAAAGGCGAAAATTACATAAGATAAATTTGGTTATACCTATATTCTTAACACAGTTTAATGACAGATAATGCAAGTATAATGACACCAATTACTATACAGAAGATTCAATGTGGATTTCGTTATACTCGATATAATTGTGGAAAATAAAATAAAATATCACGAGCAATTTCGCTCAGATATTTCCATTTACTGGTGCGACGGCAGAGTGGATCCACCGCTCGCCTGATGTTCCAAGAGTCACCGTCACCGGTTCACATCCTGTACACCCCTTGTCGACTCAGCTAATCAAGTGAAGGTGGATGAATACAGTTCCAGTCATTCCGCCTCCTTGTAAACCGAAACAATGTATTTAGTGTGCCATATCCACATTAGACCATAACAACCACGACCCTCTAACAAACCTCTTGTTTCTTGCAGACATCGTCGGCTTCACCTGCCCCAGCTATGTGGACTCAAAGGATCCAGCGGCCAAGTTCTTGCCCTTCCCTAGGTATCCTTCAGGAGACTGCGGCCGCTACATCGTGTGCGTGGACGGCCAACCAAGGCTCGTCGGGTGCGGAGACAGTACGGTCTTCGACGAGGAGACACTGTCCTGTCAAGACCCGAAATATGTACCTAAGTGGTGAGTGATCTTATGTGTTATAGGTGTGTCAGCAACAATCGTTCTTGTTTATACTGAAGACAGAGAAGAGAAATATGTTACTGTACATATCTTTGCTAAGTTTTTCCCTGCTTACACAGCGGCATCTTATATCCGTCTGATAGTTGTACTTTTCCTCAAGGTCTTTTTATCCCTTGGGCTCCCGTTCTTTATCCATAGATATTGTGTTATATATCCAACAGAGTCGTCCAATATCATAATATATCAAATAATTCTGTCACTACATAATTATAAACCTTAGACATTAGCAGCCATTTTTTTTACGGTGAAACCTGGTGTCAAGAAGTGCTGTAAAATATACAGTGGGTGGAGGTGTACACTGAGACACATGCACACTGGCAGTTGACGGTAGACAATAGGTGAGGGTGTACGCTGAGTCACATAAATACTGGCAGTTGACGTGACACAGTGGGTGGAGGTGTACACTGAAACACATGCACACTGGCAGTTGACGGTAGACAATAGGTGAGGGTGTACACTGAGACACATAAATACTGGCAGTTGACGCAGAAGCGTTAACAGCGCCCAACAGGGAAGCATGCTAATTAACTTCGGGTGTGGTTGCTGTGTTGGCGACAGATTCTACACCTTACCTCACCGTAAAATTCACGCCTGGGTGGGGGCCGGCCATCCTCGTTACAAGATGGGCAACCATTATTTTTATTATGTATGTATGTATGTATGAATTATATAATTTTTATATTTAGGGTGATAATTGGGAAATCGATATAATACTTTTTTCAGTTTTTTATTAGTGTCAGCGAGTTTGTTACTGTTTTGACCGATGGTTTATGGATTATGAATGTTACATTGATATAAAAAATTAACATTAGGTAGAGGGTTTTGGGGTCTCTCTCTCTGTTAGTTTAAGAGAAAGGGAGAAAATTGCTCCCTACATCTTACAATGTTCACTTCGTTCACTTATTTTCTTTCGTTTCAGCTCCAACTACTTCAAGTAACTCACAAGTTTATAAGTGAAGAAAGGGGCAGGCGAAGAAAGATCCTGAAACTCTCTCTCTCATTGGCCAAGACACTGCCAAGATGTCCCTACATAGATTATCATCCCGAAGAAAAGTTTTATTTGATATTATTAGATTTTCTATATTTTTTATTTATTTTTCTCTTCATATCAGTTATGTTTTTATTTTATCTTTTCGATATATATATATATATATATATATATATATATATATATATATATATATATATATATATATATATATATATATATATATATATATATTACTGTCATGAGAATCTGTACTTTTTATGTATCAATTGGTCATTATCTTCAGTGCCATTCATCAGCTGTACGACTTGAGTAATAATATCCTGTTATCCTCAACTTACTCAAATATATGGAAATCAGATCAACAGATTCGTTCTTTCTGTCCACCTACTGATGATAACATGAGGTTAATAAAGGAGGGAGCTTTAATCACTCTCCCTCTCTCATCAAATTTTCTCTACTTCTATCTCACTCCAATTTGTGAATCCTTTCCCGACAATTTTTCTTTCATTCCTCTTGTTTCTTACACCTGTTTGTTCTCTGAGACATCTATTAGGCAGACAACCATAACAGCGGGAATAGGAACACGCTCCTCTCTCTCTCCTTCAAGTAGATTATTGTATAAATCGTAATAAATATATTTTCCTGTTAACCTCACAAAGGTCAGTAAGGACCCCAGCTTGTCTTCCTTGACAGAGTTGCACTTTGGCTTCTGTTTCTACAAAACCAAACTCATTTTTACCCATAGACATTAGATAGGTGGCTCCATCTACCTTGATAATTTATAGCTGGGTCCTTCTACCTTGATAATATTTATCTGGCTTCATCTGTCTTTATTACATACTGTATATCTGGCCTCGTGTACCTTGATCACCTATATCTGGCTTCATCTACTTTGATCACACATATCTGGCCTCGTGTACCTTAATAACTTATATCTGGCGTCATCTACTTTGATCACATATATCTGACTCCATCTCCTTTGATCACATATATCTGATTCCATCTACTTTGATCACATATATGTGGCTTCATCTACTTTGATCACATATATCTGGCTTCATCTACCTTGGTCACTAATACATGGCTTCGTTTATAATAACATATATATTTTGCCTGATCTACACTGACCTGAAAAGTCTGGCTTCGTCTATGTGAACTTCATCAACTCTTACTCTTACCACTGATTCTACATCCATCTACCCTCACCACTAATATCTACATCCATCTACCCTCACCACTAATATCTACTTCATCTACCCTCACCACTAATATCTACATCCATCTACCCTCACCACTAATATCTACTTCATCTACCCTCACCACTAATATCTACTTCATCTACACTCACCACTAATATCTACTTCATCTACACTCACCACTAATATCTACATCCATCTACCCTCACCACTAATATCTACTTCATCTACCCTCACCACTAATATCTACTTCATCTACACTCACCACTAATATCTACTTCATCTGCCCTCACCACTAATATATACTTAATCTACCCTCACCACTATTATCTACCTTCACCACTATCATCTACTTACCTACCCTCACCATTAATATCTACATCCATCTATCCCCACCACTAATATCTACATCCATCTACCCTTGCATTCTGCGACACCTAAAATTAACCTTACAATAACCCATTCCCACTCTCGTGTCACAGACTCCCCCCCCCCCCCTATCATCACCGAGCAGCCAAAGGTGGGTAGAACATTACCTTGCCGTACACCTATCTAGTTTATACACTCTTTGCTGATGTAGTACTTCTTGAATACAAAACTCTTTAACAGCTTCTGAGAATCTTTCATTTATATTCAACTGTATTTTGATTTCGATCATTTGTGAATTATAAGATGCACCCACACTTAAGGTGAAGATTTATAATTATCGTAAGGATTTTCTTTTGATCCCATGCCAAGTTAAAATTTCCCACGAAGACCATTTTTGTCCAATTCATCGTGTGATTTCTTCATGTTGATAAAGTATTTGATAACTTCCTCCTCACTTCCAGAATTCCTTCTGTAATCTTGTGAAGTGTACTCAGACAAACACACCCCGACGATACCCTTTACCACTTATGATAAACAGAATAACTGCAACTTCTTCTAAACCTTGAATTTTGTTTGGGTATTTTCCATGTGAGTAGGGAAATAGTGTCTCTGTTTTGTTTATACACCAAAGACACGTGTGTTTTGCTATTCATCCACCCATCCATCCAGACATTCTCCACTTTTCCATCACCCCCATTCTTTACTTTCGCTTATTTGCATGAATCCATCCTCCCCTCCTCTACTTCCAATTTCAAACTAACTATCAATTATTTCTTGTGACCTAATTTGGAATGTCTCCTATTCTACTTTCTCTTTTAACCTCAAAGACTTTAATGTTATCTGTATATTCCTTATCTCACAGGTATCCATCCAACCTTATCTAACTAAATTATCTTATCATCTCCCTCCTATATTTGTTCAATACCTTATAAATTAGTATAACTAAAATTAGTGCTT
>NW_024714177.1:9820643-9838614 GCF_018991925.1 Homarus americanus
CCAGTAAAGGGTTGGTGCCATCTTTACTGTAATAATACAAGACTAATACCATATGTTGGAGTTTGATAAACTTTACATAGAGCAACTTATCTAGACTATTACAAACCTTTTGACCCGATCTAATGTTGACACTGGTGTATATACTATTCAACACAGTATGGTGGCTCACTGGCAAGGTACCTGTTGTGGATGGTGGAGGCCTCGGGTTCGACTGCCAGATGGATTGAAGTCGTGTTGAACTGGTCGAAGCAGAAACAGGATTTTGAATGGTTCGTAAGTAAAATTTATGTTTTAGCAGTGATGTTGGGGCTGGTGCAATGTAATTACTCTACTATAGAGAAAGAAGCTGTGGCTCTGCTTATGGCACTGAAAAGTTTAACATATATCTTGGCAACACCTACCAGAGAATTGTAGTTTACAGTGACCATAATTTATTACAGTTCAAAAGTCGGATGAAAAACAAGAATCAGAGACTTAATAGATGGTGATTAACTCTGCAGGGAAAGACTTGGTATGTTGTGTAGGAGTGAGGGAAGGACTTGGTATGTTGTGTAGGAGTGAGGGAAGGACTTGGTATGTTGTGTGGGAGTGAGGGATGGACTTGATATGTTGTTTAGGAGTGAGGGAAGGACTTGGTATGTTGTGTAGGAGTGAGGGAAGGACTTGGAATGTTGTGTAGGAGTGAGGAATGGACTTGGTATGTTGTGTAGGAGTGAGGGAAGGACTTGGTATGTTGTGTAGGAGTGAGGAATGGACTTGGTATGTTGTGTAGGAGTGAGGGAAGGACTTGGTATGTTGTTTAGGAGTGAGGGAAGGACTTGGTATGTTGTGTAAGAGTGAGAGAAGGACTTGGTATGTTGTGTAGGAGTGAGGAATGGACTTGGTATGTTGTGTAGGAGTGAGGGAAGGACTTGGTATGTTGTGTGGGAGTGAGGGAAGGACTTGGTATGTTGTGTAGGAGTGAGAGAAGGACTTGGTATGTTGTCTAAGAGTGAGGGATAGACATGGTATGTTGTGTAGGAGTTAGGGAAGGACTTGGTATGTTGTGTAGGAGTGAGGGAAGGACTTGGTATGTTGTTTAGGAGTGAGGGATGGACTTGGTATGTTGTGTAGGAGTGAGGGATGGACTTGGTATGTTGTGTAGGAGTGAGGGATGGACTTGGTATGTTGTGTAGGAGTGAGGGAAGGACTTGGTATGTTGTTTAGGAGTGAGGGAAGGACTTGGTATGTTGTGTAGGAGTGAGGGAAGGACTTGGTATGTTGTGTAGGAGTGAGGGAAGGACTTGGTATGTTGTGTAGGAGTGAGGGAAGGACTTGGTATGTTATGTAGGAGTGAGGGAAGGACTTGGTATGTTGGGTAGAAGTGAGGGAAGGACTTGGTATGTTGTGTAGGAGAGGAGACTTGTGGAGTGAGGGAAGGACTTGTGAGGGGTGAGGAAGGACTTGTAGTAGTGTAAGGGTGAGGGAAGGACTTGTAGTTTGTGTAGGAGCAAAGGATTGTAAGTGTAGGATGAGGGAAGGACTTGAAGTTTTGTAGGAGTGAGGGAAGGACTTGTGGTTTGTGTAGGAGTGGAGGAAAGGACTTGAGTATTGTTAGGGTGAGGGAAGGACTTGTAGTATTGTGGAGTGAGGATGAATTGCGGTGGTATTGTAGTGACTTAAGTGGTGGGGGGGGGTTGGGTGTGGGGGGGGGGTGTTGTGGGTGGTTGGTATTGTGTGAGTGAGGGATGGCCTTGTTGTACTGTATAGAAGGGAAGGATTTGTAGTTTTGTGTAGGAGTAGGATGACTTGATATGTTGTGTGAAGTGAGGAGACTTGGTGTAAGAGTGAGGATGGACTGGTATGTTATGAGGAGGAGGAAGGACTTGGATGGTTAGGAGTGAGGAACGACTTTAGTTGTGCAGGAGTAAGAAAGGATTTAGTATTGTGTAGGAGTGAAGGAAGGACTAGTATGTGAGATGAGGATAGACTTGGTATGTTGTGTAGGAGTGAGGATGGACTTGGTATGTTAAGGAAGGACTTATACTATTGTAGTGAGGGAAGGACTGTAGAAGTGAGGAAGTACTTAAGTTTTGAAGAGTGAGAGAAGGGCTTGTAGTTTTGTGTGGAGTGAGGAAAGACTTGTAGTTTTGTGTATGAGTGAGGGATGGACTTGTAGTATTGTAGGGAGTGAGGGAAGGACTTGTAGTATTGTGTAGGAGTGAGGAAGGAATTGTGTGGTATTGAGTAAGTGAAGAACTTGTAGTATTGTAGGAGTGAGGTAAGGACTAAGTTTTGTAGGAGTGAGGGAAGGACTGTAGTTTTGTGTAGGAGTGAGGAGTTGTAGTATTGCAGAGTGAAGGAAGGACTTGTAGTATTGTGTAGGAGTGAGGAACTTGAGGGGAGTGAGGATGGACTTATGTGTTGTAGGGGTGTGTGAGGGATGAACTTGGTATGTTGTGTAGGAGGAGAGAAGACTGTAGTATTGTAGGAGTTAGATGGACTTATAGTATTGTGTAGGAGTGATGGACTTGGTATGTTGTGTAGGAGTGAGAGAATTTCGGGAAGGACTTGCAGTATGTGTGGGGAGTGGGGAAGGACTTGCAGTGTTGTGTAGGGTGAGGGAAGGACTTGGAGTATTGTGTAGGAGTGAGGGAAAGGACTTGGTATGTTGTGTTGGAGTGAAGAACTTAGTATTATTAGGGGTGGGGAAGGACTTAGGAAGTTAGTTTAGGATTGAAAGGTAGAGAGATGGACTTGTATTATTATGTGGGAGTGAGGATGGACTTGGTATGTTGTGTGGGATTGGGGATGGACTTGGTATGTTGTATTTTGGATTGAATGGACTTGTAGTATATGTAGGAGTAGGGAAGGACTTGGTATGTTGTGTGGGAGTGAGGATGAACTTGTTATGTGTGTAGGATGAGAGACTTGAAGTTTTGTGTAGGTGGGGGAAACTTGGTTTGTGTAGGAGTTAGGAAAGGGATCTTGTATTCATTGTGGGAAGGACATGTATTGTGGAGTGAGGACATTTATGTAGTCTTTCAGCAGGGGGTTGAGACTTGTGTCGGAGAGAGGGATGGACTTGGTATGTTGTGTGAGGAGTGAAGGATGGTATGTTGTGTAGGAGTGAAGATGGACTTGTAGTATATGGTATTAATTGAGGCTTAGTATGTTGTGTGAAATGAAGATTATCATTCTGGTGTGTTGTGGGTGAAAGACTTGGTGGAAGTGGGGATGGATTGGTATGTTTGTAGGATGGACTATTATGTAGTTCTTCCTGGTATGCTGTGCAGGATTGAGGGATGGATTTGGGATGTTGTGTAGGAGTGAGGGAAGGACTTGAAGTTTTGTGTAGGAGTAAGGGAAGGACTTGTAGTTTTGTGTACGAGTGAGGGAAGGACTTGTAGTGTTGTGTAGAAGTGAGGGAAGGACTTGTAGTGTTGCGTAGAAGTGAGGTAAGGACTTGTAGTGTTGTGTAGGAGTGAGGGAAGGACTTGTAGTGTTGTGTATAAGTGAGGTAAGGACTTGTAGTATTGTGTAGGAGTGAGGGAAGGACTTGTAGTATTGTGTAGGAGTGAGGGAAGGACTTGTAGTATTGTGTAGGAGTGAGGAAAGGATATGCAGTGTTGTTTAGGAGTGAGGGAAGGACTTGTAGTATTGTGTAGAAGTTAGGGAAGGACTTGCATTGTGGTGTTGGAGTAAGGGAAGGACTTGTTGTATTGTGTAGGAGTGAGGGAAGGACTTGTAGTATAGTGTAGGAGTGAGGGAAGGACTTGGTATGCTGTGTAGGAGTGACGGATGGACTTGGTATGTTATGGGTGAGTAAAGGATGAACTTGGTATGTTGTGTAAGAATGAGAGAAGGATTTGTATGTTGTGTAGGACAGAGGGAAGGACTTGTAAATGTGGTGTAGGAGTGAGAGAATGACTTGTAGCTTCGTGTAGGAGTGAGGGCATCACTTGTAGTGTGGTGTATTAGTGAGGGAAGGACTTGTAGTATTGTGTAGGAGCGAGGGAAGGAATTGTAGTATTGTGTAGGCGTGAGGAATGGGCTTGGTATATTGTGTAGGAGTGAGGGATGGACTTGGTATGTTGTGTGGGAATGAGGGATGAACTTGGTATGTTGTGTAGGAGTGAGAGAAGGTCTTGGAGTATTATGTAGGTCTTAGGGATGGACTTGTAGTATTGTGTAGGGGTTAGGGATGGACGTGGTATGTTGTGTGGGAATGACGGAAGGACTTGAAGTATTGTGTAAGAGTGAGGGATGGACTTGGTATGCTGTGTGGGAGTGAGGGATGGACTTGGTATGTTTTGTAGGAGTGAGAGAATATCGTAGCAAATAATCTATCTCATTCACCAGACTGAAAATAAAAGACAAGTGTTTTATGTTTGGGGAGAGAGTTTTATGAGGCACTGAATATATTTGATTGAGAGGTAATTACATTGTTTCTTCAGTAGGTAGGACTATATTTTATATATGTTCCTGTATGTAAACATTGTCTAGTATGTTATATATATTTATTTATAATAGGTATGTAATAAGTAAATCAGCTTAACGTTGTGCATTTACTTGGTAAAATAGTATTGTAATTGGCGGCATGGTATCCACATTGTGTGTGTCACTGCAAGTGCAGGGAGGTAGACGAACCTGGCTTGTTATAATAATAATTAACGGTTTATTGAAAGAGCTTGGCAGCCAGAAGGCTGAAAATATACAGTTACATATTTGGGGAATAGGTTACGAATTACAAATAATATACAAGTAACATAAGTGACACAAGTAAGACATATAATAACTAGATGTGGAAAAGCTTAAACTACAGTTCATTTCAACATAGTGACAGTGTAAGGAGCAGTGTTTACTGGGAGTGAATACACTGATTTATTACAAGTTATTGATAATTTTTACAATGGTTGGGACTGGGCTGTTCTTATAGCGATTAGTTCGTGCACGTATGGGCTGGATGCGGTTGTGGTGTCGAACAGCAATTCTCGGACAAGGGATCTCAGGTGGTAGTAGGAGCCGGTGTCGAGGATGGTGTAAAGCTTCTTACCAAATTTGCAGATGAGGTCGTGGTGATGGTCAGTGAGAGTCGAAAGGGTCAGTGTGTTGAGCGCTTCTTGATATGTGGAGTAGGAAGGGGAGAGAATAATCTTGCATGCCCTCTTTTGCACTTTTTCTAGGTGTTTACGTTGTGTGGCATTTAGGGAGGAAGACTAGTGTGTGGTGCACGTTTGGTACAATTGGTCTGGACTCAGGATATATTTATATGGAGATAAATGGTGTATACCTTTGTACTTTTCTAGTGTATGGTGAGGCTGAGGTTCGGGTTTGGGTTAACTTAGGCTGTGGTCATCTGTACTGTATTTAAATTGTTCCTTTACTTGACTTTGTTTGTGGTCTCTTAACTTTATAATGCTAGGTTATGCATTTTATGATTCATCTTCAACATGATACCTATATTTTGACTTAATCTGAGAGTTATTATTGAGAACCTGGTGGAGATAATATAAGAGTCATTATAGTGTTTACCCTGTTTGTTGTTGTGACAACTAGTGTGACTTGTGACTTGACTAGTGGTAAATTCTTGATAAAGAGGAGTGCTGGCATAACAGTATGAAGAAACAGCGATTCTAATTCTTGTGGCCTGCAATATATACAAAAAAACTATTTTTGGTTAATAAAATTTTAATTTCACAGGTATTAACAGAAAATACTACTACAGGGAGGATGAGGACCATAACTTGTTGTACAGATGACGAGGCAACATCAAGATGGACAAGAGAAACGATCAAGAGTACAGTAAAGGATGAACATTCTCTAAATAACTCAGTCTACCAAACATGACAGAAAAATGTATTGTATATATGTAAGTGTTGGTTAAATACGTAAACATAACTACTACAACAGATTATAACAATGTGTTGAAGTCTTATGTACTGACTACTGTAGAGATACTGTAGGAGTGAAGAAAGAACAAGCAATATTATGTAAGAGTGAGGAAAGGTTATGCGGTGTTGTGTAGGAGTGAGGGAAGGACATGAAGTGTTGTGTAGGAGTGAGGGAAGGACATGAAGTGTTGTGTAGGAGTGAGGGAAGGACTTGCAGGGTTGTGTAGACGAGGGAAGGAGTAGCAGGTTTGTGTAGGAGTGAGGGAAGGACTTGTAGTATTGTGTAGGAATGAGGGAAGGACTTGTAGTATTGTGTAGGAGTGAGGAAAGGATATGCAGTATTGTTTAGGAGTGAGGGAAGGACTTGTAGTATTGTGTAAGAGTGAGGGAAGGACTTGTAGTATTGTGTAGGAGTGAGGGAAGGACTTGTAGTATTGTGTAGAAGTCAGGGAAGGACTTGCATTGTGGTGTTGGAGTAAGGGTAGGACTTGTTGTATTGTGTAGGAGTGAGGGAAGGACTTGTAGTATAGGGTAAGAGTGAGGGAAGGACTTGGTATGCTGTGTAGGAGTGACGGATGGACTTGGTATGTTATGTGTGAGTAAATGATGAACTTGGTATGTTGTGTAAGACTGAGAGAAGGATATGTAAATGTGGTGTAGGAGTGAGAGAAAGACTTGTAGCTTCGTGTAGGAGTGAGGGCATCACTTGTAGTGTGGTGTATTAGTGAGGGAAGGACTTGTAGTATTGTGTAGTAGTGAGGGAAGGAATTGTAGTATTGTGTAGGAGTGAGGGATGGGCTTGGTATATTGTGTAGGAGTGAGGGATGGACTTGGTATGTTGTGTAGAAGTGAGGGAAGGACTTCTAGTATTGTGTAGGAATGAGGGAAGGACTTGCAGGATTGTGTAGAAGTGAATGAAGGAGTAGCAGGTTTGTGTAGGAGTGAGGGAAGGACTAGCAGTGTTGTGTAGGAGTGAAAAAAGGAATTGTAGTATTGTGTAGGAGCGAGGGAGGGACTTGCAGTAATGTGTAGGACTGAGGGAAGTACTTGCAGGGTTGTGTAGAAATGAGGGAAGGACTTCTAGTATTGTGTAAGAGTGAGGGAAGGAGTTGTAGTTTTGTGTAGGAGTGAAGGATGGACTTGAAGTTTTGTGAAGGAGTGAAAGAAGGAATTGTAGTATTGTGTAGGAGTGAAGGAAGGACGTGCAGCATTGTGTAGAAGTGAGGGAAGGACTTCTAGTATTGTGTAGGAGTGAGGGAAGTACTTGCAATGTTGTGTAGAAATGAGGGAAGGACTTCTAGTATTGTGTAAGAGTGAGGGAAGGACTTGCAGTGTATAGGAATGAGGAAAGGAATTGCAGGGTTGTGTAGGAGTGAGGGAAGGACTTGTAATTTTGTGTAGGCGTGAGGGAAGGTCTTCTAGTTTTGTGTAGGAGTGAGGGATGGACTTGGTATGTTGTGTAGGAGTGAAGGAAGGACTTGTAGCATTGTGTAGGGTCGAGGGAAGGGCTTGTAGTATTGTGTAGAAGTAAGGGATGGACTTGGAGTATTGTGTAGGAGTTAGGGAAGGACTTGTAGTATTATGTAGGAGTGAGGGAAGGACTTGTAGTATTGTGTAAGAGTGAGGGAAGGACTTGTACCATTGTGTAGGAGTGAGGAAAAGACTTGGTATGTTGTGTAGGAGTGAGGGATGGACTTGGTATGTTGTGTGTGAGTGTGGGATGAACTTGGTATGTTGTGTAGGAGTGAGAGAAGGAATGTTAATATTGTGTAAAAGTTAGGGATGGACTTGGTATGTTGTGAAGGAGTGAGGGATGGACTTGATTTCTTGTGTGGGAGTGAGGGATGAACTTGTAGGAGTGAGGGATATACTTGGTATGTTGTGCAGGAGTGAGAGAATTTCGTAGCAAATGCTCCATCTCATTCACCAGACTGAAAATAAAACACAAGTGTTTTGTCTTTGGGGAGGGAGTTTTATAAGGCACTGAATATATTTGATTGAGAGCTAATTACACTGCGTCTTCAGTAGATAGGACTATATTTTATATATGTTCCTGTATGTAAACATTGTCTCGTATGTTATATATATTAATTTATAATACGTATGTAATAAGTAGATCAGCTTAACGTTGTGCATTTGTTAGGTAAAACTGTATGGTAATTGGCGGCATGGTATCCACATTGTGTGGGTCACGGCAAGTGCAGGGAGGTAGACGAGACTGGCTGGCGATAGTGTGCGGTATATTTATATGGATATATTTATATGGAGATAAGTGGTGAATACTTTTGTACTTTTCTATTGTATGGTGAGGCTGAGGTTCGGGTTTATTTTGGCTATGGTCATCTGTACTGTACTTAAATTGTTCCTTTACTTGACGTTTGTTTGTGATCTCTTAACTTTATAATGCTAAGTTATGCATTTCATGATTTATCTTCAACATGATACCTATATTTTGAGTTAATCTGTGGGTTATTATTGAGAACCTGGTAGAGATAATATAAGAGTCATTATAGTGTTTACCCTGCTTGTTGTTGTGACCACTCGTGTGACTTGTGACTTGACTAGTGGTAAATTCTTGATAAAGAGGAGTGCTGGCATAACAGTATGAAGAAAGAGTGATTTTAATTCTTGTCGCCTTAAAATATATTAAAAAAAAACTATTTTTGGTTAATAAAATTTTAATTTCACAGGTATTAACAGAAAATGCTACTCCAAGGAGGATGAGGACCATAACTTGATGTACAGATGACGAGGCAATATCAAGATGGGCAAGAGAAACGATCAAGAGTACAGTAAAGGATGAACATTCTCTAAATAACTCAGTCTACCAAACATGACAGAAAGTTGTATTGTATATATGTAAATGTTGGTTAAATACGTCCACATAAATACTAAAACAGATTACAACAGTGTGTAGAAATCTTATCTACTGACTACTGTAGAGATACTGTAGCACTGTAGGAGTGTGGAAAGAACAAGCAATATTATGTAGGATGAGGGAAGGACATGAAGTGATGTGTAGGAGTGAGGAAAGGACTTGCAGGGTTGTGTAGACGAGGGAAGGACTTCTAGTATTGTGCAGGATTGAGGGATGGAATTGCAATGTTGTGTAGAAGTGAGGGAAGGACTTGCAGGGTTGTGTAGGAGTGAGGAAAGGAATAGCAGTGTTGTGTTTGAGTGAAAGAAGGAATTGTAGTATTGTGTAGGAGTGAGGGATGGACTTGCAGTATTGTGTAGAAGTGAGGGAAGGACTTCTTGTATTGTGTAGGAGTGAGGGAAGGACTTGCAGTGTATAGGAGCGAGGAAAGGACTTGCAGGGTTGTGTAGGTGTGAGGGAAGGACTTGTAGTATTGTGTAGACGTGATGGTAGGACTTGCAATGTTGTGTAGGAGTGGGGGAAGGTCTTGCACTGTTGTGTAGGAGTGAGGGAAGGACTTGCAGGGTTGTGTAGGAGTGAGGGAATGACTTGCAGGGTTGTGTAGGAGTGAGGGAAGGACTTGCAGGGTTGTGTAGGAGTGAGGGAAGGACGTGCAGGGTTGTGTAGGAGTGAGGGAAGGACTTGCGGGGTTGTGTCGGAGTGATGGAAAGAATTGTAGTGTTGTGTAGGAGTGAGGGAAGGACTTGTAGTGTGTTGTATGAGTGAGGGAAGGACTTGTAGTGTGATTTAGGAGTAACTGAAGGACTTGTAGTGTGGTGTAGGAGTTAGGGAAGGACTTGTAGTGTGGTGTATGAGTTTGGGAAGAACTTGTAGTATGGTGTATGAGTGAGGGAAGGACTTGTAGTGTTGTGTATGATTAATGGAAGGACTTGTAGTGTTGTGTAGGAGTGAGGGAAGGACTTGTAGTGTGGTATAGGAGTGAGGGAAGGACTTGTAGTGTATTGTATGAGTGAGGGAACGACTTGTAGTGTATTGAATGAGTGAGGGAAGGACTTGTATTGTGGTGTAGGAGTAAGGGAAGGACTTGTAGTTTTGTTTAGGAGTGAGTGAATCACTTGCAGTGTTGTGTATCAGTGAGGGAAGGACTTGTAGTGTGGTGTAGAAGTGACGGATGAATTTGTAGTGTTGTGTATGAGTAAGGGAAGGACTTGTAGTGTTGTGTATGAGTAAGGGGAGTACTTGAAATATTGTGTATGAGTGAGGGAAGGACTTGCAGGGTTGTGTAGGAGAGAGGGAATCTCTTGCAGGGTTGTGAAGGAGTGAGAGAAGGACTTGCAGGGCTGTGTAGGAGTGAGGGAAGGACTTGTAGTGTTGTGTATGATTAATGGAAGGACTTGTAGTGTTGTGTATGAGTGAGGGAAGGAGTTGTAGTGTTGTGTAGGAGTGAGGGATGGACTTGTAGTGTGATGTTGGAGTGACGGAAGACTTGAAGTGTTGTGTAGGAGTAACTGAAGGACTTGTAGTGTGGTGTAGGAGTTAGGGAAGGACTTGTAGTGTGGTGTATGAGTGAGGGAAGGACTTGAGGTGTTGTGTAGGATTGAGGGAAGGACTTGTAGTGTGGTGTATGAGTGAGGGAAGGACCTGTAGTGTTGTGTAGGAGTGAGGGAAGGACTTTCAGTGTGGTGTAGGAGTGAGGGAAGGACTTGGGGTGTACGAGTACGGGAAGGACTTGTAGTGTGGTGTAGGAGTGAGGGAAGGACTTGTAGTGTGGTGTAGGAGTGAGGGAAGGACTTGTAGTGTGGTGCTGGAGTGAGGGAACTACTTGTAGTGTGGTATAGGAGTAAGGGAAGGATTTGTAGTGCGGTGTAGGAGTGAGGGAAGAACTTGTTGTGTATGAGTGAGGGAAGGACTTGTATAGGAGTGACCAACTGACCATATAGACTTCTAGCGGTGCGAAGCTTATAACTTCTAATACACTGTTGTAATGTTTTATGTGAATTTGTAAATAGACAGTCAGGAAGTATTTTGTTCAACTTAATTATTTTGCACTTTACTTTCATATTCATTTGCAAAACAAAATATTTTATTCTTCCTGGCAGTGAAATACAAGATGTTAGTTTAAGATTTTACTGTAAAATTAAGTAATTATTACAGCTTTACAACTTACTTGTAACCAATGAGCATTTCCAGTGGGCAAACTTTCGAAATTGTAAAAAAAGAAGATTGTATTTGTTGCAAATGTTCTGAGGCAGTATGTCACTCCTAGGGGCTATGTGAGGCCCCCAGGGCTTATTTGACGCCGCCACGGACTGTTTGGCTAATTAGGGCTGTGTGATGTTCATAGGTGGTTGTATAATGGATCTAAGGACTATGTAAGGTTGTCAGGGGTAGTCTGATCCAACCAGAGGCTGTTTGGGCTATATTGTGAATATCAACTTGAGATGTGAGAGGCTCTTAGAGAGCCACTGTGCTTGTGACTGAGAGGGTTAATTGATGCTCCTAATGTCTGTGTACAGAAAACGATGAATATATCCTAAATAAGTCAGTCTACCCGACATGACAGGAAGTTGTATTTTGTATAATATTTACTGTTGGTTCGACAAGTCTTTATCTACTGATTACTGTAGGACTGAGGGAAGGACATGCAGTATTGTGTAGTATTGTGGGAAGGACTTGTAGTGTTGTGTAGGAACTAGGGGAGGACATATAGTGGTGATCGTAAAATAGGGCAGGACTTGCTGACCTCCTATTGAATGAGAGGAGGACTTACTGACCTGCTAATTAGTGAGAGGAGGACTAATTGGTGAGAGGAGGATTTACGGACCTACTAAGGAGTGAGAGGAGGACTTAATGACCTGCTAATTAGTGAGAGGAGGATTTACTGACCTACTAAGGAGTGAGAGGAGTATTTACAGACCTACTAAGGAGTGAGAGGAGGACTTACTGACCTATTTGTGAGAGGAGGACTTACTGACCTACTAAATAGTGAGGAGGAGGATTTACTGACCTAAGGGGTGAGAGGAGGACTTACTGACCTACTAAATAGTGAGAGGAGGATTTGCAGTGTTTTATAGGAGTGAGGGAAGGACATTCAATGTTGTATAGGATAAGGGAAGGACTTGCTGTGTGTGGGAGTGAGGGTAGGATGCAATGTGTTGCGTAGGATTGAGGGAATGACTTACTGTGTTTTGTAGAAGTGAAGGAAAGACATACAGCGATGTGTAGTATGAGGGAAGGACTCACAATGATGTGTGGGGAGTGAGGGTGACTCGCACAAGTGATGTGTGTGAGGGAAGGACTCGCGTGTAGGGTGAGGGAAGGACTCACGTGATGTGTAGGAGTGAGGAAGGACTCGCTGTGATGTGTAGGAGTGAGGGAAGGACTCACTGTGATGTGTAGGAGTGAGGGAAGGACTCGCTGTGATGTGTAGGAGTGTGGGAAGGACTCACTGAGGTGTAGGGGTGAGGAAAGGACTCACTGTGATGCGTAGGAGTGATTGAAGGACTCGCTGTGACGTGTAGGAGGGTGGAAAGGACTCGCTGTGATGTGTAGGAGTGTGGGAAGGACTCACTGAGGTGTAGGGGTGAGGGAAGGACTCACCGTGACGTGTAAGAGGGTGGAAAGGACTCGCTATGATGTGTAGGAGTGAGGGAAGAACTCACTGTGATGTGAAGGAGTGAGGGAAGAACTCACTGTGATGTGTAGGAGTGAGGGAAGGACTCGCTGTAATGTGGAGGAGTGAGGGAAGGACTCGCTGTGATGTGGAGGAGTGAGGGAAGGACTCGCTGTGATGTGTATGAGTGAGGGAAGGACTCACTGTGATGTGTAGGAGTGTGGGAAGGAGTCACGTTGATGCTTAGGAGTGAGTAACGGACTCTGAGGTGTAGTCGTGAGGGAAGGACTGACTGTGAGGTGTAAAGTGAAGGGCTTCTGTCTCACCAATGGAATGGCTAAGGTGATTTCAGCTCACTTAAAAACTTAAAATGCAGAGAACTTGTTACAAGCAAGTTGTAATGATTTAATAAGAACTGAAAATTACAGTAAATTCTTAAACTAGCATCTTTTAATCCAGTGCCGGCAAGAGTAAAATAGTTCGTTATAAAAGTGGAAATAAAACTGAAGTACAAAATAAGTCACCAATGTCATAACATTGTTAAAGTTACGATATTTTGTACAGTAGTTTCATCTTCATTTGTATAACACAATGTTTTACTCTAGCTGGCACAACACTGAAATAAAAGATGCCAGTTTAAGAATTTACCTTAATTATCAGTTACAGTATTTATTAATTACGGTTCACAACTTACTTTGTAACCAATGAATTTTTCCTCTGGACAAACTTTTGTAATTGTATTTTTTTTTTTTTTCAAATGTTACACATTAAAAATTAATTACAAGGCAGTGTATCTTCAAGGGGATAAGTGATGTTTGTGGCAACTTGGGGATGTGTGAGGCTATTAAGAGCTGTCTGTGTCTCTGGGGAGGCTCATTGATTCTCTCCTAAGATCTGCATAATGCTTCTAGGGAGCTAATATGTAGCTAGTTGTGTACAGCTAGTAAGGGCTATGTGATGACACTAAATGCTGTCTGTCACTGCTAGGGACAGTGATGCTGCCAAAGGCTGGGTGCCGAGGCTTTTCTGAGTCCCCTACTATAGAGATAGGCGAGACACGTCGACCAAGGTACACTGGTAGCCTTGCATGATCCAAGTTGGGTCGCCTTTATGGGACCCTGTGTATACAGGTTGTAGTATCATAAGGGCAAACTAACCTAGCAGTAACCTGGGGTCAATCATAACAAGTATTTGTGTAGTAACTTAATGTATCGTATAAATGAAAAAATACTTTTTTCTTTGTTTATAATAATCCTTATAAAAAAGTTGAAAACAAAAGGGTTCCAAATGCAAAAATAAGAGCCAATTTTTATACTTAACCGAAAAGTAGATAGTTACGATCTTTTGAGAATTAGAAAAATCCTAAGTTTTTTTTCTCTAAGTTCGAACTTACGACAATTAGAAAGATCGTAAGTCTTCTTCTCTTAAGTTCGAACTTACGACAGTTAAAAAGATCGTAAATTCGGAATCTCATAAGATCGTAAGTATCTACTTTTCGGGAAAGTAGTCGGGAAAGTAGACTATCGACTTTTTGGGGAAGTAGATTATCGACTTTGGGGGAAATGTTACCTAATTTTCCGAAGTAGATTATCATAGAAAACGGGAAATTTGTATCACAGAAAGTGGGAAATATCTACTTCCTGGGAAAGTTGGTTATCTACTTATCATAGAAAACGGAAAATTTATATCATAGAAAATGGGAAATATCTACTTTCTGGGAAAGTTGGTTATCTACTTTCCTGAAAAGTAGATTACCTACTTTCAGGAAAGTAGATTATCGATTTGGGGAAAATATTACCTAATGTAATTAGATTATCATAGAAACGGAAATTTGTATCACAGAAAATGGGAAATATCTACTTAACGGGAAAGTTGGTTATCTACTTTCCTGAAAATTGAATTTTCTACTTTTCAGGAAAGTGAATTATCGACTTTTCGGGAAATAGATTATCGACTTTTGAAATATTACCTACTTTTGGAAGTAGATTATCATGAAAACGGAAATTTTTATCATAGAAAATGGAAATATCTACTTTCTGGAAAGTAGATTATCCTACTTTCGAAAAGTAAATTTTTTCAGATATCTAAACTTTCTGGGAAGTAGATTATCGACTTTTGAGGAAATTACCTAATTTGATAGATTATCATGAAAACGGTAATGTGTACTCTCATAAAATGTACTACTTTCCGGAGTTGGTTATCTACTTTCCAAAAAGTGGATCTCTGCTTTTAGGAAGTGAATTATCGACTTTTCTGGAAGTATTTTCGACTTTTGAAATATTGCGTAATTTTGCTAAGTAGATTATCATAGAAAAGCAGGGAAATTTGTATCATAGAAATGGGAAATATCTACTTTCAGGAAAGTTGGTTTATCTACTTTCCCGAAAAGTAAATCTCCTACTTTTCGGAAAATGAATTATCGACTTTTCGAGGAGTGAATTATCGACTTTTGAAATATTACCTAATTTTCAGTAGATTATCATAGAAAACGGGAAGTTTGTATCTGAAAATGGGAAATATCTACCTGGAAATTGGTTATCTACTTTAAGTAGATTTTTTCTACTTTAGGTAAAGTAGATTATTCGACTTTTTGGGGAGTATCGACTTTTTGGAAATATTTACCTAATTTTTTTAGTAGATTATCTTAGAAACAGGAAATTTGTATCATAGAAATGAAATATCTACTTTCCGGGAAAGTTGGTTTATCTACTTTCTGAAAATGAATTTTTTCTTTTCGGTAAAGTGGATTATCGACTTTTCAGGAAGTGAATTTTTTGACTTTTGAGAATATTGCCTAATTTTGCGAAGTAGATTATCATGAAAACTGGAAATTGTATCATAGTGGGGAAATATCTGCTTTCGGGAAAGTTGGTTTATCTTTTTCAGTGGATTTTTTCTTTTTGGGAAAGTAGATTATCTGACTTTTGGAAGTAGATTATCGACTTTGAGGAAATATTACTAATTTTTGAAGTAGATTGTCATTGAAAACAGAAATTTGTATCATAGAAAATGTAATATCACTTTTTGGGAAAGTGATTTATCTACTTTCGAAAAGTGGATTTTTCTACTTTTAAGGAAATATGATTATCGACTTTTTGGGGAAGTGAATTATCGACTTTTGGGAAATATTACTAGTTCGTAGATTATCTTAGAAACGAGAATTTGTATCTGTAAAATGAAATATCTACTTTCTGGAAAGTTGGTTATCTACTTTCAGAAAAAGTAGATATCTACTTTTCATGAAAGTAGATTATCGACTTTCTGGGGAGTGAATTTTCGACTTTGAGGAATAATATTCCTAATTTTCGTAGATGGTTATCATAGAAAGCGAAATTTATCTATAGAAATGAATATCTGCTTTCGGGAAAGTTGGTTATCTACTTTGAAAGTGATTTTTTCTGATAAATTGAATTATCGACTTTTCTGGAAGTAGATTTTTTACTTTGAAGGATATTGCCTAATTTTGCGAAGTAGATTATCATAAAACGGGAATTTTGTATCATAAGTAAATATCTACTTTCAGGGAAATTTGGTTATCTTTCTAAAGTAGATTTTTCTACTTTTCGGAAAGTGGATTATCGACTTTTGGAAGTAAATTATCTGACTTTTGAGGAAATATTACCTAATTTTGCGAAGTAGTTTATCTTAGAACAGGAAATTTGTATCATAGAAAATGGGAGAATATCTACTTTCTGGGGAAAGTTGGTTATCTTTTGGGGTTTTGTTTTGTTTTTTTTGGTAGTTGTCATAGAAACGGAAATTTGTATCATAGAAAATGGAAATATCTACTTTCGGGAAGTTGGTTATCTACTTTCGAAAGTAGATTTTCAGAAAGTTGATTATCGACTTTTCGAGGAGTAGATTTATCTTTTGAAATATTACTAATTTTGCGGTGGATTATCATGAAAACGAGGAAATTTGTATCATAAAAATGGAATATCTACTTTCCGGAAAGTTGATTTATCTACTTTCCGAAAAATGGAATTTTTCTACTTTCGGAAAGTAGATTATCGACTTTTTCGGGAAGTAATTTTTCGACTTTTGGGAAATATTATTCCTAATTTTGCAAAGTAGATTATCATAGAAAACGAAATTTGTATCATAGAAAATAGAATATCTACTTTCCGGAAAAGTTGGTTATCTACTTTCCCGAAGTAGATTTTTTCGAGGAGTAGATTTGTGGGTGTTTCGACTTTGAAATATTACTAATTTTGCAGTGGAATTATCGCAAAAATGAAATTTGTCATAAAATGGAAATATCTACTTTCAGGAAAGTTGGTTATCTGCTTTCGAAAAGTAGATTTTTCTACTTTCAGAAAATGGTTATCATTTCTGGGAAGTAATTTTCGAATTTTGGGGAAATATTACCTAATTTTGAGTAGATTATCATAGAAAACAGGAAATTTGTATCATAAAAAATGGGAAATATCTACTTTCCGGGAAAGTTGGTTTATCTACTTTCAAGTAGGAGTTTTTCAGGAAAGAAATAGGTTATTGACTTCTGGGGTAATTTTTTGGGTTTTGAAATATTTGCTAATTTTGCAGAGTTGATTATCATAGAACAGGAAATTTGTATCATAGAAAATGTGAAATATCTGCTTTCAGGGAAAGTTGGTTATCTACTTTTTGAGTAGATTTTCTCTTTCGGGAAAGTAGATTATTGATTTTCGAAAGGGTAGATTTTCTACTTTGAAATATTGCCTAATTTTTGAAGTAGATTATCATAGAAAACAGGAAATTTGTAATATCAAAATGGGAATATCTACTTTCAAAAGGAAAGTTGATTTATCTACTTTCCCGAAAAATCAGATTTTTTTTCTACTTTTTCGGGAAGTAGATTATCGACTTTTGGGGAAGTAAATTATCGACTTTGAGGGAAATATTACCTAATTTTGCGAAGTAGATTATCATAGAAACAGAAATTTGTATCACTAGAAAATGGGGAAATATCTACTTTCCGGGAAAGTTGGTTATCTACTTTCGAAAAAGTAGATTTTTTCTACTTTCGGAAAGTAGATTATCGACTTTTCTGGGAAGTAAATTATCGACTTTTGAAATATTACTGTTTTGCAGAAGTGAATTGTCATAGAAAACCAGGAAATGTGTATCATAGAAAATGGGGAAATATCTACTTTCAGAAAGTTAATGATTCATCTACTTTCCCAGCAGTAGGTGCACTACTACTTTTCGGGAAAGTGATTATCGACTTTTCTGGGAAGTAAATTATCATTTGGGAAATATTACCTAATTTTGCAGTAGTGCTTATCTATAGAAAACGGGAAATTTGTATCATAGAAATGAAATATCTTACTTTCCGGGAAGAGTTGATTCCTCTACTTCCAAAAAGTAGATTTTTCTACTTTTCAGGAAAGTAGATTATCGACTTTTCCTGGGAAGTAAATTATCGACTTTGAGGAAATATTACTAATTTTGCGAAGTAGATTATCATAAACAGAGAGAAATTTGTATCATAGAAAATGGAAATATCTACTTTCCGGGAAAGTTGAGTTATCTACTTTCCCGAAAAGAAAGTAGATACTAGGAAAATTCTGATTATCGACTTTTCTAAGAGTAAATTATCGACTTTTTGAGCAATGCATCAACTTC
>NW_024714177.1:9838714-9880986 GCF_018991925.1 Homarus americanus
GGGGAGTACACTGAGGCTATCTGGTATATTAATTGGTCACACACTGAGACCGTGAGTCTGAGACTCGGAGATACCTAGAGAACATTTATCTTCCTTATCACGGGTGTAGTTCAACACCATTCCTCAGACTGATATTATCTTGACGTGTGTAAGTTTAATATTTCTTAAATAATTTTGATAGTAGTGTTTTTTTTGAATGTTTTGTGCCTGCCATTAATTGGAACCAGAGTGATACTGTGGTTGATTCTTTTAATGCCTCCCCATTCTTCATAATTCTGATCTCAGAGTATAACCTTGTTCCCCAGAGCAGTGGTTAGGTTAGGTTGGAAGTGTACACCTGTTGGGGTGCCTAATTTTGTTGAGTGATATTATTTTTGCTGAAAGCCCTTAAGGCCTATTCATTGTAAGAGTATTTAATTTCTTATCTTTATTACCATTCCTCAGTGACTGATATTATTTTGTTGAAGACCCTTAAAGGCCTATTCATTGGCCGGAGTATTATTTAATTTCTTATTTTTTACGTGCCATTTCCTAAGTGACTGATATTATTTTGGCAGCCCTTAAGGCCTGTTCATGTGTGCAAACAACATTTCTTAATACGCCTAGAATTTATTGTTGCCTGTGTTTCTAATAATTTCTATGTCATGTAACTTTTATTCCCCAGAGTAGTGTTTTAAAGTTTAAGTTAAAGAGGTGCGCATATTGGTGTACCATTATTTGATTGTGTTTGTAGTGTTGGAGGGAATATAAGTGTCCTAAATTTTTACAGTGTGTCTCATTCATCCCAGTCTGGGCAGCTATCCTTCCACCAGGTCACGGACAGTTCATTTTTGTGTAGTAGATTTAAGTGTTCTTGTGCTGGTTCTGGATTTTCTCAAGGGGCGCTTCCTGCCTTTACCATCTATTAAATTTTAATAAACCCCAAGTCAAGTGAGAAATTAAAAGTCCAGCAAATTCCGACCCGGTTATAATGAGACAAATCTCACAAGAAGAAGATTACATATAGGTAGAATATTGATAGTATAAGAGTATAAAAAGAGAGGAAGATTTTGGTAGCGTGGCCGTGATGATATTTACACTTATCTTATACGTCATTACACATCTATTACGTCTTAAGGGCGACTCTCAAACACCGCTTCGTTACAACTCTTTATTAATTACGAACATGACATGGACACATTAATAACACCTTCTATTGAAGTTACTAGGACATTATGTTTACGTTACTAGGACATCATATTGCGTTACTAGACTGATTCTCGGACACGAACATGAAATGAATACACTTCCCACGTAAGTAACTCATCCCATGGAAAGCTCTGACAAAACTCACGTGACCTAGGGGAGGCCTAGCAGGTGGTCCTGGGTTGTCTCTGGGAGACTGTAGCTGGGCGCCGGAGAAGTCTCGATCCTGACGAGGCGACTGCCTCGGTCCTCTCTGACTCCTCTCGGCGGGCCTGGTGGTGTAGTAGCTGGCCCTTCCTCCCTTCCACAAGACACTCTCTCTCTGTCTCTCTCTGAGGCCGAGGGAGGACTAGGACGTCCTATATATTGGGAGGCAGGCCGTCAGGTTGAGCTGATTGGGGGCGGCGAAGGGTCTCCTTACATTGCCCTCGCTAATGTGGTCAGGTCTGGACTTTTTCAGAGACTATAAGTTGTATATTCTGGAGAAATCTTCAGATGGGGCCGTGTGACATAAGAGGCCCTGGTGATTTGTACTTGACTTGGGTTGCAGGGGTTACATTTGACCTGGCTAATGGTCAGAGTCTGGACTTCTTCTGGGATGTAGGTTATTGTGTATATTGGGAGAGAGTGGGCAGGTGCCTTCTTACATGTTTGTTGGGGCCGTGTGACATGGAAGGGAGCTAGTTGATTTATAACCTTTGGGCAGCTGCGAGTACCCTTACATGACCCCTAATGTCGGGTCAAGTCTGGACTGTTTCTGAGATGTAAGCTGTGGTCTGACAACCCATCACTACACCTCCCGCCAAGACCAAAGCTTTCATGCTCAGAGAACTGATGACACATTTAAAGTAGACAGTAACATCATGTGCAGTCTCTAATATAGTCCCTGAGGCGATAATGCATCCTTACATTTTACAAATTATAACACTAGAGATGTATATTTTTCTACTGGCATAGTTTGATCTGACAAAGCTTACTATAACATTGTCTAGTATGTTATATATATTAATTTATAATAAGTATGTAATAAGTAAATCAGCTTAACGTTGTGCATTTGTTAGTTAAAACTGTATGGTAATTGGCGGCATGGTATCCACATTGTGTGGGTCACGGCAAGTGCAGGGAGGTAGACGAGACTGGCTGGCGATAGTGTGCGGTATATTTATATGGATATATTTATATGGAGATAAGTGGTGAATACTTTTGTACTTTTCTATTGTATGGTGAGGCTGAGGTTCGGGTTTATTTTGGCTATGGTCATCTGTACTGTACTTAAATTGTTCCTTTACTTGACGTTTGTTTGTGATCTCTTAACTTTATAATGCTAAGTTATGCATTTCATGATTTATCTTCAACATGATACCTATATTTTGAGTTAATCTGTGGGTTATTATTGAGAACCTGGTAGAGATAATATAAGAGTCATTATAGTGTTTACCCTGCTTGTTGTTGTGACCACTCGTGTGACTTGTGACTTGACTAGTGGTAAATTCTTGATAAAGAGGAGTGCTGGCATAACAGTATGAAGAAAGAGTGATTTTAATTCTTGTCGCCTTAAAATATATTAAAAAAAAACTATTTTTGGTTAATAAAATTTTAATTTCACAGGTATTAACAGAAAATGCTACTCCAAGGAGGATGAGGACCATAACTTGATGTACAGATGACGAGGCAATATCAAGATGGGCAAGAGAAACGATCAAGAGTACAGTAAAGGATGAACATTCTCTAAATAACTCAGTCTACCAAACATGACAGAAAGTTGTATTGTATATATGTAAATGTTGGTTAAATACGTCCACATAAATACTAAAACAGATTACAACAGTGTGTAGAAATCTTATCTACTGACTACTGTAGAGATACTGTAGCACTGTAGGAGTGTGGAAAGAACAAGCAATATTATGTAGGATGAGGGAAGGACATGAAGTGATGTGTAGGAGTGAGGAAAGGACTTGCAGGGTTGTGTAGACGAGGGAAGGACTTCTAGTATTGTGCAGGATTGAGGGATGGAATTGCAATGTTGTGTAGAAGTGAGGGAAGGACTTGCAGGGTTGTGTAGGAGTGAGGAAAGGAATAGCAGTGTTGTGTTTGAGTGAAAGAAGGAATTGTAGTATTGTGTAGGAGTGAGGGATGGACTTGCAGTATTGTGTAGAAGTGAGGGAAGGACTTCTTGTATTGTGTAGGAGTGAGGGAAGGACTTGCAGTGTATAGGAGCGAGGAAAGGACTTGCAGGGTTGTGTAGGTGTGAGGGAAGGACTTGTAGTATTGTGTAGACGTGATGGTAGGACTTGCAATGTTGTGTAGGAGTGGGGGAAGGTCTTGCACTGTTGTGTAGGAGTGAGGGAAGGACTTGCAGGGTTGTGTAGGAGTGAGGGAATGACTTGCAGGGTTGTGTAGGAGTGAGGGAAGGACTTGCAGGGTTGTGTAGGAGTGAGGGAAGGACGTGCAGGGTTGTGTAGGAGTGAGGGAAGGACTTGCGGGGTTGTGTCGGAGTGATGGAAAGAATTGTAGTGTTGTGTAGGAGTGAGGGAAGGACTTGTAGTGTGTTGTATGAGTGAGGGAAGGACTTGTAGTGTGATTTAGGAGTAACTGAAGGACTTGTAGTGTGGTGTAGGAGTTAGGGAAGGACTTGTAGTGTGGTGTATGAGTTTGGGAAGAACTTGTAGTATGGTGTATGAGTGAGGGAAGGACTTGTAGTGTTGTGTATGATTAATGGAAGGACTTGTAGTGTTGGTATAGAGTGAGGGAAGGACTTGTAGTAGGCGTGAGGAAGGACTTGTGTGAGTGAGGGAACGGTGTATTGGAGTGAGGGAAGGACTTGTGGTAGAGGAGTAAGGGAAGGACTTGTGTTTTGTTTAGGAGTGGGAGAATCACTTGCAGTGTGTGTATCAGTGAGGGAAGGACTTGTAGTGTGGTGTAGAAGCAGGATGAAGGACTTGTGTGGAGTGAAGGAAGGACTTGTGTGTGGTGTAAGGAGTAAGGAAGACTGTGCAAGGAGTGTGGTGCACTTTGAAGCTGGGAAAGGAGTGAGGGAAGGACTTGGTAGGGTGTGTGTAGGAGAGAGGAATCTCTTGCAGGGAAGGTTGTGGTAAGAGTGAGGAAGACTTGCAGGGCTGTAGGAGTGAGGGAAGGACTTGTAGTGTTGGTGTGAAGGGGGTTGTGTAGGAGTGAGGGAAGGAGTTGTGGTGTGTGTAGTGGTGTAAGATGTGAGGACGGAAGATCTTGAAGTGTGTGTGTAGGAGCAAGGAAGGACTTGTAGTGCAGGGGTGCAGGAGTTAGGAAGGACTTGTGTGTGTGAGTGAGGAAGGACTTGGTGTGGTGAGGAGTGAGGAAGGTTGTAGGGAGTGAAGGAAGGATTGAGGAAGGACTTGTAGAGTGAGGGGAGGAAGGAGTGAGGGAAGACCCGGAGGGCAGGGTGTAGGAGTGAGGGAAGGACTTGCAGTGTTGTGTAAGGAGTGAGGGAAGGACTGTAGGGAAAGGACTTGTAGTGTGGGTGTAGGAGTGAGGGAAGGACTTGTAGTGGTGGAGTGAGGGAAGGACTTGGTGGGTTTTGTAGTGTGGTATAGAGGAGAAACGGATTTAGAAAAGTGTGGTAGGAGGAGGAGGGAACTTGCTGTGTGAGGGGAAGGACTTATAGGAGTGACCAACTGAGGACTTGTATAGACTTTCTAGCGGTGCGAAGCTTATAACTTCTTAATACACTGTTGTAATGTTTTTATGTGAATTTGTAGTAGACAGCCAGAAGTATTTTGTTCAACTTAATTATTTTTGCACTTTTACTTTCATATTCATTTGCAAAATAAAAATATTTTATTCTTCCTGCAGCAAATACAAGATGTTAGTTTAAGATTTTACTGTAAAATTAAGTAATTATTACAGCTGCAATCCTACTTGTAACCAATGAGCATTTCCAGGGCAAACTGAAATTGTAAAAAAAGACGATTGTTGTAAATGTTCTGAGGCAGAATGTCACCCTAGGGGCTGCGGAGGCCCCAGGGCTTATTTGACGCTGCCACGGGCCGTTTGGCTAATTAGGCTAAAGATGATTATAGGTGGTTGTATAATGGATCTAAGGACTATGTAAGTTTGGGGTAGTCTGATCCAACCACAGAGGCTGTTTTAAATATATTGTGAAATATCAACTTGAGATGTGAGAGGCTCTTAGAGAGCTACCTGTGCTATGACTGAGAGGGTTAATTGATGCCCTAATGTTGTGTACAGAAAAACGATGAATATATCCAAATAAGTCAGTCTACCCGATGACAGTTGTAGTTGTATTTTGTATATATTTACTGTTGTTCGACAAGTCTTTATCTACTGATTACCGTAGGACTGAGGGAAGGACATGCAGCATGTAGTATTGTGGGAAGGACTTAGAAAAGGGGGTAGAACTAGGGGAGGACATATAGTGAGATCAGAACAGGGACTTACACCTCCTATTGAACCTAGAGGAGGACTTACTGACCTGCTAATTTTTAGGTGGAGAGGAGGACTAAATTGGTGAGAGGAGGACTAATTCAAGAGAGGAGGATTTACGGACTCATTTAAGGAGGTGAGAGGAGGACTTAATGACCTGCTAATTAGTGAGAGGAGGATTTACTGACCTACTGGGAAGGAGGGAGAGGAGCATTTAAGACCTACTAAGGAGTGAGAGGAGGACTTACTGACCTATTTGTGAGAGGAGGACTTACTGACTCAACAACAGTGAGGAGGAGGACGATTGACCCAAGGGGTGAGAGGAGGACTTACTGACCCACAACAGGTGAGAGTGGAGGATTTTGCAGTATAGGAGTGAGGGAAGGACATGCAATGTTGTATAGATAAGGGAAGTTGACGAGCGTGTGGGGAGTGGTGCAGGATGTATCAAAGCTGGTGTAGATTGAGGGAACACTTACTGTGCCTTTGTAGAAGTGAGGAAAGACATACAGCGATGTAAGAGGAAGGACCTGTAATGATGTGTAGGGAGGAGGGAAGGACTCGCTGTGATGTGTAGGAGTGTGGGAACGATTGTAGGGGTGAGGAAGGACTGACAGATGTGTAGGAGGGTGAAAGGATTCGTTATGTTAGGGAGGGATGGTGCTGATTCTCACAGAGTTGCGGGCTGGAGTGAGGGAAGGATTGTGATGTGTAGGAGGAGGGAAGTTGACTGCTGTGATGTGAGGAGTGTGGGAAGGACTTCATTGTTATGGGGTGAGGAAAGGACTACTCAGGATAGCA
This sequence comes from Homarus americanus, assembly GCF_018991925.1. Classification (NCBI taxonomy): domain Eukaryota; kingdom Metazoa; phylum Arthropoda; class Malacostraca; order Decapoda; family Nephropidae; genus Homarus; species Homarus americanus. The sequence goes on from NW_024714177.1 coordinate 9,845,120, forward strand.
GAGTGATTGAAGGATTCTGTTAGACAGTGGGGGAGGGTGAGGACTGTTGTGATGTGTAGGAGTGTAAAGGATCACGAGGTGAGGGAAGGATCACTGTGACGTGTAAGAGGTGAAAGGATTCTCAAAGATGGAGGGAGTGAGGAAGAATTATCGTGATGAAGGAGTGAGGCTTCAAAGGTGTGTAGGGAGTGAGGGGCCGGATCTGCTGTAATGTGGAGGAGCAGGAAGGACTCGCTAGATGGGAGTGAGGAAGACTACAGATGGGGAAGGAGTGGGGGCGACTCACGACAGTGCAGGAGTGAAGGATCACGTTGATGCTAGGAGTGAGTACTCCACTTGATAGGTAGTCAGGAGGAAGGACTGGACTGTGAGGTGCAAAGGAATATCCCACCAATGGAATGGCTATGTGATTTTGGAATATTAAAATGCAGAGAATCCAGGATATTGTTATATAAGTTGTAATGATTATAAATTTAACTAAGATCTATCCAACTTTACTCTGCTGGCACAAAGATGCCATTTAACTTACCAATTATCAGTCATTTATTCATTAATCATTTTTAAATCAATGAATTTTTTCTTCTGGACAAACTTCTTTGCAATGTTCGTGTCTTCAGTATATTCGATTCCGCTGATCTGTTACGCTCTAGAGCTAATATGTAGTTAGTTGTGCAATAGCAGTGGTTATGTGACGTTCATCGTTCGTTTCCTCATTAAAAGTTAGCTAATAGTTAAGCCGAGGTTTTCTTGAGTCTCAAACATGATCTGTTAAGCTGCCTTTGTACTGTACACAGGTTGTAGTACCATAAGGGCAATTTAACCTAGCAGTAACTCAAATATTCAACAGTATTTTCTAGTAATCTCATCGTATTGTATAAATGAAAAATAGAGCTTTTTTTCTTTGTTTATATTGGTCCTTATAAAAAGCTAAAACAGGTGATGTTCCAATGGGGGGAGTAAGAGCCAATTTTATACTTAACCGAAAAGTAGAAAATTATGGTCACCGAAAAGTAGATAAGCCATGATCTTTGAGAATTAGAAAATCCCAAGTTTTTTTTTTCTGTTCGAACTACGACAGCTAAAAAGACTGTAAATTCGAACTTCATAGATCAAGCATCTACTTATAGTCGGGAAAAGCAGACTATCGACTTTTGGGAAAGATTATCGATTTTGGGAATATTTGACTTTTCTGGGAAAGAAAAATCTAGGCTTATATCATAGAAAATGGGAAAATATTCACTTTCTGGTGCTGGCTATCTACTTTCCTGAAAGTAGATTACCTATTGAAAGTAGATTATCGATTCTTGAAAATATTACCCATTCTTATCAAAACGGAAATTTGCATCAAGAAAATGAAATACTACTTAACGGAAATATCTACTTCTGAAAGAAAATAAATATCTACTTTCAGAAAGCAGATAACCAACTTTCCCAGAAAGCAGATATTTCCATTTAAGATAAAATTTCGCTTTCAAGATAATCTACTTCTTTAAAAGTAGGTAATATTTTACCAAAGTCGATAATCTACTCTGAAAACGATAATCATTTCCTTTATGAGATAATCTACTTTTCGGGAAAGATAACCAACTTTCCTGAAAGTAGATATTTCTATTTCTAAGATAAAATTTCCCGTTTTCTATGACAAGCAGATGTTCAACTTCCCAGTAGATATTTCATTTTTGTGATACAATTTCTGTTTTCACGATAATTCATGAAGAAGATAAGGTATTTCCCAAAAAAGTCAATAATCTACTTCCTGTACCGATAATATACTTTCCTGAAAAGTAGATAATCTACTTTTGGTGCAGATAAACCAACTTTCCCGGAGCAGATATTTCCCATTTTCTACATAAAATTCTGTTTTGCGATAAGAATCAACTTTCCAGAAAGTAGATATTTCCCATTTTCTGTGATAAATTTCCTGTTTCAATGATAATCTACTTTTGGAAAAATTGCAACATTTCCAAAGTCGATAGTCTACTTTCCTCAGCGTAGATACTACGATCTTTTTTGAGAATTAGGAAAAATCGTGTTATTTTTTTTTCTCTTAGTATCTACTTTTAAGTTATTTTTTCTCTAGCTCTCCGAACTACGACCATTACAGAGTTCAAAGTTCTTTTCTGTTCGAGCTACAAACACTAAAAAGATCAAATTCGATTCTCAAAAGATTGTAAGGCATCTACTTTTCGCGGACGAGATTTTCTGCCGAAGCATATAAAATTGGTTCTTTTCTTTATTTTATTCTTGGACTCTTTGTTTTCAACTTTATTAGATTATTATAAAACAGTTATTAGCTATTTTTCATTTATACGACACATTAAGTTACTTCACAAATATTTAATATTGTAATGATTGACACCAGGTTACTGTTAGGTTTGGTTGTCTCTTATGGCACTACAACCTGTATACACAGGGTCCCATAAGGACCCAACTTGGATCATGGATACCAGTACTGGTCGATGTGTCCCGCCTATCTCATAGTAGGGGACCCAGAAAAGCCCGGCACCCAGCCTTGGCAGCATCACTGTCCCTAGCAGTGACAGACAGAATTTATTGTCATCAGATAGCACTTACTAGCTGTACACAACTTGCTACTTAAGCCTAGAAGCATCATGCAGATCTTAGGGAGAGTCAATCAGCCTCCCTAGACACAGATAGCCCAAGAGCCTCACACATCCCCAAGTGCTGCCAAACATCACTTTTCCCTTGAAGATACACTGCCTTGTAATTAATTTTTAATGTAAACATTTGAAAAAAAATACAATTACAAAAGTCTATTCACAGGAAAATTCATTACAAAGTATAAGCCAGAACACGTATTAAATAAATAACTGATATTAATGTAAAATTTAAAGCGGCATTTTTTTCCTTAAAGGCCAGCTAGAGTAAAACATTGTGTTATACAAATGAAGATGAAACTACTGTACAAAATATCGTAACTTTAACAATGTTATGACATTGGTGACTTACTTTGTACTTCAGTTTTATTTACACTTTTATAACGAACTATTTTACTCTTGCTGGCACTGGATTAAAAGTTGCTAATTTAAGAATTTACTGTAATTTTCAGTTCTTATTAAATCATTACAACTTGCTTGTAACAAGTTCTCTGCATTTTAAGTTTTTAAGTGAGCTGAAGTCACCGTTGGCATTCCATTGGTGGACCACAGCAGTGACGTCACCACTAGTAGTTTACGTCAATGGTGGAACAGACCACAAGAGCAATGACGTCATCACCGGTAGTCTGCCTCATTGGTGAGACAGAAGCCCTTCACTTTACACCTCACAGTCAGTCGTTCCCTTACTCCTACACCTCACAGTGAATCCTTCCCTCACTCCTACACCTCACAGCGAGTCCTTCCCTCACCCCTACACCTTACAGGGAGTCATTCCCTCACTCCTACACAACCCTGCAAGTCCTTCCCTCACTCCAACACAACCCTGCATGTCATTCCTTAACTCAACACAACCCTGCAAGTCCTTCCTTCACTCCTACACAACACTGCAAGTCCTTCCCTCACTCCTACGCAACCCTGCAAGTCCTTCCCTCACTCCTACACAACTCTGCATGTACTTCCTTAACTCAATCAAATATATTCAGTGCCTTATAAAACTCCCTCACCAAAGATAAAACACCATTGTTTTATTTTCAGTCTGGTGAATGAGATGGAGCATTTGCTACGAAATTCTCTCACTCCTATACAACATACCAAGTCCATCCCTCACTCCTACACAATACTACAAGTTCATCCCTCACTCCCACACAACACACCAAGTCCATTCCTCACTCCTACACAATACGGCAAGTCCTTCTTTCACTCCCACACAACATACCAAGTCCTTCCCTCACTCCTACACAATAGGGCAAGTCCTTCTTTCACTCCCACACAACATACCAAGTCCTTCCCTCACCCATACACAATACTACAAGTCCTTCCCTCACTCCTACACAATACTACAAGTCCTTCACTTACTCCTATACCACACTACAAACCCGTCCCCCACTCCTACACAATACTACAAGTCTATCCCTCACTCCTACACAATACTACGAGTCCTTCCCTCACTCCTACACAATACTACGAGTCCTTCCCTCACTCCTACACAATACTACGAGTCCTTCCCTCACTCCTACACAATACTACGAGTCCTTTCGTCACTCCAACACAATACTACAAGTCCTTTTCTCACTCCTACACAAAACTACAAGTTCTTCCCTCACTCCTACACAAAACTTCAAGTCCTTCACTCACTCCTACACAATACTACAAGTCCTTTTCTCACTCCAACACAATACTACAAGTCCTTCCCTCACTCCTACACCACAATACAAATCATTCTCTCATTCCTACACCACACTACAAGTCCTTCTCTCACTCCTACATCACATTTACAAGTCCTTCCCTCAATCCTACACCACACACCAACTCCTTCCCTCACTCCTACACCACACTACAAGTCCTTCCCTCACTCCTACACCACACTACAAGTCCTTCTCTCACTCCCACACCACAAGTCCTTTCCTCACTCCTACACCACACTACAAGTCCTTCTCTCACTCCCACACCACACTACAAGTCCTTCTCTCACTCCTACACAATACTACAAGTCCTTTCCTCATTCCTACACAACATACCAAGTCCTTCCCTCACTCCTACACAATACTAGAAGACCTTCCCATACTCCTACACAATACTACAAGTCCTTCTCTCACTCCTACACAACATACCAAGTCCATCCCTCACTCTTACACAACATGCCAAGTCTTCTCCTCACTCCTAAACAATACTACAAGTCCTTCCCTCAATCCTACATAAAACTACAAGTCCTTCCCTCACTCCTACACAATGCTGCAAGTCCTTCCCTCACTCCTACACAACACTACAAGTCCTTCCCTCACTCCTACACAGTTCAACAAGTCCATCCCTCACTCCCACACAACAAAACAAGTCCTTCCCTCACTCCTACACAACACTACAAGTCCTTCCCTCACTTCTACACAAAACTACAAGTCCTTCCCTCACTCCTACACAATACTACAAGTCCTTCCCTTACTCCTACCCAGTTCAACAAGTCCATCCCCCTCTCCCACACAACACAAGTCCTTCCCTCACTCCTACACAACATACCAAGTCCATTCCTCACTCCTACATCATCCCTCCAACACAACATACCAAGTCCATCCCTCACTCCTACACAACAGAACAAGTCCCTCCTCACTCCACTTCCTTCCTTACCCCACACAACATACCAAGTCCTTCCCCCACTCCTACACAACATACCAAGTCCTTCCCTCACTCCTACACAATACTGCAAGTCCCTCCCTCACTCCTGCACAACAAACCAAGTCCTTCCCTTACTCCTACACAACATACCAAGTCCTTCCCTCACTCCTACACAATACTGCAAGTCCCTCCCTCACTCCTGCACAACAAACCAAGTCCTTCCCTTACTCCTACACAACATACCAAGTCCTTCCCTCACTCCTACACAATACTGCAAGGCCATCCCTCATTCCTAATCAACATACCAAGTCCTTCCCTCACTCCTACACAACATACCAAGTCTTTCCCTCACTCCTACACAACATACCAAGTCCTTCCCTCATTCCTACACAGCATACCATGTCCTTCCCTGCAGAGTTGATCACCATCTATTAAGTTTCCGATTCTTGTTTTTCATTCGACTTCTGAACTGTGATAAATTATGGTCACTGTAAACTACAATTCTCTGATAGGTGTTGCCAAGATATATGTTAAGCTTTTCCAGTGTCATAAGCGGAGCCACAGCTTCTTTCTCTATAGTAGAGTAATTCCATTGCACCAGCCCCAACATCACTGGTAAAACATAAATTTTACTTACGAGCCATTCAAAACCCTGTCTCTGCCTCGTACAGTTCAACACGACTTCAATCCATCTGGCAGTCGAACCCGAGGCCTCCATCATCCACAAAAGGTACCTTGCCAGTGAGCCACCATACTGTGTTGAATAGTATATACACCAGTGTCAACATTAGATCGGGTCGAAAAGGCCATACATATTTTAAATTGCAATTTACAATGTGTAATAGTCTAGAAAACTTGCTCCTATATAAAGTTTATTAAACTCCAACATATGGTATTAGGCTTGTATTATTACAGTAAAAGATGGCACTAATTTGCAGCCCTTAACTAATACTACGTAGATCTATCCATACTATTAATACTGAAATGTGCTTTTTAATTTGGGTTACTTGATCAACAAACACCTTTCCCTCAATACCAATATTTTGTTCTTTTTTCCATCAGTATATAATACAGTTATCTCTTATTTTTCCTCTTCAGTGTACAAGAGTTTACATTACCCATCATCATCTCTGACGTTTGCCTCGAGCTGCTGGAGGCTGCCCACCATACGTCCCTCCACCCTCGCCTATTTTATTTTTCTAAGTCGCGCATTTTCACTTATATGAAGGTGCCAATTCATGATATAAGTGTTAACAAATTATGTTTGATGAATATTGTTCACTTCTTTGATAACTGCCCTGTTCACACGGCACGAGAGATGAAGCGCTGGTCAGAGGAAAGGTCGAATGAAATTGATCTTTTGGACTGGCAATCTAAATCTCCAGGTTCATATTCAATAAGTTTCTTTCAGTTAAACAATACAACTTTTCCATTACCCAATAGAATAATAATGTTGTATTTTTATTAAAAAATTTAATATCACAAATATAATATTGTATAGGGCCATTGCTTGTGTTAAGAGATTACTATGACTGTTAGTGAGTGCTATCCAGACCTCAACCCTATAGAGACCATTTGGACCCAGATAGTGAACGCGTGGGAACCTGAAGACAAGCTAAACAATGGTCCCGAATCCTCCTACACACCCAGGACGAGTGTGAGCAGTTTGTGAGAACCAACCACCTACATAACCTTGTGTCTCAGTCCCAAGAAGGCTCCAGGGGGCTATATAAAAGGGAGGCCATTGGACAGGCTATTGATATTCTGTATGACCTGTGTTGGTAAATATTAAAAGTAAATGTGATTTCCACCCTCGTATTTTTCAATATTTATCCTCATATTTACGTTATTATAAATATCTAATTACTGGTGATTAAAACCCGAACAACAACTTAAAAAAATGATAAATAAAGAAATGGATGGTACATTATAATAATGTATTAGCCCGTCAGAGAGACCGTAATACTTATATTAATGTGGGCTACAAATATTATGTTTATATAATTACATCACCCACGGTAACTAGCCTATGAGCCGCGGTTATGATACTAAACGCCTGGTCAATATTTCTTTAATGTCGGTTAGTTTTTATAAGACACAATTGAAGTGATTGTGATTGTGGTGATAGTGTAGGCTGTAGTGATTTTGGTGATGATGAAGATTGTGGTGATGGTGAAATGACTGTGGTGAAGCGATTGTGGCGAAGTGATTTTGGTGATGGTAAGTGATTGTGGTGATGGTGAAGTGATTGTGGCAAAATGATTATGGTGAAGTGATTGTGGTGAAGTACTTAAGTATTTAAGTGGGTGAAAGGAATCAATAGATGAGATATAGATAAAGTTCTTATGATATCCGAGCAGGATAGGACTCGTAGCAACGGATTTAAATTGGATAAGTTTAGGTTTAGGAGGGAGATAGGAAGGAACTGGTTCACAAACAGGGTGGTGGATGAGTGGAACAAGCTTAGCAACTTTGTAGTAAGTGCTGGAACGCTGGAAAGTTTTAAAAGAAGTCTAGACCGATTCATGGATGACAGAGAGTGGTAGTAACTCTCGACAGGAGCTGCCATGCACAGGTCAATCGGCCTATTGCAGACTCCTTATGTTCTTATGGTGGTGAAGTGATTCTAGTAATGGGATGAACTGATTCTGGTGATATTGGTGAGTGTTTCTAGTGAAATGTTTCTGGTGAAGTGATTCTGGTGACGGTGAAGTGATTGTGGTGGAGGTGGTGAAGCAGTTGTGGTGGAGGTGGTGAAGCAGTTGTGGTGAATTTATTGTGATGAATTGATTGTGGTAGAGTGATTGTGATTTGTGGTGGTGAAATGAGTGTGGCGGTGGTGAAATGATTGTGGCGGTGGTGATGAGAAAGTTGTAACAGCACCTTTTGCATTAAATAAATAGTCACCCAACTGAATAACACCAAATTATTCACTAAGTTATTAAACAATGACTTGGTAGTTGTTCAGTTATACGCGGCTCAAACTCTTTCAGAAGTCGAGCGAGGTCACCTGACTTATCAAAACACAGCTTGACGCCTGCTTCTCTGCTCACACGCTCGGAGGGGAGGGGCCAGAGTCTTACCACTAGTTAAGGGGTGAACATGTAACTTTAGTGTTCATTATATAAGTGTACACAAAACATTTCCCTGGAGATAATTCACAATACATTCTCTCCCAAACTTAGTACTGTGTATATAATTACTTCAACAATAAAAAAAAAGAAAAAAGAAGTGTTTACCTCAGCCCTGCCACTTAAGAGTTCCAGAACTTATTTAAAACAATCAATGTGATACACAACAGGTATTACAAAGTGATAAGAACATAATAAAATAAGGAGTCTGCAATAGGCCGGTTGGCCTGTGCATGGCAGCTCCTGTTGTGAGTTACTACCACTCTCTATCATCCATGAATCTGTCTAGCCTCCATTCAAAACTTTCCAGCACCTACTACGAAGTTGCTAAGCTTATTCCATTCGTCCACCACCCTATTTGTGAACCAGTTCCTTCCTATCTCCCTCCTAAACCCAAACTTATCCAACTTAAATCCGTTGCTACAAGTCCTATCTTGTTCAGGATACTATATGAACTTTATCTATATCGCCTTTATTGATTCCTTTCACCCACTTAAATACTTTATCTTATCTCCCCGCACTCTTCGTCTTTCTAGGGAATGTAAGTTTAGTTTATTTAACCTGTCTTGATATGGAAGGTTTCTAAGTCCCAGAAACATTTTTGTCATTCTTCGCTGCACCGACTTCAGTGAATTGATATCCATTCTATAATAAGGGCACTAGCACTGAACAGCATAATGGAGGTGCGGCCTGACTAGTGCAAGATATAGTTACAATAAGACCTCTGCACTCTTATTACTTACACTTCTAGATATAAAACCCAATACTCTGTTTGCCTTATTTCGAACATTAACGCACTGTTTTCGAGGCCGTAGGTCCGGGCTTACAAGTACCCCTAGGTCTCTTTCCCATGTCGACTTCTCTAGGTTGATGTTGTTAAGGCTGTATATATTGACAGTATTTGTTCTTCCAATATCAAGTGCGCTGCACTTGCTGGAGTTGAATTTCATTTGCTATTTTATTGACCACTCCTGCAGTTTATTTGAATCCTCCTGTAGTGCATTTGCAGCCTTCCCTGGATTAATTTGCCGCCCTATTTTGGTGTCATTCGCAAACTTACTTATGTCACTGCTGATCCCAGTATCTAGATCGGTTATTTAGATTATGAACAAGAGTGGATCCAGTACTGACCCCTGGGGAACCCCACTGGTTACACAGCCCCACTCAGATTTAACACCATCTACGCTGACCCTCTGTGTTATATCGGTAAGCCATAATTTTATCCAATTTAAAACTTTTCCCTCGATACCATGAGCCTTAACTTTTCTCAGAAGCCTCTGATGCGGTACTCTGTCAAACGCTTTACTAAAGTCTAAGTAAATAACATCGTAATTTTCGTCATTATCTACTACCTCGAGGACTTTCCTAAAGAAAACGTCAGCTTATTTTTGGACAAGATTTTTCCTTTGTAAACCCTTGTTGAGAATCGTAGATTAATTTGTTTTCATCTCAATGCGATCGGATGTTATTTCCACAACTCTGGCACAACTCCCGTGTCTAATGATTTTGTAAATAAATTTGCGAGGGGTCCGCTAATCTGTTCCTTACACTCTTTCAAAACTCGATGGAAAATATCATCCGGCCCTGGGGATTTTGTCTTCTTTAATTTATTTATCTTCTTAAGAACATCCTCTTTTCTGATAGTGATATTCTTTAATTTCTCTTCTTCATTTCCCTAAATATCAGTGAATATCTTGCGAAGGTCACAAATATATTTTCCCAACACAGTAAATACGGTGATAATGGAGAGTAAACTATTTATTTGACCATTATACTTCACTTGACTATGTAATAATTTATAGCACAAAAGTATATTATTCTACTTGTCGAAAATACCACCTTTACACTGGTGATTGGAGGTTGGCAAGTGAGTTACCTACCACCACCACAGACACTTCCCCACTGCCACCACCACCACTTCCCCAACACCACCACAGACACTTCCCCGCCACCACCACTATAAACACTTCCTCACCACCACCACCACCACCATTCCTCCACAGTGACCAACTGATGTACTCAAGATGGATCTGATTGTTCCTGGCTACAATATTTGACTGTCAGTTGAACAAGTTAACACCGCCTCTTACACTGGGATTTAAAACGCTCATAGAAATCGTGTTTGGTAAAATTATGAAATCACGAAGATGTGGCAGCAGACCCATCGTATATCACCTGAAGATTAACTATCCTAACACCCCCCCCCCACCACCATCAAAAGTGGCACTTCTGTGTATAACAAGTAAAATCTGATTGGGTGCCTAATCTTCACGTGGTGGCTAATGTCGAGCTGAGCTTGGCTGCGCAGAGTGGTTAGTTGCTTATATTGTTACATACGTTTTAGCCTAAAAGTGCTGTTTACATTTTGTTCCCGACAATCATAGAACACTTAGAACACTTATGAATACACCAATGAAGACTGAAGGCATAATGTACACAGTTGAGACATCTCTATTACGCCGACTGGGAACAACCACTTATAAGGTTTGATCATGGACACAATTAGGTGTTAATCTAATGTTCATAATTCTCTAAAGCCGTGTTAAAGGACTCCGCATAAATGCTAAACCAGATAATGGTCTAGGGGTGAAGGTTGGGTTAATCAGCGTGGGTGGTCGCCTTGTTCTGGTACCTAACCTTAAAATCCTACAGCCAAATCACGTTGAAATGGATTTCTACCCCAGTGAAGCTGTCAAGATCATTCAGTATAGTTAAGTCCCAGTCATCAACATTTCTATACAATTAATGGGCTATCGAATTGACGTAGATTGGAGAGAGAAATAAGTTGTAAGGGAAATATACACAGCGACATACCTTATATTTTTCAACACCAACACACACATGATGGCGTCTGTATTTTATAATCCTTGACAACTGATTGTATTAATTTAGGAGCATTTTGTAAACGTTAACTTCCGTCACACATCCACTAATCGCCTCGACCGTCTCACTACTGGCCGGCTCCCTCCCTCCACGTCTGGCTGTCCCTGGTATAAAGTTCATCCACATCTCCACCACACACTGAACCATCTCCAGTATGAACATACGCTCTTGTGGTGTTGAAGCACATGATATAAAGCGTCACTTGCGAACCTTAGTAATAACACTTAATCGGATGGCTGGCGTGGCCATATTTGTTTTGCTTAATTTGACACCATAAGAAAGTACTGATACCTTCCAAAGTGACAACTGAGAGCTCGACTCACAGACACTGAACCACCCGATCGAAACTTCTATCTAACCGATACTCTTGTAATGATAAGGACCGGATATTACATGTAAATGCTCACTGACGGAAAAACTGAGTTGCTTATGCTGAAAATAATGGGAAACATTTTTTATTCAGCTGTTCAACAAAAATCACAGATGGTTCAGAGAAATGTGGCTCCAAGCTCGACTCCTGATTCAGCGCTTCGTTTGTGGTGCCCAGCCACTCAGAACTCTTGATACAGATTCAGCGCTTCCTTTGTGGTGACCAGCCACTCAGAACTCATGATACAAACGACAGGTTGACATATTCCCATAGGTAGAGGTTCTGCATGATGAATACATTCTGAATAAATTACTCGTAATGTCATGTAGATAATCAGAATTTATTGCATCTGCCAAACAAAGATTTTTATTTGGTATATTACGATATATTTATTTTTATGAGAAAATGTACCAAATGGCGTAAACGAACCGAAATAACCACTAATTTGTACCAACTGACACTGCTGGTAGTCAAGGCGGGCGGGGGAGAGGGCTCAGGGGTGGTAATGTGTGGTGTGTGTGGTAATGTGTGGTGTGTGTGATGATAGATGATGATGATGATGATGAATGATGATGATGATGACGATAATGATGGCGTATATGTGATGATGATGATGAATGATAAATAATGAATGATGATGATAATGATGGTGATGATGAATAATGATGATAATTGATGCTGGTGAATGATCCCCAGTTATTATAAGACAATTCATCATCACTACAGACGCACTTGGTTTGATTTACATGGGTGAGGTTAGGTTAGGTTTCATTTCACCCCACATAATGGCCTCCTTCCCCGTGCAATAATAACTTACCTCAAACCTACCTCAGAGTTCCTCATTTAATATTTATGAATGTTCAGTCATACTAATTCCCTCAGTGGCAAACCTCTGGATGAAAGGCTAAATATAAAATGATAATACACGCGTAGTTGCCAGTGGCGTGGTTGCTAGCGGCGTGGTTACTAGGGGCGTATCCAAAGGCTGAGTATTTTTGTTTACCATATATAAGAACACCTGATATGGGAGGGGAGAGAAGAATGAGGGACGCGATAGGGATGTTAACGATTATATTAAACTCCTTTGTTTTCCTAATCTTTGGGGACATTGAAACATCCGTAAATTTAACATAATTTATTTACAAACAGAGTAATAACAACTAAACCTAAGGTCGAGGAATGCACTGGGCATAATACTTTGTATGAGGACTATGTACAGTGCCCCGGGGCGGGTGCGTCTGGCCGTCACGTGTTGCTGTCGCTGGCGCGTGGAGGCCAGGGGTCTCGGCCACACCTCTCGGGACAGTCAATCTTTGGGTGAGGGAAGTTTGTACCCGGACGAGGGAGAGAGTGTAGGCATGCTTCAGGTCATGGCATGCCTTAGAAGTCGCCTAGTTGAGTGGAATGGCACCAGGGATGGGAGCAGGTCGGAAGTTGCTCCCCTGAGGAAGTGCAGGTAGTGGGCGGGCGTCGGAGAAAGAGGGGCGGGCGTCGGAGAAAGAGGGGCGGGCGTTGGAGAAAGAGGGGCGGGCGTCGGAGAAGGGGGAACTGGGTTGTGAGGGACTGGGTAACAAAGGACGCTGAGGGAGGGCATTGTCGGACACAAATGGAGCGTCACTTTCAAGGGGCTGTGCGTCCTGGACGGGGCTGGGACGACGACTTGGTGGGCGACGGTGGGGAGGACGTGAGCCCTGGCGGACACGATCATTTCCCTCGTTAAGAGGTGGTGGGGTGGTAGAGAGCACGTCGCAGTCTACAGTGGGAGGCGACACACAACGACGAGATTGCTTGTCGAACACAAGGGTGGCAGGGCAGCGCTGGAGACGTGGGTAACCTCCCTGGCAGGCCCAGTACCTCTCACAAGACTTGCCCAGGGGCACGTTGGCGTTGGGGTCGTCCTTGCACAGTGCTGTTGGTGGTAAGGATGTTAGTAAATCAATAAAATTAACATCAGTAACGAGATATCATGTGCATATGCATACGAGTACTTCAACTTTCACACGGATAATTATTGCAAGAACTATACAGGCTATGAAGTAAACCAATTTGTCATAAAAATCTCTAGGAGACATACTGATTAATTATTTCACTTACTCTCATATTTAAGACATGATAAGAAATCTAGTGGTACTCACGATGTTTCTGGCAGCCGCCGACGTTCTGGGGCCAGTCACAGGCATGGGTCTCTTCGTTGTACAGCAGTCCGCCGATACAGAACTGCTCAGTGGCGGTACCGTTCCAGCATGTCCAGTAGCGGGTGCAGGAGGTCTCGTGGCCGAAGATGCCGTACAGCCAGTCACAATGCTCAGTGCTGATGGGCGGGTCTGTGGGGCAACAAGTAAGCTGTTATACTCTTCATCTTTGTTTTGTTTATGTTTGGTGATGAAGAAGCTTTCTAGTTAAGTACTCGTGTAGCTTTAACAGTTATATGATCAGACCAGTTTTAGTTACAGGTATATATGGGCTTTTGAAATATATATATTTACATTTAAGTGATTGAAAGTTCTAAAGAAACTACAAGATGTAAGTAAACTGTGTAATCATCGATTGACTGGCACGCTGTAGTGTGAAGTCCAAGGGAAAGATGGACCCTGTTAGAGAAACCTCTCAGCCGACGATGACGCGCCAACAGACACATCGGCGTGAAGAGAGGTGGACGAAAGTGGAGAAGGAAGGAGAGACTTACTGGCTAGCTGCTTGCTATCACAGTAAGATCCTCGCCAGGGGTAGTCGCAACCCTCAGCGATGCCACGGTTCCTGCCCACGAAGACGAGACCATTAGGGCAGTCGTAGAGTTGAGGGGTGCCTGCCACACACTCCCAGTAACGGTCGCAGTAGGTTATATCCCCGACCACCCTTGTCTTCCTATCGCAGGGGTCCGGTTGCTGTGCCTGCTGCTGGGCCAAGCCTGCAGGAGGGGCGGAGAAGAAAGGGACCGTAAAAGGACACTGTTCTACTTACTCCTGGCGGGGCGGTCACTGCAGTCAACGTTGAAGTCGTAGTCACAGACGCCGAAGAGGCCCCGGGTGCGCTTGCCAAGATAGACCAGGCCGTTGGGGCAGCTCTGAACCACTGCCTGGTCATCATAGCATTCGTAGTAAAGGTCGCATTGGTCCTCGTGAGATGTGGTCCTGGTCTTTGATTTACAGGGGTCAGAGAACTGGCGTTGTCCCACAGCTACCAGTTCGCGTCAAGTCACAAGGTAAGAGTCAGGAAGGAATGTTAGGTTAATGAGTCATGTCAGTCTTATGATAAAAAATCATGGCAGATGTTAGTTTAAACAGTCGTAAGGTAAGACTAAGTCAACACTACTCTAAGCATTACACTGTCAGTGACATGGAAATGGCAGAGAACACCGAGAGTACACCTTGCAGAGTTCATTAACCTTGTTCCTAAAAAATTTGGTGCGTCGAATCACGTCGAGCTTTCACTTTTCGCGGTGAGCAGAGCGACCAATGGTGCGGCGCAGTACCAAGACTTGTTGACCAATCAGGGAGCGCTCCCAGGCCCCGAGGCACTGAGTGAAAGTTTGTATCTGTGTCAGTGAAATATGCTACTGCCGCACTTCCTAAACATTGTGGGAATACAAACAAAACTTACTAGGGTGAAGAAAACGGTCACTAAGGTTCACTCTGACGATGCAGTAAGACTAGTCATCTATTGTTCACTGGCTGGAAAAAGTTAGTCGTAAACATGGTTACAACGCACAACTGAGCGGAACGCTGCGATTATGTAGATTTACGAGAGAGAAGACGATGAGGTTGACCAACAAGACCCAGGCACGAACACTCAAAGAAGATCTCGCTTGTCACAGCCTCGTCGTGTGGTTTCTTCATCTCTCAAACCAGATAACATCACTGTTGCTGTCCCCTTCAGCAGCAGGACATGAAGAGTAAGTACCACCTGGCCTCTCCCTGCGCTTTTTATTTTTTTATTTTTTTATTTATACGAATGTGTAAGTAATTGTTCATCAGGATATTCTCCAATCACATCTACATAACGAAAGAAAAATCCATTAAGTGACGGACCACTACACCGGCAGTGACGGTATTAACCTCCTCTGACGCAGTTTAATGTCTTTAGTAAAACATGACAGCGTAAAGTAATTTAATAATAATAACAATCATATCAACGAGTTAACAGATAGATAATATAGAATAAGTATTTAGATAATCCCTACAAATGAACTACAATAATTATATTTCAAGCGTCGTCTTGATTTGACGTAAAATGAATGGTATTAAAAATGTGTTAAATCCACTTGGAAATCAATTGTAAAAATTGAAATGCATGGTTTAATCCCAAGGTAATTTAAGATCAAGTCAAGTTAATGTACGCACATATAAAAACCATGACAGACAACAAGGGGTGGTTGCAATGTGTCCCTCCCTCCCTATTCCCTCACCCTTCCTTCCCTCCCTCCCTTCCTCTTCCCAGGTTGATGACACTAATGTGGGTTAGATCAACTCAGGGGTCCTATAAAGAGACATGTGTTGGCGCTGCACAGTTCCTCAAGGTGGCGCTGCGCAAATCCCCAGGCACAAGTCCCTGCCTTGAGCTGGTGGAAATAATTGTGCTGGGAGAAACGGTATTCCCATGAGGGTGAACATCGACCCCAGAGCTGAACGGTGGTTGTTGAGGGAGGAATTTACACAGTTGAACGTGATAATACTGAACACGACAATTGAACACGACAGTTAACCTGATAATACTGAACACGACAGTTGAACACGACAGTTAACCTGATAATACTGAACACGACAGTTGAACACGACAGTTAACCTGATAATACTGAGCACGACAGTTGAACACGACAGTTAACCTGATAATACTGAACACGACAGTTAACCTGATAATACTGAGCACGACAGTTGACGTAATCTATAATGAACACGACAGTTAACGTGATAATACTGAACGGGACATTTGAACGAAATTCTGAAAGGAAGAGTTGAACATGCATACATGAAGGCGGATATTGAACGGAACAGTTGAACAAAATATCCAGAAAGAGAATATGAACAAAATCATTAATCCCTCAGAGGGACAGTAAAACACACACGCACTGAACACGCTACTAAATGGGGCAGTTGAACAATAACACAATAATTATGAGTCCCAGCTTCGTATACTGAACATTGAACCTAACTGTGGAGGAATTTATGTGACCATGAACACCACCCTCGTTACAACACAGGATTGTTCAACGTGGTGCAGCTCATGTGAACATGGAAGGGGGGGAGGAGGGAAGTTGAGTAAGATGGCTGAACATGTCTGTT
The DNA here is from genome assembly GCF_018991925.1 of Homarus americanus. Classification (NCBI taxonomy): domain Eukaryota; kingdom Metazoa; phylum Arthropoda; class Malacostraca; order Decapoda; family Nephropidae; genus Homarus; species Homarus americanus. The sequence goes on from NW_024714177.1 coordinate 9,862,008, forward strand.
GGGTAATGTTACTGATGGTGACGGTCACACACACACACACACACTACCGTTGAACAAAATTCCTCTAAGTCGCACCCACACGCACACAAAGCCATACATAACCCTTTGATTATATGCTCAAACGTATCCACACGTCAACCTGCGCGCGTGTACCCACGTACACATGACATATTCGCAAACACAAACACTCATGTAGACATAAACAGAGAGAGAGAGACTGGGACACACACACACACAAAACCATCTACAGTTAATTTAAAATTCCTTAAAAACTTTCGGTATTAATGAACGCATAAACGTTCACAAAATGAGCACTACTTCTAACGGATCATCAAACTTTCATTAAATATCAGACCAACGAGAGAATTTATTCGAAACAACTTCTTGGTAATCATTAAATACAAACGAGTCAGAGTTGAAATATTCAATGACGAGGAAAACATTGTGATTATTATCTTATATCTAATGTATATTTATTTTCCTTCTCCCTTGTAGGAAAAATATACTCCAAGGAGTCATTTTCATCCTGTAAATGATGTGAATTGTATTACTGAGCGATATTTGGGATATAATAATAATAATAATAAATAATTGCAATAATAATAATAATAATAATAATAATAGACCACGGTTGTGTAATAAGATTGATGTCAATATAAGAATTAAAATTTCTCATTTGTAAACAGTGTTAGGATAAACCGGCTAGAGGCGCCACTAAAACCAACATAACGAGTGTGACGATGAGAGACAAACAGACAGAAAGAGACAAAGATCGACAAAGAGAACGACAAAGTCAATGAGAGTGAAAGAGGGAGAGAAAAGGAAACGAGAAGGATAAAGAAACAAGAAAGAGAGATGGTGAGACATTAAAACCAGACAAAGAATGAGGTCGGGTTGAGACATCTGTTGTTTACAGTTTTCCACAGGTACGGTAAGTCTCTCATGGCCAGGCCCTGAGGGGACGGACTCACACCCCAGCCATCAGGAGAACTAAGACGTTTAATAACAGGTGAATGTGTGAGTGTAGGTCAGGTCAGGTCTTTCTACTGAGCCTCGACTTAACCTGACTGTGTTCCTAATAGTCTTTCATCATAATAATTAGGTCTGACTGCATTCCAATCCAACTGGGCCCCAATAATGATGATTTTAGTTACATTAGGATGAAGTAAGATTGTGATATATTAAGAAATAAGGCCCATTTATTCTGCCACTTCTGAAGTATTTGTATATTATGAGTGTTTATGTTTGTCATGCCGTGCGTCATACCCATTGAACCTCAGTGCTCGCAACCTTCACTTTATGATAACACGTTGCTTGGTTTCATGCTGTGTCGACGACCATCACCATGGCGGACGTGTGTGTCAATATCACTGATATTAATATATCTTATCATTATTATGTATTATTATTATTATGAAATACTTAAGGCATTATTTTATCACAACGATGTTTATATATATATTATCATGACGTCTAGAGAAGAGATAAAGAAGCCTTCGATTTATTAATGGAATAATTAGACGTTCAAGCTGATAGCCAACACTTGACGACTGTATTTGTTCTGTGATTCACTGTGTTGTAAGTTACAGTTTTTGCAGTTTGTTTCTGTATTACAATTGTTCAGTGAATAAATAAAATGAAAAACTTCAAAATAATGACTTAACATAATCTACAAGTGAGAGGAATATCTGACTTAAAAACTACACTCTCTCTCTCTCTCTGACTCGCCGAGTGATCTAGCGGCGTGTGAGTGTGTGTGTGTGTGTGTGTGTGTGTGTGTGTGTGTGTGTGTGTGTGTAACTGATACATCATTGTTAGGGAGTAAAGGTAACAGGTTTTATGATGGTCAAGATGGAATAAGACAGCAATAATAAGAAGTAAAAAAACGTAAAAACAAGAATAAAAAAAATAACAACAGCAACAACAATGGAAGAATGACGAGAACATAAACAACTACAACGATAATAAGAAAAGCAACAAGAACAACAATTAAATAATAAGATAGTAAGTGGAACAACGAAATAAGTAAACTTGACAGTCCAGCCCACACACCCAGTAACTCCCCCTCCTCCTCCCACCATATGTCTCACCAACCCCCACCTGTCTCCTCCCTACCAACAAATCTGTCTTCCAAAACCCATTTCTCCTTCCTCCCCTATAACACACTTCGCCTCATTCACTAACCACAACCACCTCCCTCCATCCTACCTACCACACCTAGCCTTCCCGTCCCTCAAAATCCACCCACCACACCTGTCTACTTCCTATCCCATCCAGCCGCCGTTCCTCTAACCCACCCACCACACCTGTCTAACCCAACAACTTATCCCCCCTCCTCCACTCCCTCTCTCCCTCAACACACATTGTCTTCTACAACATCTCTCTCTCTCTCTCTCTCTCTCTCTCTCTTCCACTCCCAATCTCCATCCACCCCCTCCCCCGACTACACCTCCCTTTTCTGCCTCTCACTCTCTCTTTATCTCTCAGTTTCGAGGTCAGACTCAGAACAGGTTTACTCAGAAAAGTGAAAGTAAAAGTAACAGGAAGTTGTGATAGGCCTCATCCTCCCCTCTGTTTAAGTCACTGTTTCTCGGAAAGTTTCAAAACACCAGAACACGGAAAAAAAAAAGTGTTGTTCGACGTTTCATTTTGATAATTCGTTTCTCTGTAAGAGTAAAAAAAAGTTGGAATATGAAGAAAATTTCAATAAAATTTTGTGATATTAATCTTAAAATGTTTTTATGGAAAGTTAAAACAAATATGAACACGAAGGCATCCTGCACGAAGTTTCCAAATTAAATAATGTCACCGATTTTCCTCATTTTAACTTTGTGGAAGTTATTCAGTTTTTACGGAGTCTCAAAACTTATGATAACAAAAAAATAGTCCACCAAAATTTCATCGTTATCAATTTTATGCAGTTCACTAATTTTCTTGGAAAGTTTCATGACCTGAATTACAAAAAAAAATATTTGTACCCTAGAGTTCATCATATTACTTTAATTCGTTCAGTTTCTCCGAAGTTTCAAAAGCTATAAAATATATAATTTATGAGCTATATTTTCATCACATATTTAATTGATCATTTTCTCCGAAAGTTCTTAAAGTTATATAACAAAAGCATAAAGTTTCATCACAATAATTCAATCAGCTTCTTAGAAAATTGTCATAATAAAAACGGGTTACCACGTAAGAATTAAATCGTATTTACTTTGTCCAATTCATTCAGTTTCTCAGAATGTTACAAACACAAAAATACGAGGGTGAACTCAGCACCGGTGTTGTGTTCGTCGACTGACTTAAAACCGGGGAAATTTTTTGATAGATATAAAATGTAAGGGACATTAAAGTGACTGAAGGATCTGAACACCTGATTGACAAGTCCTGTAACAGAGGAGGAATGCTTACATTACAGAGAAGAGGATGCCGATGTATGATAACAGGGAGAGTGATATATTTGATAGATTGTATAGAGATATACATAAATGCATGCATAGTCAGATATAGATGGAAAGAGATTGTTAAAACAGTCACGCATGAACCTGCCCAAGAGGAGAGAGACAACATATGTAAGTAATTCTGGGAAGGGCAAGTGGCCGGGGATTTCCTGTTCACTAGAATCTCTCGCATCTCAACTGCTGTGAACGACTAAGACAGCTGTGCCTCTCCAGATGTGCTTATGTTTTCCATTTTGCTCATGTGTTTTGTACGTTCAATATTCAATCTGTAGATGGTTGTCTGAGGTAGTGAGGGTTCTTATCTCTCTATGGTTGATAAGCCTATCCTTAATCCTACACCAACACCACCTCTACCACGCCACACCGTGTTATGTCAAGTCTCCTACCATTAACTGTCCCTTTCAGTCCTTCCTCCTTCCTATCATCCCACCACTACCAAACTCCATAAAACCTCTTACCTGCTTCCCTATCACCACTCCATCCATAAGCCCCACAACCACCACCATTCATCAGCCTCCACAATTACAATTCGTCAGCCCCACAACCATCATAAACCAGTCTGTGGTGTAGCATGGAGTATGAGAGAACCGCGTCTGGATCCTTGTGACTGAGCCAGCCAGAGGTCGGTAAAAGGTCACCCAGACGAGACTTGAGCAACGGGTTGGTCCGCTATCCGGGGGGACGCAGTGAGCGGCAAGGTGACTTTCCTCCCCTGACACGTTCGTTGTCGATTCGCTTAAAGGCTTCCTTGGTTACGTGGGAGTTTTTTCCTTGACGTACGATAGAAATTTTGCTTACGTTTAAAAGTATGATGGACAGACGGTAGATTCTTGGCTTGTGAGGTTTTCCTGGATAAGTCAACAAGTTGTCTTAGCGTACGACACACTCTTGATTTACAATCTACTCCCACGACTTCTAAAATATCTCATTTATTTAAGATGGAAATTTAATTCACGAAGGCATCGTTGGTTACGTCAAAGGATTTTTTCTTGTGATATAATACGCATGAAGCGTTCTGGTTATTTCTCTGGGTGTTACAGAACCTTCTTCTAATACATGCAATTAAGTCTAAAATATTACGAGGGGATTATGAGGGTGTCGTTAAAAATAGAAAAGAGAAAAGATGGAAAATCGGATCCTACATTTCATATAAATCTTGTGCTTTAGTCTTAATTAAAGTGATATAAACAAAAATTAACTGACGTGGTTGAAAAATACTGCTCTAATAAAAGGAATAACTTAAAATGTGATTCAATATCTTTAACGTAAATGAAAACAAAAGTAAGGCATATTGTGTATGGTCTGCGGTCCGGACCATAAAACTAACGCCAGTATGAGCAGTAAACACGCCTGGCGTTTGTGTCCCGTCGCAATGACAAGCTTATGGAGTCTACGTTAGTTTAACGCTCGTCAGCAACTTTGCTCTGTGCTCCTGTGTTACAACACAAGATTTGGTTTCGAAGCCGGGCGAACTTTCGCTTGTGGTGGCGCTCCTCTTATGATAGGTGTACTGTACAAGTCCCTCGACCTACAGGTGTTGCAATCCAAGACTTTAATCCTTATAAATAGATTTCTTCGCCTGAATAAACGGTCAATAATATCCACTACAGATGCTGCATCACTGTGTCCGACTCTCATGTTAAGACATACAGACACTAGGAAGCGCAAATGTAAAATAAGTCAGATAACTTGGTGTTGGCCAGGGTGTAGGGGACAACACAGTCACTGTTCTCTCGTCTGCTGACACCAATTCCTGCCAACACTCGCTTGCCACGACTTCCATCACCCAACACAGTTTTTTCTTCAAACTTCTTGGTAGTTCATTGTTCTTCATGCATGGAATAACTGCTTTTTTGTTAATTCGCGTTTAGAACACTTAAAATGCACTCACAAGGTATCACTGCCACTTCCAGTATTGCAGACACGTAAACATATTATGAGGAAATTGTCAGTTCTTGGGATTAAGTTTAAATAGAAACAAATATCAAAGATCATAATAAAATTAATCTTAACTCAGTATTATAGTTATTTCATTAACCAACATTATGTCGGTGTGTCAAGGGCACACATGAAATGTTCCACTGACATAAAAAGTAACATTATTATGAGTCCTAACTATCAAAACAGATGCACTTACCAGCGCCTGCTACAGCACAAAGGATCACTACTGCAAGTATCCTCATGGTGTCTGACACGTTTTCGACGGAGTCAGGATGGAGAATGGTCGTCCCGGCCTCCCGCCGTTCTCTTTTTAAGCACTCGGGCCAGCGTCCAAGCCCCGCCCACAGATAGCGAGGTCCTGGCGTTAAATGGAAAATTCCTTCCCTTATTTAAATATTTTCTCTCGTATTTTTGTTATTTATGCACTTTTAATGAGGGTTCTTGTTCTGTGGTCATGGCAGGTAAGTTCCTAAGAGGTGATCTGTAATGTAAACAAAAGCATTTGCTTGTCCGACTTAGACCTGTGCTTCCAGTATTACTCTCTCAAGCACGAAGCCTTCGAATACCACTTCCTTTTCTAATTTTCTAAATTTAATCTTTATTATAACTCGCTATAACACAAAGTCAACAATAGCAACCATAGGAGATTTATTCACTATTTCCTTTTGTAAATAATCGTTACCTAAAACAGATAAAGAAAGATTCATGTCTAGATGCATTTGAAAGTCACATTGTTAAGTTTCACCATTTCGTGAGTCGGGCTGTGATTGGCTAGACACAGTGACGTCATCAGCGCCATCACGACGTCGTAACAACAAAGACAAGCTAAAGGAAAGAGATTATACGGCCGGCGTTTACTATCATCGGCCTTCCAAATGGCCAATTATTCCTGGGAGTACGAGTTAAGGAGCATTCTGACGACAGTACTAATGATAATTGTTGGTTCATTATACACCAGGCCAGGTAGGAAGTACTATGATAACCGTAGCTTCTTTATAGCTTTCCGTGATATCAAGGTAAGATGATTGTGTCTATTTACTACTGTACCGCTATAAAGTACTTCGATAATTACACCTGTACGTCCTGCCACGCTAACAATGCCTTACTCGATGATGACTGCGTCTCCTTGCTACTGCTCAGCTATAAACTACACTGATCATCTTAGCTTCACTATCGCTGTACGTATTATGAGAGATAAGCTAAAACTATTTGTCCTGTGCGATGATTATATTTATTTAGTACAATAAAATTTCAGAATCCCACTTCGCCTGTGTTCATAACTTAGCTATACTTCATCTATACAAGACACTGATACTACTAGACACAATATTACTATCATCGTTTGTAACCTACTCACCTATAGTAACTCAATTTCTCCAAAAAGACAAATTTTATTAGAAATCTTGTTTAATGTATAATGTACATAATCTCTTTTAAGTCACCTATGTAGTGTTGACCTCACTAAGTCACTTTTATAGAGAGCTAGCCACTTCTGAGTGAGCTGTGCTTAACGTTGGTCTCTCTCTCTCTCTCTCTCTCTCTCTCTCTTTCTCTCTCTCTCTCTCTCTACCAATAACGAGACCAATCAGGTGACGTATCTTCAATAAGGTGAAGAAAATACAATATTTTCTCAAATTATAAACAAGTCTATCGACGGACTTAAAAGGCCAAGTACAGGTACAGAGAAAACTATATACAGTTATAGATACATATATTAGGTAAAGATGCAACTATGGATACACATATTATTAAATAGACAAGAACATAAAGCTATCCTCGATGACGTGTGTGACTTTTCGCCCACGTCACTTGAGTTCCCACAATCGAGAACTGGTCTTATCGTGAGTTGTGTATCGTATGAGATTTTTATTGTTGATTGATTAATGTAATTACTAAGTTGTTATGCCCTTAAAGACCGTGGATGTTGAAGGACAGTACGATAATAATATAACGTTAAGAAAATTTAAATAAATACAAAGTTAGCGAAATATGAAAAAAGATAATAAGGTTCTACCGGGAAATAATAAGCACTATTACCAAATGAACATAAGTGCTAAGGGGTGAGGTTGCTATTGATATGACAGTATTACCATATCAAGTATATATAATAAAAAAGTGGTAAGATAATTAAAGAAACACTGTTACCAACGAGATATAAAGGAAAGCAAGACAGTATTATCAAAATAAGTCAAGATTTGAAATAAGGAAATAAATGAGAAACACTGTTGCCAGCAAAATTAAAAAAAACATGAAGGTATTATCAAAACAAACAAGAATAAGGAACTAAAAACAATAAAAACAAATACATAAGAGAAACTGTTGCCAACGAAGCATATGAATCACAAAAAAAGATATTACCAAAGCAGGAACCGGGGACGATGGAGAAGAAACACTGTTGCCAGACCGGGCTTGAGCAACATTGGGTTGGTTGCTTGACTGTGACAGTGTTCCCAGACCTTGCTCTTGATGACTCGGTGATGTCACGTAAGGTCACCAACCTCTGGGTTTTGTAAGGATAATGAAGGAGGGAGGGAGGGAGGAGGAAGGAGGGAGGAGGGAGAAGGGTTATCTGGATATGTAGGGAGACAAAAGCAGAGAGAGAGAGAAGAAGACAGATACAAAGAAATAAATGAAAAGAAAGAAAGAAGAAAAAACAAAGATATAGAGAGAAGAAAACAGATTAAGAGAAAGAAGAAGGAAATGAAGAAAAGAAAGTAAAAGAGAGAAGTATATAAAGGCATAAAACAGGAGGAGATATGTAAAGTGAGAAAGGTAGAAAGTAATGATAAATTAAAGAAAAAAAAATGCATAAGAAAGAGAAAGCCAGAAGACGACCCTCTGTCAGGAAGAAAAAATAAAGGAAAATAAAAATGAAAGAGAAAAAGCAATGAAGAGATATAAAATAAGGAGGACAAATTAAGATAATGAAAGGAGACTTACACAAAGACAAACAGGTATTATGTAAATATCACACACACACACACACACACACACACACACACACACACACACACACACACACACACTCCACACACACACACACACACACACACACACACACACACACTCCTGCCCATTGTCCACACACACCCAGCGACCTGGCCAACGGCTATGTACATAACAACACTTCCATTCACAGGACTTAAGAATTTCCTGTGCTGTGAGGGAGAGAGAAATGTATGTATGTATGTATGTATGTATGTGCACCCGTCCATCCGTCCGTCCATCCATCCTTCTATCTATCTATCCATCTATCTATCTATCAATACATACGTACATGCATACATACATACATACATATATACATAGAGACAGACACAAAGACATAGAGAGAGAGAGAGAGAGAGAGACAGAGAGAGAGAGAGAGAGAGAGAGAGAGGCTTATTTCGCGTCCTCCCTTCACAACAAGGTCACGCTACCTCCCATCCTCCTCCTCGTTCTCCTCCTCCTCTTCACCCTCCTCCATCTCTTCCACCCTCATTCTATTCACCCTCCATCCCTTTCATCTTACTCCACTCTCTATACCACACCCCCACTTCATCTCCTCATCCTCCTTCCCCCATCTCCTCCATCCTCTTCCTTCCCCCACTCCACCTTCCCATCCTCCTAACCCCTCCATCCCCTCCGCCCTCTCCTAACCACCTCCATCCCCTCCATCCTCCCTAACCACCTCCATCCCCTCCATCCTCTCTAACCACCTCCATCCCCTCCATCCTCTCTAACCACCTCCATCCCCTCCATCCTCTCTAACCACCTCTATCCCCTCCATCCTCCACACCCTCTATCTTCACCACCCTTCGTCCAGCTCACCTTGTGTTATCACTGAGTCAATGGTTAAGAGTCGCTTGTTCAACTGGTTTTTCTTCATTCCCTTATTTTTATTGTCTTTTTCATTCGTCTTCATTTTCTTCTTTAATTGCTTTTGCTTTATTCCTATTGTTTGTTTTTAATTATAGATTATATCGTTTTTGTTATTGGTGTGCATTATCAGGTTTTGTCTGTTCTTATTTTTCATCTCCTTTCTATATTTTTTTTTCTGTTATCTTCACATACTCAGAAACACATACAGTACAAACACACACAAACACTAACTCCCACAGACAGACATACACAAACACTAACTCCCACAGACGAACCCAAACACTAACTCCCACAGACAGACAGACACAAACACTAACTCCCACAGACAGACACAAACACTAACTCCCACAGACAGACACAAACACTAACTCCCACAGACAGACAGACACAAACACTAACTCCCACAGACACACACAAACACTAACTCCCACAGACAGACAGACACAAACACTAACTCCCACAGACACACACAAACACTAACTCCCACAGACAGACAGACACAAACACTAACTCCCACAGACAGACACACACAAACACTAACTCCCACAGACACACACAAACACTAACTCCCACAGACAGACAACAAACACTAACTCCCACAGACAGACACACACAACAACTAACTCCCACAGACAGACACACACAAACACTAACTCCCACAGACAGACACAAACACTAACTCCCACAGACAGACACACACAAAAACTAACTCCCACAGACAGACACACACAAACACTAACTCCCACAGACAGACACAAACACTAACTCCCACAGACAGACACAAAAACTAACTCCCACAGACAGACACACACAAACACTAACTCCCACAGACAGACATACACAAACACTAACTCCCACAGACAGACAACACAAACACTAACTCCACAGACAGACAGACACAACATACTCCACAGACAGACATACACAAACACTAACTCCCACAGACAGACAGACACAAACACTAACTCCCACAGACAGACACACAAACACTAACTCCCACAGACACACACAAACACTAACTCCCACAGACAGACACAAACACTAACTCCCACAGACAGACACACACAAACACTAACTCCCAGACAGACACACACAAACACTAACTCCCACAGACAGACAGACACAAACACTAACTCCCACAACAGACAGACACAAACACTAACTCCCACAGACAGACAGACACAAACACTAACTCCCACAGACAGACGACACAAACACTAACTCCCACAGACAGACAGACACAAAAACACTAACTCCCACAGACAGACACACACAAACACTAACTCCCACAGACAGACATACACAAACACTAACTCCCACAGACAGACAGACACAAACACTAACTCCCACAGACAGACAGACCACAAACACTAACTCCCCACAGACAGACAGACACAAACACTAACTCCCACAGACAGACATACACAAACACTAACTCCCACAGACAGACAGACACAAACACTAACTCCCACAGACCAACAGACAACACAAACCCCACACAGACAAACTAACACACAAACAAATGAGAGACATAAGTATATTGACATAAATTCAAATACACACACACACACACACACACACACACACACACACACACACACACACACACACACACACACACACACACACACACACACACACACACATATATATACATTAGGATAAGAAGAGACCTGTGTGGTTCTGAGGCTTTATGGGTCTAGCTACATATAAACTGACTCTAAAGGTTTCTCTCTACCCTTTCAGCTTTCCTCTAAAGGTCTATCTACTTTCTCTTTTTTGTCATCTCACAGACTCTAAAATTATTCTGGTTATTGGTAAGACAGAGATGGCTCTCTCTCTCTCTCTCTCTCTTCTCTCTCTCAACCTATGCTATATCTAAGACGCTCTCCCGCTAGACCTCTAACTTTCTCACATATTCCAACTAACATTATTTACATACAGAAGTAGACGATAAGCGTCACTCATGGTGGGCTTGAGTTACAGAACACCTTAGGACTCATCACCACGAATGAGAACTTTTTCGACAAACAAATAAGAGGAAATTGCTGTAGATGGTATGTAGGTGTACAGTACAAGTCAACGTTTCCCACCAGTGAGTGGCATTCTCCGTCAGTGAATGTCACTCACTGAGCTGGTGAAACAGATTAAGTTAAGTTTAGTGGAATTTAGTTCGCTTCAGTCTAAAAATAGCTATGTTTGATGGGTTATGATTGGTTATAGCAGCCTATCACGACGTCATAAATGTGTTTGGTTGTGCATCTGTAGCAAAGCGACACACACACACACACACACACACACACACACACACACACACACACACACACACACACACACACACACACACACACACACACACACACACACACACACACACACACACACACACACACACACACACATAATTAAAGTGAAACAAGATGAAGACTATAGGTCTAAAACCTACATACCAATGGTTTGTTTACCGAGGCGCTGTACACCAGGAGGCTGCGTGCTGGAAGAACCTTGGCAGTACCCAACAACCTTGTGGCTGCCAACAAAACATCCTGCTGGGACAAGACGACCTGAATGTAATCAACTAAGGCACCTGGGCTGTATGTTAGAGTCGTTACTAGTGTTTACTGGTGGTAGGTTCTCGTCTCTTGGGGCACATTGTGTACAGTACGACTTTTGTAGAGGCGGGTGTGACTGACAGTGGTATACTGTATGTGTACGTGTTTCCAGGAATAGATGTATACACAATGATATGTGAGTTTCTTTAGTGTCATGTCCATTTTTATAAGATAAATGTGTGTATTTCCAATGATATGTCTGTCTTTCTCGTTTTATGTGCACATTTATCAGTGGGTTTTCCACGTTTTTAAAAGTATTTCCAGTTTTACAGTTGGTATGCGCCTTTTTTCAGGGGTATGCGTCTTCCCAACAGCATACCGGTATGTGTTTTGACAGCACCACTGTGTCTCTTCAGCTCCTAATGTCAAACCTACTGCCCTGAATACTATACTCGGTACACAAGTGGGCAATGTGGCTGGCACTGCACTCGACCGCATTCACATCCTCAACTAAAGTCAGGTACGATGCCATTATTTAGTACATTTCTAATGTACTTCGGGGATTTTATCTTACTCAAGGAGTTGAGCTTTCTTACTCGATGGACTAATTCATTGTACTCAGAAATTTAACTCATAGTACTCATGGGGGTTACTTCTGAGTCTACTGTAAATTGAATCAGGTTGACGGCTTCAAAATAGATCATTTCAAAATGCATTCACAGAAGGCTAAAACTTGTATTGATCTCATCTGGACATTCATTTGCGTAATCCAGATAACAGAAGACCTTCAGGATATGAAAAGCCCCACATTAGTAATCACAATCTAGTCAGTTAGAAGTCTGTTACTGATAAACTGGGGTACACGGAAACACAGGACCGAATAATTGTAGATTAATAAATTCCATTCCTCACCTACGCACAAGAGAAGACTGAAAATCTTGTACTGGGCCAGAGGGAGAGAGACCTGGGAGATGAATGAAGTAACCTTCATGCAACTCAAATTCTTCCCACCTTCACCCTCCTCCGCTGCTCTCGATTGCGTCACTGCAGTACCTTTCTCTCCAGCCCAGGGTCACGATCTCTGAGTACCCCACCACGCCCCACCTGGTCAAAGGTTAGAGCCGTCGTGACCCACATCTTCTCCAGGCCTATGTAGCACCCGTTTAAAATCTTCAACTCAAATTGCATCTTACCTTACGACCGCCTCTCTCAACTTTAAAAAGTAAGGCAGACTTGCAGCCCAAATCTCGGATATCTTAGGACCTGCTCTGGTGACCTCTGGTATACTGAAAAACACGGGTTATATTAAGCGGGGTAGAGAAGGTTATGTTTTATGAGATACAGATCATTGTTGGCGCAGTACCACAGAGGAAATAGCCGAGCGTCCACCCCGTGAGTTGGCATTACTAATGAGTACAGGCAAAGATGATGGAACAATAGTCTCTCTCTCTCTCTCTGTTCTCTTTCTTCTTTAGGAGAGAGATAGAGAGAAAGAAGAAGAGAGAAGAGAGAGAGAAGACTCAATGGTAACATATAAAAGAAACTCATATTGAAATATTATCTCTTAATCACACACACACACACCTCTACCATGCGTCATCGCTGAAAACCGAGGTCAATTTTTTTTTATTATTTACTTTCCTATTTGTTTTCAACATTTTTCTATTACCTGGTCGTCCTTGTAACTGGTTGACACAAGTATACGCAACAGACCAATACTTACTCACTGGCTGTGTACTTGTGAGTTAATTGAAAGACTGAATTTACCTTTCCCTGTGAGTAAAGTCAGATGGTAATGTTTCACCTTTTTACCCATGTAGGTAAAATAACTAACTGTATGAGTAACATAAGAGGCTGATTCACTTGTATAATGTTTGTGAGTAATAACACAAACTTATTCATTTCCATATGTGTGAATAACTCTGAAAATTATTCATTCGTTGCGTGCACTATTTTTTGTAACTAAGTGAAATAAAAATTCATTTATTAATTTTCTGTTCAAGGTAAAAAGTAAAAATAAAACACAATTACTGATACGTTTTAGTCACTTGGGTGAAATAAAGAGTTTTTGTTCTTTCGTTTTTGTATAAGACGACGTGACTTAATTATTTACTGACCTGTAGTTATTTGCGTCTCTGCCTGTAGTGATATACTGTACCTCTATCTGTTTCTGTATTTTTATCTGCACTCTTATCTCTGAATTAATAGTTGGACTTTATTGACTTACAACACCTGCTGATACATTTACATATCTGTGTCAAGTCTTCTTGGAATATTGTATTATTCCTTGAATATATTTAATGATAAACCTATTCGCTGTCTTTCTCTAACTGACCAAAATTGCGCCACAGTCTTCACCTCGCTAAACCACCGGCCACTTGACAAAAGGTCCGATATATTAACAGTCTATTTAATGCATTTCTTATTAAATATATAAACATTCTAGAAATATATCCGTTTATATATTTGTTTTATTTATTTTTTACTTTGATTCCATAGGATGTTTACTATTGCAAGTTTCCTATACCCAAATACAACTCTGCCACACTGTACAAAACCTAACGAGCCCCTGTAAACGCACTAGTGATGGGGATTGTACAATTTTTTTCTCATATTTTTTATAGCCATACAACCTTCTACAGTTTTTCTCGGCGTGAAATAAAAAAAAATCACCTTCAGTCTCTACTAACATTAACACGACACCAACCACTGGAACAGAGAATTCAAAAGTTTTTCTCATCGATGCTGTCACCACATTACAACACTACCAATTGTCTACGTGTTCACCAAACCTTTACTGTTATCATTAAAATAGCATTAGTTAAAAAACAATGAAAAATTTAGACGATAATTCCTGGAAAAGTTGGGTACAATTTTCAGGTGATACTAAATGGCGAGAATTGTCAGTCACACTGGATAAAAGTTTTATAAAGACTCATTTTGTACTTAATGGAAAAGGCTGATCACATGGTAACATTTGTTAAATTACTATGTGAAACGAAACCTCTTAGTGTGCTTTCTTCTTAACGATATTACGGAAGGAAGTGTTAAGAAAGAAGAAGACAGACAGACAGACAGACAGACAGACAATTACCATATAAGACAACCCTTACACAGATGAGGAGAGAAAACTTTTAGCGGACAGAGAGGACAGCAAAGAGAAAGATAAAGAGAGAGAGTTTATGTGCGTGTTGAACAGACAGACAGACAGGTAGACAGACAAAGATTATCAGCTCTATTACGATGAGTGTAACACGGAAGCTATTGGGATGTAGGGTGAAGGATAATGGGATGGATGGAAGAACGGAGGGATGGAAGGCTTAGTATATAGGATGGAGGAGACACAGGTGGAGGGCACAGGTGGAGGCAGAGAAGGAGAGGGACACAGGTGGAGGAGGAGGACACAGGTGGAGGGAGAAGGAGGAGTAGGACACAGGTGGAGGGAGGAGGGAGGACCCCAGGTGGAGGAGGAAGGACACAGGTGGAGGAGGAGGACACAGGTGGAGGAGAGTGGAGGAGGGAACCAGGAGGAGGAGTAGGACACAGGTGGAGGATGAACAGGAGGGGAGGAGGGACACGGGTGGAGGAGGAGGACACAGGTGGAGAGTGGGACACAGGTGGAGGTGGACACAGGTGGAGGAGTGGGACCAAGGTGGTGGAGAGAGAGAACCTGCAG
Source organism: Homarus americanus (assembly GCF_018991925.1). Lineage (NCBI taxonomy): Eukaryota > Metazoa > Arthropoda > Malacostraca > Decapoda > Nephropidae > Homarus > Homarus americanus. The sequence continues at coordinate 9,877,496 of NW_024714177.1, forward strand.
ATGGGACCAGGTGGTGAAGGAGGACCTGGTGGAGGAGGAGGACACAGGTGGAGGAGTGGGACACTGGGTGGAGGTGGAGGAGGGAGGACGGGGTGGAGGAGGAGGAGGAGAAGGAGGAGGAGGAGGGAGGAGGACACAGGGTGGTCAGGAGGAGGACACAGGTGGAGGAGGACACAGCTGGAAGGTGACCTGGTGGAGGAGTGGGACACAGGTGGAGGAGGAGGACCAGGTGGAGAGGAGGAGGAGGGAGGAGGAGGAGGAGGGAGGAGGTGGAGGAAGACACAGGTGGTGGAGGAAGACACAGGTGGTGGGAAGAGACACAGGTGGAGGAGCCAGGTGGTGGAGAGACACAGGTGGGAGGAGAGACACAGGTGGAGGAGGAGGACACAGGTGGAGGGAGGAGAAGGAGGAGGAGGAGGAGGGACAGGTGGAGGAGGAGGGACCCTGGGTGAGGGAAGGAGAAGGAGGAGGACACACGAGTTGGAGGAGGAGGACACAGGTGGAGGGAGGAGGGAGGAGGAGGAGGAGGACACCAGGGTGGAGGAGGACACAGGTGGAGGAGGAGGAGGAGGACACAGGTGGAGGAGGAGAGGGAGAGGGAGGAGGAGGACCAGGTGGAGGAGAGAGGTGAGGAGGAGGAGGAGGAGGAGGAGGAGAGGGACACAGGTGGAGGAGGAGGACTGGGTGGAGGAGGAGGAGGAGGAGGAGGAGGACCACAGGTGGGAGGAGGAGGAGGACCTGGGTGGAGGAGGAGGACACAGGTGAGGAGGAGGAGGAGGAGGAGGAGGAGGAGGAGGAGGAGGAGGACCAGGTGGGAGGGAGGACCAGGGAGGAGGAGGAGGAGGAGGGAGGAGGAGGTGGAGGGAGGGACCAGGGTGGAGGGAGGAGGAGGAGAGAGGAGGAGGGAGGAGGAGGAGGACACTGGGTGGAGGGAGAGAGGAGGACACAGGAGAGGAGGGAGGAGGAGGACACAGGTGGAGGAAGGAGGACACAGGTGGAGGAGGAGGACACAGGTGGAGAAGGAGGAGGAGGAGGGGGAGGGAGGAGGAGGCGGAGGTGGAGGAGGAGGGACACAGGTGGAGGAGGAGGAGGAGAGGAGGAGGGAAGGAGGAGGCCAAGAGAGGGACTGGGGAGGAGGGAGGAGGGAGGAGGAGGAGGGAGGACACAGGTGGGAGGAGGAGGACACAGGTGGAGGAAAGGAGGTAGGGACACAGGTGGAGGAGTAGGACACAGGTGGAGGAAGGACACAGGTGGAGGAGGAGGACACAGGTGGAGGAGAGGACGGAAGGACGGAGGAGAGGACCGGAGGAGGGTAGGACACCACAGGCTGGAGAAGAGACCAGGAGGAGAAGGAGGACGAAGGAGGAGGAGGGACGAAGGAGGAGAGGACCAGAGTCAGGAAGAATGGGACACAGATGATGGGAAGAGCCACAGGAGGAGAGGAGGGACACAGGAGGAGAGGAGGACATAGGTGGAGGAGTAGGACACAGGAGGGCAGGACACAGGTGGAGGAGCGGCAGGACCGGAGGAGGGAGGACACAGGTGGAAGGAGGAAAAAAAAAACCAAAAACAAACCACCGGACACAGGTGGAGGAGGACCTGGGTGGAGGAGAGAGGAAGGAAAGGAAGAGAGAGAAATGCAAGAGAAAACGAGGGTAGAAAACCAAGGTGCCGAAAACCCGGAAAATGGAGAAGAACACAGAAGTGGAAAATGGAAACGAAGTAGTGAAGAAGACACACAGGAGGAAGAACCCCAGGGAGAAAGGAAGAGGAGACACAGTGGAGAAAACCGAGAGAGAGAGGACACAGGTGGACTGGGAGGAGAGAGGAGGAAGGAGGAGGAGGAGGACACAGGTGGGAGGGAGGAGGACACAGGTGGAGGGAGGAGGGAGGGAGGAGGAGGGACACAGGTGGAGGAGGAGGACACAGGTGGAGGAGGATGAGGACGGAGGACAGGTGGAGGAGGAGGACACAGGTGGAGAGAGGGAGGAGGAGGAGGTGGAGGAGGAGGACACAGGTGGAGGAGGAGGAACAGGAGGAGGGAGGGAGGAGCACAGGAGGAGGAGGAGGACAGGTGGAGGAGGAGGAGGAGGAGGACACACACGGAGAAGAAGGAGGAGGGACACAGGTGGAGGAGAATACAAGTGGAGGCAGGAGGAGGAGGAGGAGGAGGAGGAGGCAGGAACGGAGAGGACAGGAGGAGCAGGAGGAAGAGGAGGACACAGGGTGGGACAGGTCAAGGGAGGAGGAGGAGGAGGAGGAGGAGGGTGGAGGAGGAGGAGGGACTGGGTGGAGGAGGAGGAGGACCTGGGTGGAGGACTGGAGGGAGGAGAGGAGAGGAGGGAGAATTGGAAGGACACAGGTGGAGGAGGACACAGGTGGGGAGGAGGAGGATAGGGAGGAGGAGCCTGGGTGGAGAGGAGGACCTGCAGTGCTGGAGGAGGGAGAGGAGGAGGAGGAGGGACTGGAGTGGAGGAGGACCTGGGTGGAGGAGAAACACAGGTCTGGAGGAGGAGGAGGAGGAGGAGGAGGAGGAGGACCTGAGTGGAGGAGAGGGGCTGGTGGAGGAGGAGGCCACAGGTGGAGAGGGAGGACACAGGTGGAGGAGGGAGGAAGGAGGGAGAGGGCTGCAGGTTGAGGGAGGAGAAAGGAGGAGGAGGAGGACCCACCCAGGTGGTGGAGGACCTGAACAGAGGAGAAGGAAGGGATGAGAAGGAGGAGGGAGGGAGGGAGGGAGGAGGTGAGAGGAGCCTGGGTGGTGGAGGGAGAGCCTGGGTGGGTGGAGTGAGCTTTGGTGGGTGGAGGAAGGAGCTGGATGGTGGGAGAGAGGCCTGATTAGAGACACAGGTGGTCTGGAGTGGGCCTGGGTGGAGAGACAGAGTCTGGAGGACTGCAGGTGGAGGAGAAGGAGGAGGAGGACAGCTGGGTGGAGGAGGAGAAGGAGGAGAAGGAGGAGGAGGAGGAGGAGGAGGACCTGGTGTGGGAGGAGCCTGGGTGGTGGAGCAGGTGGAGGAGAGCTGGTGGTGGAGGAAGACACAGGTGGTGGAAGATGGAAACACAGGTGGTGGAGGAAGACCTGGGTGGAGGAGGACACAGAATTGAAGGAGAAAGGAGGAGGGAGGACACAGGTGGAGGGAAAGGAGGAGGAGAAGGACGAGGAGGAGGGAGGGAGGAGGAGGAGGAGGTAGAGACACAGGTGGTGGGAGGAGGAGCCTGGTGGTGGAGGAAGACACAGGTGGGTGGAGGGCCTGGGGTGGGTGGGAAGGCACAGTGGTGGAACCCCTGGGTGGTGGGAGGAGGGAACCTGGGTGGAGGAGGAGGACACAGGTCGGAGGAGGAGGAGGAGGACTGGTGGAGAGGAGAGGGAGACAGGTGGAGGAGGAGGACCTGAACGGAGGAGGAGGACACAGGTGGAGGAGAGAAGGAGGAGGAGAGAAGGAGGAGGAGGAGGAGGAGAGGTCATTTTATCCATGCAAAAATTGTAAATCAGG
>NW_024714177.1:9881086-10148586 GCF_018991925.1 Homarus americanus
GGAGAGAGGGTGTTGTAGGTGTTTCTAGGGAAAAGCGTGTTGCTGGGTAGGTGTAGGAGCATTTATTGCTGGGATAGATCGTGGTGTTCGGAGAGTCTCTTGAAAGTTTGAGGGTGTGTTACAGGCAGTTGGATGTGTTGAAAAGGGATTGATATATCGCGAGGGTGTTTTGGGGGATCTAGAGGTTGTTAGGGTAAAGTGCTGGGATTTTGAGTGTAGAGTGAGATAGGATGTGCTGCTAGGAGGATTGAAGTATTCAATGGAGGATTTGAATATATTTGGAATGTGGTTATGTGTTGCAAGGGCGATGGTAGTGTTGCGGTGTGTTGAGGAAGGAAGCGCCGCAGAGTCACTAGACATTTAATATGTAGAGGAGGAGTTTTGTGACAGGGAAGCATATATGAAATAGTGAGGAAGTTATTGAGACGGGGAAGAATGTGTGGAGCTACAAGACGGAGGGAATGAGGAGGAGGTATGAGGATATGGAGGATGATGAGATGGGGGATAGAGGATGTCATGGCAGGCCTGGGGACAGCAATATGAAGGCAGTGGAGGAGATGGGAGTGCAGGGTGCTGAGGTGAGAGTAATCCAGAGGGAGAGGTAATGTTGACGGGCGAGAAAGTGTAGAAGTGGCTGGGGTGAAGAAGTCCTAGAGGAAATTATGCCTAAACCAGTAGGTGTTCACTCACCTGGAGACATATCTCGTCGATTTGATCTATGGTCGATTTGGATCAAGTTATAAACTTAAATTTTTCCTTTGAAGCAGCTAATTTTTCTTGATTGTCAAGATTCGTCATTAGATTGCACCTCGTCTTGTCCTAATCTGTATTTCTTATTCCGGTTTTCTCTCCCTGCTGATTTTGTTTTGTGTTCCATGAGGCGGCGGACACGAGCGAGGAGAGGAGAAGTGGTTCAAGATCTTAGAGGATATCCTTCAGCGACCCCAGAGGCTTCCTTCTGACAACACCCTGAAATTACTAGCCTCGTGCGAAGCTACCAAAACAACTAGCGGTGAGTGGAGAGATAGTGAGAACGATATAGAAGGAAGCGGGTATGCCACGGTTCACATGGTCATTTGTCGCCTGCAATCACCCAATCGTGAGAGGATATATATGTGAGGAGGAAAGATGGGGAGAATCAACTTATATTCCAGAGCCATAGAGAGTTCGGCCAACCGGGCGCCTTCCTGCTTACTAGGCGGTGGGAAGTCTTGGCTGTCTCCCACATAGTTTATAAACATAGATCCAATCTTAAACATGTCTGATAATTTTACGAAAAAAAATCATCATAATCATCATCCCTACAGTACGAGCACAAACTTCAACAGCTGAGTAACAAACATGGCGCCAGCTTATAACCCGATTTGGCCAAACTCTATGGCTCTGCCTATATCCAGGTGAGGAGCAGTAGGGAGGCAAGCCTACGCGTAATATAACCACTACACCGGCTAACTATCAATAAACACTCTGTTCTCCTGAAGATCGTTCGTTATACATGGAACGATTCACAGCAACATGATTGTCAACTCTGAATCGGACCCTTACTGAGAGACACACAGTTGTATATAATAAAAACAAATTGAATCCAACTGATGTTCCTTTCAGCTGTGAGTACGAGAATATATATATTATATTATGCAGCTCCAAAAATGAAGAACATATTCGCCTGAGCAAGGACCAAGCGGCCTCACCTAGGTTACTGCCCAGGCAACAATCTACCTCACTTTGAACTGTCAGGCGTCTCTATCTATCTATGCGTGTTCGCCCCTTATGAGCTGACTCTGTAGTGACAACGAAGCTGAATTGTTTGGATATTTTTAATTTTAGGATTTGAGTGATTCTGTTCCAATTTCGTTTAGGTTATTTCTCCTACGGTCGCGTTTCCATATAATTTCGAAGTTATTTGTGGTCCTGTCATATTTCCGTAGTATACGAAATGAAACAGCTACATTATCACACCTCTGCCAGTTTGAAGGAAATTTTCATGTTAAATTTTCTGATAACATGGAGCTGCCAAATGCACGATTGCTTTTTCTGAACACTAACAGTTTTTCAGTTGGCAAAACCCTGGTACTGCCTTCTCACCAACTTTTCCTTCAGGATGAGTATATGTGCTGCATCTGCTTCCGCTTTTACTACAAAACCTTTAAAAATTGCATGCAAGTAAATTGTACCTTAGAGAATGATGGTAGTTAATAAAACTTGAATTCTAAGTTTCATACCAAAAGTTCCTCCATATCTGAGTGGAGATAGGAGAAACATCTTTAATGACACGTTTCCAGTTACGAGAATTTGAGAATCCGTATGGTCATTTCGGTCAGATGTTAGTGATGATGTTCCTCTATGCTGCACCTGCAAAAGCGGCCACGCAACAGTTACTCAAGAGCAGAGCATTAATTTTTCAGCTGCACATATCGTCAAAGACGACATCTGTGTTGCATATTAATACATCTTAAGCGCAATATTGTTAAGCATCCTTGTTTATTTTCTGTCTACTTACATATCTCAGTTAATTTTTACAATGCCCTAAACATTATATAGTAGTGTATAACTTTTCTTTGTACGTATGGTCCATATTACCTTGAAATTGCCACAACAATAAAATTCATTCTGCATTGTGATATAAAGAATCAGAGGCAAGCTTGAATGTTACCCAAACCAACCTAACTCTAACCTATAATATTTAAATAATCTTAACCTATTTGGGAATTTATCCACGTCATTATGCTAGTGGTGGGATTTTGTTCACTGCAAAACAACCTGATGGGGCCTGATGGGTGTACCACAGTTGAACAAATGTACTCAAAGTCACAACACAACGTCCTTTCTCCAAACATCACGTAGTGCCAGAACATAGAATACGTCACCCCGAGGAAGCTAGTGATAAGGAGAGAGAAATCACGATGATTTCTGTTGACGCGATGGCTGTGTGTGTGTGGGGATTTCATCCTTGCAGCCGCCATTTCAAAACCTGCGGCTCTACAACACGAAACAATAATTCCTTAATGTTCCCTGATTTGTATTGTCCGGTTTGTTTTTTTTGTTAATCTTTCAACACTAAGACCATTTTATTAACTTTCTTAGGTCCACACCTGTCAGTTATCGCTCTAGTTCCGCCCCGACATTGATGGAAGAATCTTGAGGACTGGTTTGGGGTTGAATTATTATTTTTCCTAACTTAAACGATCTTCGTTACGGTCCTCAGTCATCATCCTTTTAACAATTGCCATTAAACCAAGACTATAAAGGTGCCCAAACCTCTTCATGGTAAGGCATCGTCTACAAATGGTTGAAAGGATATATATATATATATATATATATATATATATATATATATATATATATATATATATATATATATATTCGTATACACGCTGAGGATTAGTGGCACCAACACATTCCTACAGTGTTTATTGGCGAGGGTGTGTGGCACCACATTCTAGTGTTTGGCTGGGCGAGGGTGTCACCAACACATTCTACAATGTTTGGCTAAGGAGGTGTGGCACCAACACATTCTACAGTGTTTGGCTGGGCGAGGGTGGCACCAACACATTCTAGCAGTGTTTATCAAGAGGGTGTGGCACCAACACATTCTACAAAGTTTATTGGGCGAGGGGTGGCACCAACACATTCTACAGTGTTTATTAGGAGGGTGTGTGGCACCAACACATTCTACAGTGTTTGGCTAGGCGAGGGTGTGGCACCAACACATTCTACAGTGTTTGAGAGGGTGTGGCACCAACACATTCTACAGTGTTTGGCTGGGCGAGGGTGTGGCACCAACACATTCTACAGTGGCGAGGGGTGTGGCACCAACACATTCTACAGTGTTTGACTGGGCGAGGGTGTGGCACCAACACATTCTACAGTGTTTGGCTGGGCGAGGGTGTGGCACCAACACATTCTACAGTGTTTGGCTGGGCGAGGGTGTGGCACCAACACATTCTACAGTGTTTGACTGGGCGAGGGTGTGGCACCAACACATTCTACAGTGTTTGGCTGGGCGAGGGTGTGGCACCAAAACACTGTGCAACAACTTATTTAATTCTGATCACATAAACGATAATGGGACAAGGAAAGTCACCTGAATTTAAAATCTCCCACTTTTCAGAAGTCTGCTACACTACCAGGACGACCAAAGGCGTCCGGTAGTTCTGACGAAGAGGACGACGACGACGAACTCAAGCTGATTAAGCCTAAGAAAGTCCCCAGAGTACCCATAGCTGGGCCGCTGATGGGAGTCAACATAAGTCAAGTGAAACTCAAGAAAGTTGAGACCAAAATGAAAGAGGTATGCTTTATATATATATATATATATATATATATATATATATATATATATATATATATATATATATATATATATATATATATATATATATCTTGATAAAATCACACGGGAAAAGGGAAACAACGGAGTACCTTAGCTTTAAACGTGACCTCAAAAGGCTACCAAATTAAAATACTCTCCATGTGAACTTAGTTCACTCTTTTCGGAGAAGCGGATGTCAGGTGAATGGAAACTATTCCTCTGAAAGACGTCTAATTATTTTAATGCTGGTTTGATTCATGCTGACGGAAACTGTTACATGGACACAGACAACCACCAAGCTGTACAGTAAATTAACTAATAAGTACAACATAAACGTAATGTAATTTACAGCAGAGTGCAACAGCTGAGGGAACAATAACACAATATTTATTGACACGTTGATCTTAGATTCTCTCTCCTTTACCAGGTCTCAGATGACGTAGCCTCCAGCTCCTTGCACCAGGAGGACGACGAATCCAAGAAGGAACTAATGTTGCCATCTGGTGGAGAATTCGGAGTCTTCAAACTGAAGAAAATCGAGAGGTCTAAAGAAGATAAGGAGGAAGTTGGAGACGCAGACAATAGTAACGAGGAAGAGGACAAGACTAAGCCTGCTGGAGAATTATTTGGTGTGAAGCTAAAGACGATACAGAGCAAGGATGAAGTCATCAAGCATGATGTCGCTGAGAGTAAGAAGGAGGATGTTGGCGCCACCCAGAAACGACACAATAAACAGCCTAAAATCCCGCTGAACAATAGTGCTCTCCTTAATCGATCAGAAATAAGCTCGCCGAAAACTTCTCCCATTAACCAGAAGAAAGGTACGACCGAGAGAAAGAAGTCACCTTCACCAAGTATTCCTCTTTCAAAGAGTGTTCACGCCCTTACGAAGTCAGTTGAAGAAGTTAGTGTGACGAATGACGAAGCTTTCTGTGAACCATCAAAAAAAGACGACACTGAGGAAACAATAACCAAACATGTCACTATCCATCACGCCAAAAGCATTGAGTTAAAGTATAGTGACAACGTTGAAAACATGGAAAGTGACCCGGTAATGGAGGTGACCTTCATAGAGAAAGAGGAAAACATGCCTGAAATTCAGATAGAAGAATATAACGATGATGAAAAACTAGACATTCCAAGCAACCAAGACCAGGAGGGGCCGGATGATTTTGAGACGATACCCCAAGTGTCCATCGTGGTGAAGGACGACTCTGACGAGGAACCTGAGTATGAAGAATTTGATGAAGAATTCCTGAGAAATATGAAGCAGGTGGCCTATGCCTCACTGCCATTAGAGAAACAGGCCAAAGATGATGATAATGATGAAGAGGATGAAGAATATGACTATGAGGAATATAATGAAGACTTCAGGAAAAATATCACGAGTATTGCATACAACCCCACCCTTGCTCCTTCCCAACTCCACTCCCCAATAGTGACAAAGAGCACCCCCTCGCCTATTCAGTCCACTAGTCAAGCCTCAATTTCACCATTACCTCCCATACCGAGAGATCCTTCATCTTCCTCGGAAGACGACGAAGAGCACGCCTACGAAGAGTTTGATGAAAGTTTTCTGCAACATGTGAAGTCATCGTATATGAAAACCGCGGGGGAGCCTGCCACAAGTGGAGCCTTAAAGGCTCCCGAAGACGGAGTAACTCCACCTCGGAGTCCCTTCAGAGGGAGGACCAGCACCAACGAAAGCACGACCTCCTCTAAAAGCGACGCTGAAAATGTGGAAAAGAAGTCGGGCAAGTTCAAGTTCTTCAGGAACAAGCGGTCTGGAAGCATTGGCTCAGCAGATATGAAGGAAGTTGAGGTGCCTAAAGCTTCGAAAGAAAAGAAAAAGAAGGGAATTACTATTCCAAAAATCCTTTCAGGAAAAAAAGGTCGAGATAAACACAAAAAGTCATCTGATGAAACAGATGCAAAACCTGAGATGCACAAAGACTCCTATCAACAGTCCCATGAAGCTTCAAAGAGTATTCCTGAAAAGAAACCAGAAACTGTTGAGGGCGAAACTATCCAAGATGCAGTGGAAAAAAAAAATTCTAACGAGATCATTCCAGAAAATGAAACCGATCATCCTCGAGGCGACGAAAACAGTGACTTACAAGTAGACAGTTCTCTCTCTATAGGCTCAGAGCCCACTGAGGAAGTACCTGTTGTGATGCGCCGAGATTTGCCACTCCTCAACACAGAGTCACGCTACAGCAGCACTAGCTGGGCGTCCAACAGCTCTAGAGACCACGATCCAGCTCCCTCAGTGCCGGAGAAAACCAGAGTCAGGGCCAAATCCCCTAATCATGACATTCCGCAGAGCAACAGACCAGTGACCAACTTTTACCAACCATCCCAACCACAGGAACATGAGACCGAGGACAGAAAGCCGGTCGATGGTTACATCTCACAGGAGCAGATTGATGCTATTCTATCAGCTAACGAGACTCGTGATAAGAAAAGATTATCACAGTCTCGTGCTCTGGTTAACTTGCTAACAGTACCTGATGGTTCCAAGACAGCGGGAAGGAGCGATAATGCAGAAGAATTTATCTCCAAGCGGCCTTCATATGTTTCCATCAACAGCATGGAAAGCGATGAGCCTCTACCTACGACTAATTTCATTAGCGGAGACAGACGATCTTCAAGCTTAGGAAGCCTCAAAGATCGATCAAAATCCTGTGAGTCTGACAGCTCTGGTGAATTTCATCAGCAGGTTGAGAACGCCTCCCCAGAGCAGGGGGACACTTCGGCAGTCCCTCTAGGGAAAAATTCTCGCTTAACCGAGAGTTTTGCTGCTGGAAACCGCATCAGTCTGACCTCTCCAGAGTTTACAGTCGTGGAAGAGGACGGACCTGGAACTCCAGATGCTACAAATATTTTTTTCCCAGATGATAAGGAACAAGAACCGCCTCACTCTTCAGAAGGTAATAAACCAACAACTCCTATGGGGGACGAGGAAGATGAACAAAAAGATTATTTTCCTACGGTAGGAAGAGACGTTGAACTTCGGAAGTTACCGGCCAACTTGACACTGCTTGACTCCTCCAGAGATAATGTCAGAACGTCTGGCATCGTCGGCCTAAAGGAGTGCCTGAAGCAAATGGGAGACGAAGAAGAGGTGATGGAGGTGAAGACGGGCATCAGCAGACTGGGTCACAGCGCCGCCGTCGAGAAACTAAAAAAATCCTTTGAAGAACTTTGATGAACACGGAAGCACCCAAACATAATTGAATACAATACTGTATACTTATTTTCAGTGATACATTCCTAGTCTATGTTTACCTGAACCCAATACATAAGCCTGAAATAAATTCCCGACACACCTGCGTGAGAATAAGTATTAAGTGCCCCTCTGCTGCTGAGTAACAAACACCGCCACACTCACGCCAGACTCCTGCCTCACCATAGGACAAGGGCAGACTCCAGTAGCGTAAGGTGTCCCTTTTCCGCTATCTCCTACCAGTAGTTTCCTTCCTTTACGGAACCAGCGTTAGCCTTGCCTTGTTCTGGATACTGAAATCACACCTATACCTCACCAGGCGTTGTCATCCGGGAAAGAATCTCTAAGAATGTGATGCCTGTGTATCGACTGGCCACAGCCTCCTTCTGTTTCATGATATACTTTGTAATATTTTTGGTAATTTTTATGAGACGTTTGTTTAATTTTTTCCATCTAATAGTGGCTGTTCATGTATTGATAACTCATTAGGTCAATTAAAATGTAATATTTATAAAAAAAAAGAATATTTTTCTTGCCCTTACCAATAATTTCTGCATTCTGAAAGTCATGTAACACACACACACACACACACACACACACACACACACACACACACACACACACACACACACATTTCATGAACGTGTGAGTGTGTGTTTGTATATTAACATTAATAACGGTTGTTTAGTCTGGGTAGTACTTCTCAAAAAAGTATTCTCTTCTTCATTAACTTTTTAATATTAGAAAAAACCCACAAAAGCAGACGAAATATTTATTCCGAACAGTTTCGGTGTAGTTACAGATAAGGACTGGCACATTCATCTCTACGTCAGCTCCTTATATACAATACTTTAAATATCCAGAATGGCTCATAAAGATAGCATATTTTAAAGCTAGGAAATCATTGTTGTAACTAAATCCCGTCGGATATATGTAATTCATACATATCTTTACCCCATGTATCAAACTTTAGTGTAATCAATTCAGTGTAATTCAGGATTTGGATGTAAATATTGCCCTTAGATATACTTTATTTTTTAATCTATGCTGGTAAGAAATAAAACTATCAGCGATTCCACAGCAGGCGTGTACAGAAGCAATTAGTTACGGAGTCATTCCCTGAAACTCCACCTAGTAGCTCAAAGGACATTCGAGATAAAAGCGGCAAGAACTGGATTTTAACGCATGCTGTGTCAACTGGTGTACAACGATTACATAGCTAGGAACTATCTTGAATCACAGTACGATTGCCAAATGTGTGTCTGCGTGAAAGTATACAAGTGAAAGGCTTGTCACTTGAGTCTACCTTAAGCACAGTCAGATCAGAGTCAGATCAGAGTGACCTCACTTTTCTGAGATGATGCCGCCTCCACCCTATTATACCTCCATGGTCTGAGTGTGTGGGAGAGGAGAACACGTCATGTAGACTTGTGCTTAGTGAGTTGACCTCGCCCACCCTCTGAAGGAACTGCAACCTCAGTCGTGTATAATGTCAACAACTGAGACATGGTTGAATATCTTAGTGAATAATTTGGGATTATACATGAAGGTATTATACATTTGGGTGAATTTTATACAATGTAAAGGTGCTATTACAGACTACCCGCCGTCAATCACACACACACACACACACACACACACACACACCTATATGATTATTCACACTTAATTTACAGGAACAACTAAGGCAGAACCAATGATCTTAAGCATTAGTTTATGCCAACGGATGACTAAGAGAACTTGTTCAATATGTCAAGAACACAACAGTAGTATTAGTGGTAGTTACCTTGTGCTGGTGGTCGCAGAAGCCCCGGCGCCGTGCAGGGTCACTTTTCTGGTACCGTCTTGACACTATTATGACACCTAATGGTACTTGACGACACTTTGCTCTACGCCATAACACACTTTAGACCTTGTGATTGTTCAAGACACTCTGCAACACTTTACGGCATTAATAAAACTTTACGACACTTTGCGAGACTTTAAAGCATTAATGGCACTTTATTGACACTTTACGATAGTAATGGCACTTTACATCACTTTGAGAGACTTCACAGAACCTTACGACACTTTTCGACATCGTATGACACTATTGTATGTTGCTTGGACACTTTATAACTATTCCAGACTTTGAGACTTTATGACACTATGAAGCCATGTGAGTTTTTACGACACTTCAGAACATTGCAACTATAGGACACTTCATGACACTTTAGACCACTGATACTTTAGGACTCTCTGATACTTTAAGGACACCTCATGACACTTTACGACACTTCAAGACAATTTAGGACACTAACATCTTAGGACACTTCATGACACTTAAGGACACTTTAACACCTTAGAACACTTCATGACACCTTTGGACACTTCAGGATACCTTTGGACACTTCATGGCATCTTAAGACACTTCATGACACACCTCTGACACCACATAGCAATTTTTCATTGTGCACCACATATTACGATTTTCTGCGACACTTATGAGACTTAATGGCATTTTATCAGACCTAATGACACTTAAAAGCACTTTATAAAACTTTTGGATATTACATGAATCATTGTGAGATAACGTGACACTTTTTGGCACTCTAACACCTAATACCACTTTACGACAATTTATACCACTCTTATGAAACCTCCGGGTGTTTTTTGTGCCCACAATTACTTTGATATTGATATTGATATTCAAATAGTTTATGACACTTACAATTCTTCATGACAAAAACACTTAACATCACTTTATAAAACTTCATGACACAAACACTTTCCAACATTTATAAACACTTTTTGTAACTTACGGACACGTTTTGATACATGATATCACTTCACATTACTTATGAAACTTTTACGGCACTTAAATCACTTTTTGAAACTTAAGACAAATTTGAGACACTTACAGTACAATATAATTACTTTACGACACTTATAAACACTTTGTAACACTTGCAAACACTTCATGACGCTGACAAACACTTGATACTTTTCAGTCCTCGTTAATTTCAGTCTCTTCACTAGATATTTGTTTGTCTATAAGACTTCATGTGCTTCTTACCAGCACTAAGGCAGTGACAGCACTGCGTATGACTTGTCTTGTTAGAGGATTGTCGTGACATTCTTATAAATCCGAAACCGCGAAGAATGTCAGATTCGAGACATGGGCGAACGGCCAAACCTCGTACCAGCACTATAACCGACTGAGTTTGGTCATGTTTTACTCATTCGTTTTTCCACATATGTACAGAAGCTTTAAAGATCTCTGTCTTTACCTGTCCTAATTATAAGGTATATGGCAGTATATTACACAAGATTATATGCCAATATTTTAGTTAGTATAATGATTCGTTTCTGTGTGATTGAGTCTGATGCACCGAAATCCTGTTCCTGAACCCTCGAAACACTTACGTCATCGATGTCTCAAAGTGGTGTCATTCAACTGGTGATAAAACGTATTCGGAATTTTGTATATTGTTTATCTCTCTTTATTTGCTTATTTAAAAAACTAACAGACAAACGGGAAGCACGCGAAAATAAGATATATCTGTATTAAACATAACAAATAACGATATAACACATTTTAAATTATTTTCTTAATCCAAAAGTCAACGCTTTCGAAGACGTGTGTGTTGCCTCAGGACGAACAACCCAGACCACGACTAAACCAAAGCTACCAACAGTCTCCACACATCTGTCTGGTATATTGTGTGGTTTAATATTTTAGACAGACTACAGACAAACCAAAGAAAGTAAACCGCTTTAAACTTAATTCATGAAAGGTGTTCAAAGACAGCATGTTAGGCGTTTCTTAGTTTACCTGTGTAATTAATCACACTATTAACTACTGGATGACAGTTTGTAGCAGTAATTTACCTTGTGATTGTTAGTAGTAGCAAATGTTATGGGGCCGGGAAAGGGAAAATTTCTCTCGCGGAGAGAGGGGAGGAAAAAAATAATTAAAGATGTTAATACATCTTACAGCACTAAGCTGTTCCTGAATCTCTGTGGCATCCCCGACGCCGTGGAGAGTCATCCACTCCCACACATTCAACGTGATAAGGTCTACAGTACATTATTTTACGGAGATACGATCGGTGTCGAATTATGAGTTGTTATTTATTACAAGATATGTGAGATTTCATGACAAAATTTGATATACATTATAGTACAGGTAATGCTAACCATGTTACAGGATACAAACATAACCTTATGGGTATACAACTATCGACCTGTGGTGCGAGCGGACCCGGGTCCGATCCCCGGGGCAGGGTGAAACTATGGGCAAGTTTCTTGACGCCATCTGTC
Source organism: Homarus americanus (assembly GCF_018991925.1). Classification (NCBI taxonomy): domain Eukaryota; kingdom Metazoa; phylum Arthropoda; class Malacostraca; order Decapoda; family Nephropidae; genus Homarus; species Homarus americanus. Next base: position 9,892,927 of record NW_024714177.1, read on the forward strand.
TACCCAGCAGTAATTGGGTACCTGGATGCTAATCGATTTGCGAATCGTATTCCGGGGTAATGGTTAGCCAGTGCAGTTGGCGAGCTGTCCGGTCTTCTCGGACTATCCCTTGACACTGGGTCAATGGGTCATGCAGCTCGTTAACTTAGGGTGTGGTTGTTGTGTTGGCGAGAGCTTCTACACCTTAAACAAATTAACGCCTAGGTGACCCTAGGGCCGGCCATCCTCGTTACACGAGGGGCAAACATTATTATATATCGGCGCCACACATGGATACGGCCTGGTCATTGGACGAAAATGTTTTTACATCACTTTCCTGGAGGTGTTTTAGTTTATGTTAGCTTAGGTATTACAGGTAACTTAATACTAACCAACAGTGCTTCTACAATATTATTCAAGCTGTTGAGGATTGTACTTCATACATCTGGCCATTCAGCCTGAAAACAGGATCTGTAGACATTGTGTTCCAAAAATCAACCAGAAAACTAAGCACTTCCTTGTTATTAGATTCTGGACTAAACTGACCTACTGTCGAAGTTAAAAGAAATCACTGAGATGGGTCAAAACGTGAGTATCATTGTATGTCGCCACCTTAAATACGTCGTGAAATGCAAATAAACCTCAGACCTTCATAATTTCAATATTTACAATTGGAAAGACTTAACAAATATATTGCTTTCGTCTGTAATATAAATTGACTCTTCACTCACTCACTCACTGACTTCTGCGTATGTAAAATTTGTTTTATTTTTTATTTAAACTTTACAAGTTGCATATATACATACTGTAGATATTTCATATAATTGTAGTGAAATATTTGGATGACTTTTCTTTTAAAATACACTTGATCATCCATTTATTATAATATATCCTGCCTTTAATAAAGGCTATAGTCTCCTTAACATTTAATTTTTTCTTCCTACTTAACCACATACAGTAAATATAATCTGACATTAGCATGATCATTGTATTCTTATCCTTATTATTATCACTACAGTTAATATTAAACATTAAGAAATGCAGAAATAATTTGCTATTGACATTGCAGACTGTATTCAGGAGATTTTTAAACCATTTAATTATCTCTTTGTTATGGAAACAGAAGTAAAATACATGTAATTGGATATTCTACCTCACCACATCTTACACAACTATCATCTTTTTAGTCTCTGATTTGTTGGTAGAGTTTCATGAATATACCTATATATGAAGCCTCTCTGGTGAGGATCCATATATTTACAAGTAATATTTTCCCAAATAAAAGGCCATTTAAACAGCGGATACTTTTCTTCAACTGCTGGTTTAGTCCATGTCGTTAATATATGTATACATCTTTATTCTTGACATTTGGAAAGTTATGATGCCTTGCTAACCTTCTTAGGGTATTGATTGTTTACTATAATAAGGTGGAGACAAGTAGGAAACATTATCCGATAGGTTTCATTTCTAATAGATAACTGGTCCTTATACTTGTATAATATGGAGTTAAAGATTTCCTCTTTTCATGGTCTGAAGCAATTTTTATGAAAGTTGTACATATATAGCAGCTGCTTTATAAAACACATTAACTACTCCAATACCACCTTGTTTGACAGGTAAATACAGAGTTTGTCTTTTAAATCATGGTACAATGAAACCATATTCTCTAGCCCACCTGGGTACAGTGTCCTTTCTGGACGGGGGCCCACTCTAACTATCACGAGGCAACACACGCACGAACACACGCAGTCATAGTACGGCTGTATAGATGACATTATGTATAAATATTGTATATGGCATTTTATACTCTGCATTATCTTCATTATATATGAACACGAAGAAAAATTACTATAGGTTGTAGTTACGAAAGTATGAATGGAAATAAACACTTCCAAACCACCCAGTGAGTCCACACAACGTTTACAGCGCTTGTGTGTGTGTGCCAGACCACGATGCTTCCACCACACCCCATCATTCGCGTAACTATATGAAAAACCGTGGTTAATTTAACTACATATTTCAAAAACCTTAAATTACATGTGGATCAGTCACTCCTCATTTGACACACTTATAGTGTAATACTTTGACCATCCCACCTGGGCACATGGAGGCCCACGGTAACTCTCACGGGGCAACATACACACGAACACACAAGTTATGATATGAACCCTTCCAGGCTTCACTATCATTATCATGTTATGTTCATCGTGCTCTGTATCTTGGTAACTAGTCATAGTATCAATACATGACAGTGTTATTAGTATAATAGTGTAACTTTTTACCTACAGTTATTGTTGTAAATCATGGACAGGAAGGATACATAAATTGTAATATCAAGTGTATGGTTCGCTCAAAGCCACCCCAAGTCAGACAACGCGTCACACAAAGTTGCACTGTGTGTGTGTGTGTGTGTGTGTGTGTGTGTTCTGTAACATTAAGCTTCATCCTTAGTAGGTAAGATGTTTCATAAAGAGGTTTCTCCCATTCGTCATTGTGAGCATCGTCCCAGAGCACATTGTTTCCATCAAAACCATGGTTCATCCTTATTTCCCTTCTTCCGTGTAACTATATCCATATGGCTAAGTGCTTGCTTTTCATTTCTTTATTTACCAAAATAATGTGGATCAGTTACTCGTTATTTAACACATACATGCACTTAGAGCATCAAGATTGTTTTGTAGGCATGACTATTGGTTAATTGAAACCCCAAAAATGTGGTTTTACGTCACTTCACATAAATATGCTTACAAAATCTATGCATCAATATGCATAACTCTTGGGAATCTGTCCAGACATTAAATATATGATATATACTACAATAATCACATAGATATGTTTACAATGTTTATGCATAATAAATGTGAAAAATATTACTAAGCACATTAACTAATTCAATGGATATTAGCTGCCCCTACTACAAATTTCACAGTATAAACATTCTAACTATGGGATTAAGTACTTTAAACAAAAAGTCACATTATCTCTACGGGATTTCTGTCGCAAAACATTTTTCGATCGCATAGAAAATACAGGTCATAGTTTAAGTTAGGTTAGGTTATGTTGAGTTATATTATAAGTTATAAGGTTAGCTTAACATACACCAGTAAGGGGGGGGGGTAATAACTCAAAACTAATGATTTCCCATAGAAATGAAGGTCTAAATCGTTCGTAACACATCGCAAACCACCAGAAAAAACTATAGTCCAGGTACAGGGATGATCAAAACTTAAAATATACCCAATATACCCTATCTTGAATCTAAACATCCAGGGACCGTTTCACAAAAATTTCTCTCAAATTCCTTTACAACTAAAAACCTGGAATGTCAATGTGGCATTTAAAAACTCATGCACTGTTAAACAAATGTTAATCAAGAACTCCCCCAACAATACAGGTGGTTGCATTTATAAGGTTCCTTGCAAGGAATGTACTATGTGAATTACACGATGTGAATTACACGAAAGCGCTTGGGAACTTCGTGCTTTCTTCTTTCCTTGTGGTTATCAGCATATATATATATATATATATATATATATATATATATATATATATATATATATATATATATATATTGTTACGAGTTGGGGATTTAGAATATAGTTAAAAGTCTACCCCGATCCCAACAGGCAACAACAATAAAAAAACAAAGACAATCGGACTATAAAAGGGTAGACAAAGGATGCGAGTTTTTGTTGTGTATAATAAAGTACCATAAATTCCTTAACAAAATATTCAGCTTTCTATAATTTACCCTTAACCATACTTAACCTAAACATTAACAGTATATACATATTTATACAACATACAAAATTTGAAGCAAGGTGGAGGTGGGGAGGCAATACAAGATTACAAATACTTAAGTGCGGAGCTGATATGGCTGACGAGTAAGGCTGAGTATTGTAGAAGACGGTAGGTAGTCACTGTGCCGTAGGTTTCCAGATAGGTGATCCTGTGGTCACTTCCCAGAGTGAACTGAACTCTCATCGAACTGGAGCTGATGAAGAAGACTTGTAGGAGGTGACGCAACAACCAGGATATGGAGAAGGGAAACCCCGGAGTGGTAACTAAGACTAGTCATACTCGTGTTTCGTCCCTAGATGGCGTTGCTCGTGGTGCTGGGTAGGTAGATCAGGACAATAGATGGCGTGGTTCGTAGTGCTGGGTAGGTAGATCATGACAATTGATGGCGTGGTTCGTAACAATATACATATATATATATATATATATATATATATATATATATATATATATATATATATATATATATATATATATATATATATATATATATATATATATATATATATATATATATATATATATATATATATATATATATATATATCATGTAGATCCACAATGAAAACGTGGATAAGATAAATCTTGATAAAATCACACAGGAAAAGGGAAACAACGGAGCACCTAGTTGCCTCTGAAGATGTCCTGAATAAAGACGAAAGCTAAGGTGCTCCGTTGTTTCCCTTTTCCCGTGTGATTTATCAATATATATATATATATATATATATATATATATATATATATATATATATATATATATATATATCATCATTCTTTATCATGACACCCCTACTCCATACATAACCTTTTTAGTTTTAACTAAAACCTTAACCTTAGGCCAGAGTTACGTAACTTTCTGGTTTAGAGATAAAACTGATATACTGTATCTGACCACGACTCCTAGCCAAGTCGCCCCCTGACGTCGTTTGGACCCCACCTCAGTTGCCCGCTGTCACCTCACCTTTATTGTACACGACGGTGGCCCCCAAATACTCGTAGAGTAACGTTGCATCTTTCTACTACGGACCGAGTTAAGTCTAATGCTTGAAGCCTTGTTGAACAAAGTTTAGTTGTGTGGCTTCACCATATGCTCAATACTTAAACATGTAAACAGCGGATGGCAACTAATACTTGAAAATATGCTTGAGTTGCAGGACCTGTTGCCATAGAATCGTCATCATTATTGAATAACAAGTGTTTCACTGTGTGTAATGTTCTAAGAAACTGCAAAGAAGTTCTGTGAATATTTAAGTTCGACCAATAACCAAAAGACATTCCAGAATCTAAATAATAATCACTTGTGTCTTACTACTAATTTAGTTCCCGAAAACCTCATGTTTAATGTGGTAAGAGTCATTTCAGTGTCCAGAAACTTAGTGACTCTGGCAAAACCTTCTTGGCAAAGAAAACTAAATTTTAAGTTCCTCGACGTAGGGAAGATCTTTGGTGCAACTACTGCACAATGGCGGGTTTCAGCGGATGGGACTGGGCTGTGTTTGCAGTGTCCTTGGCCATTTCCCTGGGCACGGGCATATGGGCGGGCCTGGTAGCACGCAAGAACACCGCGAAGGGCGACTCCATGGCCAGGGCGTCCGAATTCCTTATGGGTGGACGAAACATGAACCCCATCGCTATTGCTCTGTCAACCACGATAGGTGCCCTCTCCAGCATCACGGTGCTCGGTGAGTTATCCTCTCTGTTTCCCACCTCGGCTTAGAAGTAAACAGTGTGTACAGTAGAAGGGGGTGGGGGAGGGTTAGAAGGGACAGGGGAATGTAATGGCTGGTGAACAGACACCCCATTACAACATCATGAACGTAGTTGTAATATTATGTAGATATTTGTGACATCCTATACAGGTAGTTGTTACATCTTGTAGGTGGTTGTGAGATCGTACACAGGTAGTCAGTAAAGTTGAGAGGAAGTCGTAACACCGAGCAGATTGTGTCGACACGGAGACATGAAAGTTGTGACACATCCTTACATATAAATATAAAAGAGTTTTTCTCTAAAAATGACAAAAAACTTTCCTCAACAATCAGCAATAAATATAAATAAGATGCTTGAAGGATGAAGTTGCTATACTGAGCGCCTCTGGATATGTGGTGTAAGAGAGGGAGACAATAGCTTTGTACGCCTCTTCTGCACTCCTTCCCGGAGCCCACGACATGTAACATTTAAAGAAGACCAGGCAGAGGAAGTCATAGATGAGGTTAAGAAGTATAAGTAAACAATCAGAAAATCATTCACTGGAACTGACATGTACGCAAGTCTGTCTGTCTGTCTGTCTGTGTGTTTGTCTCTGTGCACGTGCATTACTTGTGTGAACATGGATGTAAACAGAATCCTCCGGCAGGTAACGCGGCAGAGATGTACGCTTACGGCACACAACTGTGGATGAACCTGATAGGTATGTCTCTGGGCTTCGTCTACGTCCACTTGGTGAACCTGACGGTGCTGTACCCCCTGAAGATCACCAGCGTTTACACGGTGAGTCACACACACACACACACACACACACACACACACACACAGGCAGACAAGCAAACGGACAGACGGACAGATAAGTAGACAGGTTGACACTAGGATAATAACATAAGGTGGCAGACACTGACAGACAGGCAGTTCAGCAGAACGATAATTAGACAAAACTGGGTTGAACAGAGCGATTGACGGCTACATGAATAGATAGACAGATATTATGAGACATAGATATAAGGATATATAGTCAATGTGACATAATACTATATAATCAGAGAGATGGACAAAAGAAAAGACTTTCAGACAAATGACCTTCTAGATTCTTGACAGACATGTTGACTGTCTGCTACCTGCTGTCAGTTGGCTTCACATGATAATATTTTTTTTTCCTGAGATTAGCCCACCCAGGCACAGGTCACTGACCCACATCGGGGCCTGGGGAGCAAAACAGTTTTGAACCAAATTTAAATACAGAAATGGAAAAAAAATTAACATATATATATATATATATATATATATATATATATATATATATATATATATATATATATATATATATATATATATATATATATATATATATATATATATATATATATATATATAAAACGTAAGTTAATCAAAGTTAATCAGATTTACTAATTAGTATGGCAGACCTTATATGTTTCATTATTGTATGTAAACATTCAGCATATTAATTTATATCACGAGGATAACTCAGATGACACACGCGTCATAATTCATCGTGAAGCACAGGCTTCAAAGACATTTCCCCAACACCTACACTTGGTGATGAAATCCGACCACATAATTACTTTATTGTGAAGCTTTAACTGTGTAAGAGTACAGTGAATACTGGGCACACATCTGTATTCCACAACATTTGTGAAGTTTTGGATAATAGATCTTGGTAAAGGAGTTCAAACGGTACTTGGAAACTCCAAGGAGATGAGTTGTCTTTTGAGGTGCAACAAGAGCTCTTGAAGCTTGTCAACGGCACACTTTGGCCGTCGATTAGTGCACTGTATTGTAAGGTCCGTCATCTCTCACGTCCTTCTCCTCTACACACCTTTGCTAGTCGAGTTTATGTGCCCATTGACGATCAAGGCGAAACACTGCTCAGGGTTAGAGGGTGAACCTTATCTTCGATATGCCTCACTGGTTACTGAGCCAACTACACCAGCTATGATGCTAACAAATAGTGTTAAATCACCAATTAATGAATATCGATACTTTTTTCAGAGTTCTTGAGGCCAGGCTGATTCAGGCCATTATTCATGACACACTAATTATTTATTTTGTGTCTAACTGCCAACAATGTCATTGATTTGTTATGTATTTTTATGCAACATTTAATTAAAAGCAGAATCGTTTGTCTTCACACCACAAGTTTCTATGTACAACACTGATAGCTTTGTAAGTTATTATTTCTTGTGCAAGGAAAGTTAGGAACTTCTGTTTTAGTGGGACCATATTGTTGTATGTTGGCCAGGGTCCCTAATGTGATCACCACGTATTTATTGTGATATAATACCCTCCTCTATCTGTCTATCTATCTATCTATTACGATCCACACCAAGTTCAAACTAACACCATCCTCACTATCCACAGTACATCGAGCGGCGGTTCAAGTCCAAAAACCTTCGGGCCTTCACGGTGTATACCACGTTCATCGGGACTTTCTTCTTCATGGGACTGTGTGCGTATACCCCGTCCTTGGCCATGGAGACGATCACCGGGATCCCCTCGTGGGCCTCCGTCATCGTCCTCGGGGTCACCTGCACCATATACTCCTCTTGGGTGAGATAGAAGAGACAGATAGAGAGATTATGAGAGATTAAGCAAAGGGAAAGATTCAGAAAGAATGAGAGACAAAGAGAGACATTACCAAAGATTAAGAAAAAAGAGAGATGTAGAGAGAATGAGATATATGACAAGAACGAGAATATTAGATTGAACGAAGGGTGGAAAGAAGTATAGATTTATAAACAGAAAGGGAGACCATAACAGAGTGAACGCTAGACAAAGAAAGAGATATATAGAGACAAATGAGAAAAAGAAAGATAAAGAATCACAGTAAATGAGAGATAATGAAAGACAAATAATGACAAAAGGAGAGATGAAGAAAGAGAGAGAAAGGCAGAATGAATAAAATATAAAGAATGTTAAAAAATGAGAATTTGAGATAAAGAATGAAGCAGAATAAAAAGAAGGAGAGAGAGAGGAAAAAGATAAAGAAATAAAAACAGACAGAGAGGTCGAGAGATAAATAAAATAGAAGAGAAAAATAAAAAAGAAAGAAGACTTAGCAGAGATTAACTAAGAGAGAGAGAAAAAATAAGGAAATATCGATCACCTTTCCCCACATCTGCTTCTTGCACGCAACCTGTATAAGAGGAGAAAGAGAGAGAACGGAATGAGTGTGAAACAGTAAAGGAGAAACGTCGAACCACTGAAGGATAGCGGAGAAAATAAAGGCGTGGGAGTGGGAGACAATGTGAGAAATGGGAGATAGAAAGAGAAAAGGGGTGATGGAGGTAGAGTGAAGCGAGAGAGAGAGAAGAGAGAGAGAGAGAGAGAGAAGGAAGCGCTCCCGTGCATCTACCATCACACCTAATTATTCTTAAACCATATTCTTCATCTATTTCCACTAATCTGTTAGCTAGTTTTTATAACGCCTTTACGCTACCTGTGATAATTAAGAGCAGTAGCATCTGCATAGCGTATAATTTATTTGATATTACTATTAACTCTTAAGCTTTCATAATAGTAATATGATGGTATGAGACGTAACTTAAACTTGTAGGCTTTTGTATCTATTTATTTCAAGGTATTATATTAAATCGGTACATAGACTTCTCTCAAATAGTGATTACTGTATTTTGAAAAGTGTTTTTTTAATATTAGAAAAATAGAAGTGTGTCAGAAGTAAAAATATTCAGAGCTGCGATAGAAGGAGGAACTCGTCTGTTTGCCTCGTGTATCTGTACAGGGTTGTAGTTGTTTAGCTAATAACTTTTTCCGACTTACTACGTTAATTTTTTGACCATACCATCTATAGTGTTGGCAGCATAGCATCCACGGTATAACTGAAAGACGTGTAAAGGTTAATGTGGGAAGATCACTACCGAGTTATTTGCAAATTAAGGGTTTTTAAGTGCACTAATGTATCGTTTGGGGAGGTTAAGGTCTTGAAAAGGTTTGGAATATGTTTATATATACTCTTCTGTAGAGTAAGGCTTTTGAGAATGTTAATTACCCTTTCTATCATATACCCTTAAAAGGGTTTGCCAATAGGGACACTAAAAAAAACTTTGTCATACCTTTTATCTCTTACTATGTACTGTCCCAAGGTGTCACCCCAGCATACTACCCCAGCATGTTACCCCAGCCTACTACCCCAGCCTGTTACCCCAGCCTACTACCCCTGCCTGTTACCTCAGCCTACTACACAAGCCTATTTCCTCAGCCTGCTACCCCAGCCTGTTACCCCAGCCTGCTACCCCAGCCTCTTACCTCAGCCTGTGACCCCTGCCTGTTACCCCAGCCTGCTACCCCATCCTGCTACCCTTCTACCCCAGCCTGTTACCCTGTTACCCCACCTACTACCCCAGCCTGTTACCCCAGCCCCACCCTGTGACCCCTGTCTGTTACCCCAGCCTGCTACCCCATCCTGCTACCCCAGCCTTCTACCCCAACCTGTTACCCCAGCCTGTTACCCCAGCCTGTTACCTCAGCCTACTACACAAGCCTATTTCCTCAGCCTGCTACCCCAACCTGTTACCCCAGCCTGCTACCCCATCCTGCTACCCCAGCCTTCTACCCCTGTTACCCCAGCCTGTTACCCCAGCCTGTTATCCCAGCCTACTACACAAACCCTATTTCCTCAGCCTGCTACCCCAGCCTGTGACCCCTGCCTGTTACCCCAGCCTGCTACCCCAGCCTCTTACCTGAGCCTGTGTTACCCCAGCCTGCCATCCAGCCCCACCCCATCCTGCTACCCCAGCCTGCTACCCCAGCCTGTTACCCCAGCCTGCTACCCCATCCTGCTACCCCAGCCTTCTACCCCAGCCTGTTACCCCAGCCTGCTCATCAGAGGCCTCCCCCAGGGCGGCGTGAGGGCGGTGGTGTATACGGACATCTTCCAGTCCTTCGTCATGATGGGCGGTTTGCTGTTCATCGCTGTCACCGCTACCATAGAGACGGGCGGCCTCGAGAAAGTGTGGAGCATCGCTGACGCCCACGGCAGGGTGGAGTGGTGGAAGTAAGTGGAGTGGTGGAAGTAATTGGAGTGGTGGAAGTAAGTGTGGTGGTGGTGGAGTGGTGGAATGAAGTGTGGTGGTGGAATGGTGGAAATAAGTGAGGTGGTGGAGTAGTGGAAGTAAATAGGGTAGTGCAGTGATGGAAGTCAGTGGAGTTGTGGAAGTAAGCATGGTGCAGGACTGGTGGAACTAAGTAGGGGAGTGAAAGTGAGTAAGGTGGTAGAACTAAGTGTGGTGTTGGTGGGTTAAGTGATGAGAATAAATAAGTGGATGTAATGGAATAAAGAAGAATGGGTGAAGAGCTGGAGACAGAGATGTGTGTGGAGAGGTTTGGGGTGGAGTAGTATAAATAACTGGGACGGGTTTAGTGTGGAGATGTGGAGAAGGTGGGCTGAATAATAAAATAATGGTTTCCCCTCGTGTTCAAGGATGGCTGGCCATAGGGCCACCTAGGCGTGAATTAGTTTAAGGTGTAGAAGCTGTCGACAACACAACAATCACACCCTGAGTTAACGAGCTGCATGACCAGTACCAAGGAATAGTCCGAGTATACCGGACAACTCGCTAACTGTACTGGCTAACCATTACCCCGGAACACGATCCGCAAATCGATTAACATCCAGGTTCCCAATTACTGCTGGGTAGACAGGGGCAACTGATGTAAAGAAACTTGCCCATTGTTTCTCCCTGCCCGGGGATCGAACCCTGGTCCAGTCGCTAGCGAGGCGAGCATGCTGACTATTACTCCACAGGAAGTCACAAAAAAAGCACTAAGCCTCCAGGGAGGATCAACTCCCGGCCCCTGGTTTATTAGACCAGCGCTCCTGCCACTGAGCTATGGAGACCATTGATGTGCTGAATACTGTTGGGTTAAATAGTGTTATGTGATGATATGTATTATTCATCATGCAGAATAAACTGATGTTTTAGCACAGTAGACAATATTTGTATATACCCTATATACAAATTAACTCTACTCAATGGACGAGTTGTCGGTTTTGAGTAAACATAAGAAATACACTCTGCCACGTTCGTGGAGTAATACGGTATATATAATTTTTAATAAAAGTTTAAAGTCCTGCTGTAATAGTCGAGATAAGTTTATTTCTCTAGAAACAGGGCCGCTATTTGCAATGACGTCACCAGTTTCCCAGCAGACGACATTCCCCAACAAACTCACAGCTGTAGTCGGAGGTAGTACTAGGGATGGCCTCTTCAGACCCCAAATGCCACGTTCAGGTAAGTCTTAAGGGTTTTTTTTCATGGGCTAAGTCATGGACATTTCGTAAGTGAATAAATGTGCCGTGAAGAGCAGCTTATGGACATAAAAATTTCTCATCTTCACACCATCTCAGCTGTCACGAAGTAGACTTTTTTTTCAGTGCATTTACAGAGTACAACAGATGAAGATACGAGTCAATTTAGAAGTAATGACATTATCTGGACTTTGTTTTGATAATGCATTGGGATATATCGTCATTTATATTAATTAATGGGTAAAATTTTATTTTAACTACCACCGCTACACCTCCTGTCCCAACGCCGAGAAAAAGTGCGCTGCCTGCGGTGGCCCACACTCCTCTGCCGACCGGACCTGCCCCAAATGGAAGGGGGAATGCAGGATAGCCAAGGTTCGACTCCACAAGAAACTGAGTAACAAGGAGGCCCTCCTTGCAGTACACGCCCAAGACAAGAAAAAACAAGAAACCAAGAAACAAGAAGAAAAGAAAAATCAAGAAAAGAAGACCCAAGAAAAGACACACGTAACCAAGAGACAAGAAGACCGCGAGACCCCAGGAGCTGTACACCTCATCACGGTCACCTCCTCCGACTTCCTCCACATCTACGAGCAACCAGGACACGAAGAAGAACAGGACCTAGACACTAGCAAATGGACGGTCCAAGAGCGCAAAAAGAGGAGGAAAAGAAGATTGTCAACTTCAAGCTAACAAGGCCCCCACAACAAGCAAAAAACACCAAGAAAACACTACACCCAATCAAGCCGACTAAGAACAGAGAAACCATTGCCCAACCTGACACGCACCTGACGTTCACTTGACTCATGGTTCTGTCCCCTCCCCGCCGCGTCCAGGCAAGTTGCTGCTGCCTCAAACCTGCAATCCCACCCCACGCAAGCTGTGTTAAGCCACGGCATCTGTCCCCTCCCACTAAAATTCCCTTCCATTCTCTCTCTAAACTTCCACTGAACCTCCTTCTCCCCTGTCTCTAGGTGTTGGTTTGCGATGGGTTACGAACGATTTAGACCTTCATTTCTATGGGAAATCATTAGTTTTGAGTTATTACCTCCCCCCCCCCTTACTGGTGTATGTTAAGCTAACCTTATAACTTATAATATAACTCAACATAACCTAACCTAACCTAACCTATGGGCTATGACCTGTATTTTCTATGCGATCGAAAAGTGTTTTGCGACAGAAATCCCGTAGAGATAATGTGACTTTTTGTTTAAAGTACTTAATCCCATAGTTAGAATGTTTATACTGTGAAATTTGTAGTTGGGGCAGCTAATATCCATTGAATTAGTTAATGTGCTTAGTAATATTTATATATTCAATATAGCATTAATGTGTTGCACAGTAAAGCACAATTAATTATCTAATAATGTTTATTTACAGTGCCGATCAGCCGAGGTCAGACAACTACTTCCAGGGTTCATCAAGGCAGATGAAAGAAATTTACCAAAAGTAGATGTGTTTGTGATTGTAGAGTATTATCATGATAGAACTCCGCCATCCAGCTATGAAGCACGTTAAATTACATCTGTCATCTGATAACCTCAAGCCCATCCCCGGGCCATGGTCGTCCCTAGTCCTTCCACAACATTAAATATAGACATCAGTGACGAAAACTTGCATTTTCCAGACATGAAATAGAGAACAGTGATGAAAACTTCCATGTTGGAGTTATCGGTTTTTTAGATCATTTTGTCACCCAGCAAGTAAATACACACGATGATACTTGAGCAGTAATTTATTTTAACCTAAAAATAAGGTATGCCTGTGTATATCAACTTTGTATATGGCCACAAGTCTTGTATTTCTGCTGGTAATAACACATACACCACAGCTGGCTGCCTCCAGGCTCCTGCTTGGCGGCTCGAGCCAACCTGTGACGTCACAACCAACCAAAGAGCTTTTCGCAATCACGTAACTTTTTAGCAGCTTTAACCCTTAGTTTTAACGCTTTTTGGCCCAATTTATTTATAAATATCATTACCAAAGTGAATTTAAGCGCTTTCTTTACCCATTGACCTGCCACCTTACGAAAAATTCCGACCGACAATTCGTCCTTTTCCACGCCTGTATCGTCACACTGGAGATCTATATCAACTTCCTAACTCCGAGTCTTTATTTACAGCATCAACCCAGACCCTCTACAGCGTGAGAGCTTCTGGCTGGTGACCGTCCAGGGATACTTCTTGTCTCTCTTGGTCCTCGGGATGGGTCAGCCACAGGTCCAACGTGTCTGTTCCGTCTCTTCCTGGAAGAGAGCGATCAGGTGAGTATGAGAGAAGAAATAGGACCATTGATATCAGGTAGGAGGAAAAGTAATGGTGAAATCTTCCTGGGGGATCTTTTGTGCCTGTGTAGATTATCATTTTGTCACTTACAGAGGCTAGTTTATCGTGCATCCATACTTATCCTGTGAGCGGTAGCGCAAAAGAATTATGGAGTAGAGTTTACAAAGGGTGTGTATAACTAATCCCCGTGGTCAGGATATTATGGCATTGAATGTTACAGAGTATTTCAAATAAATTCTTCGTTTAGAGCTGTACATAGAGGGTAACTTACTTGCAACTGCTTGAGTATAGGAGTGAGAGGCAGTATGTCTGGCCGCACACATTGTTATTCACATTTGCGTGAGAGATGTTCAAGCACATTGTGTGTTTGGTTCCAGACATGAAAACTGATATAGCTACTAAGTGCAAAAAAGTGGATACAATCTTATATCAGCTACCTTGCCATTAGAGATAGTGTTGCGCCATTTCACAGTGTGCTTGGACCTGTCCCTAAAAGGTTCTATCTTCACACCGTCGAAGACTGTATCCTTGGCTGTCCCACTTCTTTTCTTATTTGTTGAGAAATTATCCTCATCATCTGTGTGTACGTAAACATGTTCTAAGGCTTATCCTGTGGACCTTTGTTATTAAGAGCCTTATACATCAACAAATTTCATGATCTGATCTTATATAGTCAAGATATATATTTTATTAAAGTCGGCCAAATAGGACTTGGGAGGCCATTTAGTTTTTCGTTTAAAAATCTAAAATAAGAAAAGGTTAAATCAAGTGTCATCCACCTGAAATAAACTCAGTAAAGGTCATATTGACTGCCTGGCATGGATGACAGTTGCTAACATTCCGTAACTCTAGAGTAATTTCTAGAGGCCTTTTCAGATTTTGTCACCAGTCTACCAGGGTGAGGACAGATCTAAGGGACAGTTGGGGGAGGAGAAAACAGCAGATTATTACAGTAACGATCGCCAAGTGTTTTGGGTTGTTCGTGAAGGAGTTTTAATTTAAATTACTGACCTAAAATTCGTACAGCATTATTTTCTCTCCCTCCCAGCACCCACTACTTAAACATGGTGCTCTTCATAGCAGTGTACAGCTGCTGTTACTTCATGGGCATCGCTGTCTTTTCCGTCTACGCTGACTGTGACCCAATGGCAACAGGAGACATCTCCACGCCCGACCAGATCATCCCTTACTACACAATCGACAAGTTGTCTGTCTATTACGGTCTACCTGGGATCTTCATAGCCTCCTTGTACGCTGGAAGCCTAAGGTGAGAAGGGTGTGTGTGTGTGTGTGTGTTATATCATCCAGTTATAAGGGTAGGAAGCCGAGAGGGAGGCAGAGACTAGGATATAAGCAAAATTAAAAGCTGAAGATAAGAACATTGGAGGATTCTTAAAGACAGCACAAAAACATCTGGAGTGGAGGGCCAAAGTTATACCTGAAGTGATTGATTTATTCGTAATCATGTACACACGATCTGTATGTCTTTGGCCATTATCTTTGAATACTTACCTTATACGATGCTTCTAATCATACTACAGTGCTTATTTGGTTACAATTTACCCCAGATTATCCACCTGTCACATGACTGTAATTATCCACCCGCAACCATCACTTACCTGTAATTATCTACTTGTAACCGCCCTTTACCTGTCCTCTTTGCAGCTCGTATTCGGCACAGATTAACGCAGTGTCCGCCGTCTTGTGGGAGGACTTTTTCAAGAACTCCAACTGGGTGGCGAACATGGCCGAGGAACGGAGACCCAACGTAAATGTACTCGTCAGTAAGTAACAGAAGGTGGGGGAACTGAAGCCGCATCAGCTAATTAACTCGACAGGTGCTGGTAAGTTCTTGGAAATACCTATTATATTCAACAACCAGAGAAGAAGTATTGCTTTTTTTTTTAAGTCCCTCTCATTTAAAGGGTTGAATAAGCTTGTTAAATTCTGAAAGTAATTTTCAAGTCCTTATCAACTTTCATCACCAACCAGTTTCATCCCATTCCCTCATCTCCCGTAATTTGTCAAGCCTTCATCCCATCCTCTCATATCACCTGCCGCCCTTTCTCTCAACTCTTTTAACTTGGTAAGCCCTTTTCTCCTCCCCACACCTCTCTTCTCTTGCCAGGTCCCCTCTCCCCATTCCCCATTCTCTCAACTCTCCCTCCTTCGTCTAGTTACTGTACCCAACCTTTTTTGGCTGCGACCCTAAATTTCCCAACAATACGGTGTCGTGACCCTCAGGCATATAATATATTATATAGCTTGAATGTTAAGCAAAGATGTGTTTGACTATGATAAGTACTATATTTTTTAAATTGTCTGAAGGCCCTTCGCGACCCTACTGAGGACACCCCGCGACCCTGATTTGGGTCGCGACTTGAGGTTGGGAACCGCTGGTACTCTAGTAGGTTTCTTCCTTTCCATTCCACCACTCCTATAATCTATCACCCATGCCTTCCTCCTTCCCTCCTCCTTCTCTCACTCACCAAATCCCTGATGTCTGCCGGTGGTGTCCTCAGGTGTGATCACAGGGACGGTGGGCATCGTGGCAGGAATAATCGCGAGCCAGTTGGGTGGGATTTTCCAGATGGGGCAGACCATCCTGGGCACCATCCACGCCCCTCTCCTCGGCCTCTTCATCCTTGGGATGTGCTGCCCCTTCGCTAACAAGATCGTAAGTCTCTCTCTCTCTCTCACTCTCTCTCTCCCTCTCTCTAAATTATAGAAAAGAGGCACAGGTAGCTTACTGCCCCCTTAAGCACTCCAGACCTAATTTGTTTGTGTCAACTCACGGCGTCAGCCACGTCAGCCTGGGTGTCACCTCTCACACACAGGTTTAGGTGTATTGCGTACATCTTTTAATTCCTTTATCTTCACGTTTAAAAGCCTGTTGAACTGTTTATCGAAGAATATATCTCTGGAGATAAGATAAGGAAATGTACTCTCACAGATAATATACGTAATGTCTGCTCTACTCCGGCTGATAAGATTAAGTCATTACTCAAAGTTCCCAACCTGATAATGTTGTCAGTAAAAGCACTATACACTGAAATATCGTCATTCCATGCAGCGTTTATCATGGTATTGAGGATTGGTAGTTGATGAGAGGTGGTAACACTTGTGCTGTGGCAGTTAGGTACTCTCCTACAGCAACACAAAACCTGCACCACCACCTAATTTCCCTGCGGTACCGTCTACATCTACCACACTACCACCTACTTCTACCACAGCATCCACACCCACACTACCACTACCCTCTCCCCTTTCTTCCCCTCCTCCCTCAGGGTGGGACGGTGGGGTTCGTCACGTCCCTGACCTTCAACCTGTGGGTGACCTGCGGCACCATGGTGTACGGGAGGCCCCCAAAGACTCTTGATTTCTCTGATGCTGGCTGTAACGTCACTACCACCACTATGGACGCCCTCACCACCTATCCTGACTTCCACACCACAGACCTTCCATCCACCACCCCCGATCCGGGAAAGTACGTAGAGATGTGTACTTTTGGTTCTTTACTATTTTTACACATCGCCTTGTTTACCAAAGACCATTAAATTTCCACCTGACCAATAAATCAATCGAAGGAATGTTTTAATTGAACCCAAATGAAAGTCAATTTACCAAAAATGAAACCAAAACGTACCGAACCCATGGTCACAGAGGCCGAATGAGGCCTTAACCTGACCTCCGCTTTGACCTTCTCCTGGCCTCTCCTCCGCAGCGACTATGTGTTCCCGCTGTATTTGGTCTCCTACACACTCTACGCCCTCTTCGGGGTCTCCATCACCTTCTTCGTCGGCTCTATCGTCTCCCTCATCTTCAGTAAGTACCAGGGAGATGTTTCATTAAGGGAGACATGACTTTTGTACCAGGGAGATGTTTCATTAAGGGAGACATGACTTTTGTACCAGGGAGATGTTTCATTAAGGGAGACATGACTTTTGTACCAGGGAGATGTTTCATTAAGGGAGACATGACTTTTGTACCAGGGAGATGTTTCATTAAGGGAGACATGACTTTTGTACCAGGGAGATGTTTCATTACGGGAGACATGACTTTTGTACCAGGGAGATGTTTCATTAAGGGAGACATGACTTTTGTACCAGGGAGATGTTTCATTAAGGGAGACATGACTTTTGTACCAGGGAGATGTTTAATTAAGGGAGACATGACTTTTGTACCAGGGAGATGTTTCATTAAGGGAGACATGACTTTTGTTGTGTTTCTGCTTTCTCTGAGTTTTGTCTTTATATCATTTCCCAAAATAGTATAAATGAGCGTCATTACTTAAATTCTGCTTCGATTATCTTGAAGTCGGTATTGATGATGAGTTATTATGATTTATATAGACAAATGGCTGTATAGTGGCAAAGGAATCACACACCATATAAATCTTATTTTGTTTTGTCTTTTTTGTTCTGTTCATCTACTCTTATCCTTCTCCCTCTCCGTCTATTCACATAACTCTTCTTTTTTGTTTATTTCATTTCAACTTTCGCCTTCTCCCCTTTCTTTCTCTTTCTCCCAATATTTCGTCTCTCCTCTTCCTATCCTTCTTTTCTGTTTGTTTTTCTTCTTTCCTTCTGTCTTTTCCCATCTTCCTTCTTCTCTCCTTTCTCATTTTTTGCCTGTATGTTTCACCTTCCTCCTCGTCTCCCTTCTATTCTGTCTGTCTCCCCTACATCTTCTTTCTACTCCTCATCTTATTCCTCCTCCTCCTCCCCTCCTACTCTGAATTATTACTTTTCTTTCTCCCCCCCCCTCTTCCTTACTATTTTTCATCGCCTCTTTCCCTTCCTCCTCCTCCCCCTCCCCCTTTCACTCATCCTTCTCCCCTCCTCCTTTCACTCATCCTTCTCCTTCTCCTCACCCCTTTTTCATTCTTCTTCCTACTCCTCTTCACTTCTCCTTCTCCTCCTCCTCCTCCTCCTCTTCACTCACTGCATCTACTCCTGCAGAACCTTGGTCGACGGACGTGACAGGCAAGGACCTCGTACACAAGACCTTCTATAACCTGATGAGGAAGTGGGAGAAACGCTACACGCCAGAGGACCCTGCGGCTAGCTCCAAGAACCTGGTGCCTCTGGAAAAGTATTAGATTGATGGTCTGTAGATGGTGCTGTTAGACAGGTACTAGACGTTGACTAGCGGAGGACAGACTATCAAGAACACCTTCAGAGAGTTACTAGACAACATCCATTTGAGGTTACTGGTGCTTTTTCTCAGTACCTCAAGAAAATACAAGAGTGCAGGTACTTTAACGCAGTACCTCTAGAAAGAACTAGAGTACAAGGTACTTTCACTCGATGCCTCGAGAAAATACAAGAAATCAGGTACTGTCCATGCCTCTTAGAAAATACTAGAGAATTTGACTCAGTACCTCTCGATAAGTCTGCAGTAATTTGAGCTAGTTAGAACAATTCTACGTATTGACTCTAGAAAGTTAAAAGAATTCGTTAATGGTTTAATATGTCTCTGGATAACTCCCAGTAATAGAACTGCACTAGACAATAATAATGGAGAGGGAATAAATAGATAAACAGGGAGGTGTTAGTTCAAGGTGAATACAGGGTGGAGACAACAAAGCTGGGGAGGAACAAGAAAAAGATGATGACAGGGAAGAAGGAGCAGGAAGGGAAGAAGAGCAAGAAGTCAGAAGAAAAAGAAATAGATGAAGTAGCAAAAGAAGAAGAAAGGGAAGAAGCCGGGGAAGAAGGAGAAGTAGTGTTGGCAGTGGAAGAGGAAACAATATTATCAGTTTACATACAAACGCTCATTAACCTTCACTTGTATAATGCAAACAAATTCTCACAATATTTAAGTGACTTACATTAAAGTATAGTATAACGGTGAATACCTAAATTATTTGCAAATATCTCATGTTGCTTTGAACTTATAATGTAACCCTCTGTTATATTGAACAATTAGTGAACAGGGAACAGATGACGTTATTGGGATTATGTAATGTTATTGTATGCAGGAGATGTTTCTGTGAACAAATAATGTTATTGTGAAAAAGAGGTGTTATTTTGAACAAGTAAAGTTATTGTAAGTAGATAATGATAATGTTTACAACCTATGTTAATGTGTACAAGTGATGATAACAGATAAATCACTGTTATTGTGGCTAGTTATTGCTGTTACAGGTAGACTACCAGAGTATGACAGATTATCTTCACACACACTACCACTACTACTTTGCTGTGATACAGTGATATGACTTATTAAGGATGTCACCTAGATTGGTGAGTTCTGAGGTGATTAAAGAGGCCGATACGGGACCGGCAGGGTCGATCACAGATGTTGCACATGTGGGAGGCTACATCTAGTGCGGGAGGGGCGGCGGCAGCGTTTTTCCTGCGTTGGCGCTTGTCTGCCTCGTTATGCAGTTGGGTTAATTCGAAAGTATTGACATCTTCCTGTGTGGTGATCCTCCAATCGTTACGGTGTGGAGTAATCGTCTCCCAGGTTAGGGGATCGATTTGTCACTTTTTCAGGTTTGTCTTAAGAGTATACATACTGTATACCTTTAACAGTTGTCCGTTTACTATTCGTTAAGTGAATGTAAAGTAGCTGCTGTGGCATTCTACTGTTGTCAAAGCGGGTAAAATGGCCAGCCCAGCGTAGTTATTCATGGATAATGGTAGCCTCGATGCTTCTACAGATGGTGTCTGCAAAACCACTGGCATTTGTTCTCTTGTCTTCCACGTGAACTCGGAGGATGGAACGTAGAGTACGTTGGTGAAAGTTTTCAAGCGCCTTGAGGTGCTTCCTGTATGTGAGCCATGTCTCACTACCATACAGCAGGGTGGGGAGGACCACTGCTCGATATACGTGTAACTTCGTAGGTACTTTCAGCTCCCTACAGCTGAAGACATGGGCACGGAGACTACCAAAGGCTTGAGATGCACATCTGATCCGATGCTGAATTTCTTCATCGATGTCCGCGGTGGTGGACAGGTGAGAGCCGAGATACCGAAAGTGGGTAACATTAGAGAGGGTAGTACCATTAAGCTGGATGGATGGTGGAGGTGTGTCTAAACCAGGGACAGGCTGAAAGAGAATCTGAGTCTTACGTACATTCATAGGTAGAAGGAGGAAGACTTATTTATGAGGAGGGAAAAATGAATGGGAAGAGGTTAAAGGTATTTGTGTCTAAGCTGTGAACACTGAACACTGCCCCAGCTACAGGCACTGAATGAGGAAGTGGAGCGCCTGGTGTCAATTAGATCAGTATTATGATTACGCTTATACTGAGCCTGAACTTCTGTGCCTTCAAATAACACGACCTTCCTCCCTCCTGTATATAAAGTACACGGGAGGGGGGGGGGGGACAGCCTCACAAGTGAATATGGAAAACACTCTTTGTCCTCCGCCTCTCTTTCATCGTTATTTGTTTATTTTTAGATTTATGTGTATCACCTTATACCTTATGTTCATTTATGTAATTTTTGTATACATAAAGGAATATATTTCCCCTGTGTCTGCCTTCTGTTGATATTCAAGGGTAAGTCTTTATTACCTCGGGTAGAGTAATCATCACTTCACAGACTTTAGATTACAGTCAAGAGATAGTGAATAATCCCGGGCTACATCTGACACAACCCTTAAACATTTTCATTTTAAATATATTTTGTGCCGACGTTCATCTGTTTGTTTTCCTTATAATCATCCGCTCGGATCGTTTGGTTCTTTGTGAGCAGCGCGACACTAAACACACAGGTTTGGATAAAAAAATAATTAAATTTTTCTTCATGTAATCGTAACTCAAAAACAAAATATTTCTTAAGATAAAACAGAACACAACGACGATGACCTGTGCTGTCCACTGGTCGGTCCAACATTTGCTGTGGTCCTTCAGGTAGTTCCTTGTAGTTAAAGTACAACTGCTTCTCTCAAAATCCTTAGCTTCCTGTGGCTGCCCATATTGCTTGCCTTATAAGCACTCCTTCGGGTAGGTGTTTATAAGGTTTCAAATGATGCGGAGGGATCCTTGGCTTCCTCTGGTTGCAGCCACATCCTGCCCTGGCTGCACTTCTTCAGATAGGCAAGGCACAAGTTCTTGTAGTAATGGAGGGAAGGCGTCTGGGCTGAGGGATCCTTGGCCTTCTCATCCCAGGAGCGCATGCGCAGTATCGCTTGGAACTGAGGGTGAGCCCGAAATGCATCCACCTCCTGGGGGGTCATGGGTCCTCCTTGGTGCTTCAGGGTCATCTTGCTGGGGTCAGAGAGCGCTGTGGGGAAGGAACAATAACAATAATAACCTTCTTTGACGTAGAAAACATCCTCAAGTAGAGATCCATAAAAACACAAATATATACCATCACAAAATTTAAAAATTATCAGAACTTAGACTCATACTTGTATCACTTGATTACCAAGATATTAATATGAAATACTGCAATACACATTTACTTGACAGCAAAGGATTTATTTCACTATACTCTTTACCATTCACAAATCTATGACACAAATAAATCTTTTATCATCGTGAATCTCTCTCTCTCTCTCTCTCTCTCTCTCACCATCGTAGTAGTCAGGGCTGGTTGCGACCAAGAACCTCTTGGCCTTCACGTGGTTCCTCACGAAGCCTGTGACGGCTGGAGGGAAGCCAAGACGCTCCAGGTACTCCTCTCCTGTAGCAGATGATACGAGAGCAAAATAAAGATTTAATGCCTGCAGGGTAATCATAATAAAACAGCACTGTTTTATGCACCCAAAACATGCTGTTTTATCTTATCTTAATTCTAAAGAAGGTCTGGCTCTTTACCAGAGTGAGATAGAGCGGATTCAACAGTCCATAGTTCATTCCCAACTTTTTCTATTCCCTCTAATTAATCTTCTGGTGAGAAAAGGTTTGGGGGCAGCCATTCTCTTTAACTTCATCTCTTACCCTTGACAAAACATGAACAGACAAAAAAAATAGTTTTCGGGCTTTCCTGTTGGATCATCGTCACCTAAAGGTCCACCGGCATTGGTCTCCCGTGCGTGTGGCCGTGTGCAACCAAGAGTTAGCAAGTACTGCCTGAGCATAACATAGCCTTGGACATTAAACACCAAGGAAAGTTTAGAAATGAACAAACAGAATAAAGTTTGGAATTTGAGGACATTATGTGCAAGTAAATCACTGTAGGTGCGCGTGATGCAAGTATATGCTGATAACCACAAGGAAACAAGAAAACACGAAGTTCCCAAGCGCTTTCGTGTAATTCACATCTTCAGGGGTGAGTACAGACCATGAATGAACTCATTATATGAGTATAGTGTTTCTGGTAAAAGAAAATATACTTCACTATAACCTACCATTACCCACCATAACCTACCTTGACGCATCTATGATCCACCAAGACTCACCTATATTGCACCATGACCTATTTAAACCCTCCTTTAACCCACCTATAACCCATCATGGCCCACCATGAAACGCCCATCACCCACCTAGGACCTCATGGTTGGCGATACCGAGCACGACGCCTTCGGTGACCATGTGTGGTCGGTCTTCACGGAGACCCAGCATGTGTCCGATGTCGTGCAGCAACGCCCCGAGAACCGTCTGTAGGATGCGTAGAAACAGGCGGGAGTTAGGTCGGGCGGAGGAGAGAGCAAGTGAGGAGGGAGGGAGACTGAAAAAGAGAGCGAAAGAAAGAATGAAAGTGAAAAAGTGAGAGAATGAAAGATAAAGTGAGAGAAAGAGGAAGCGCAGTAAAAGAGGGCAGTCAGCCAGAATTAATAGAGACACAGAGGTGATGAAAAAGAAAGAAACAGGCAGACAGACAGACAGACAAACAAAAAGCACAGACAGATAGACAGACAGACAGGGCGTGGAGTTGCAAGAGTGTTCCATGAAATTCCACGACAGCAAAGTATCCAGAACTCAACCTAGGCATGAAGCCCTCATATAAAACTCCTGCTTGAACGAAGAAGCCCTTGGCCTCAACATAGGGACTTACCTCGACGGGGAAGCCTTCATGCTGGGCAAGGTGGGCGGCCTGGAGGGCGTGTTGGACCTGGGTCACCGCCTCGCCAATATAACTCCCCTCCCCGAATTGTTCGAAAAGTGAGAAAACGTCTTGTACCACTGCCTCTGGCTCCATCTGACCTCCTGTTGTCTGTTGAGCCTCTCTGTTGGTCATTGTTAGATACTTCTGTTATCTGTTGGTTTGTTCTGTGTTACGAGTTGGGGATTTAAAAGATAGTTAAAAGTCTACCCAGATCCCAACAGGCAACAACAATAAAAAAACAAAGACAATCGGACTATAAAAGGGTAGACAAAGGATGCGAGTTTTTGTTGTGTATAATAAAGTACCATAAATTCCTTAACAAAATATTCAGCTTTCTTTAATTTACCCTTAACCTTACTTAACCTAAACATACGCAACATTGGCTTAACAGTATATACATATTTACACAACATACAACAATCTGAAGCAAGGTGGAGGTGGGGAGGCAATATAAGATTACAAAATACTCAAGTGCAGTGCTGACATGGCTGACGAGTATGGCTGAGTATTGAAGAAGATGGTAGGTAGTCACTGTACCGTAGGTTTCCAGGATAGGTGATCCTAGTGTGGTCACTTCCCAGAGTGAACTGTACTCTCCTCGAACTGGAGCTGATGAGGAAGACTTGGAGGAGGTGACGCAACAACCAAGATATGGAGAAGGGAAACCCCGGAGTGGTAACTAAGACTAGTCATACTGGGGTTTCGTCCCTAGATAGCGTTGCTCGTGGTGCTGGGTAGGTAGATCATGACAATAGATGGCGTGGTTCGTAGTGCTGGGTAGGTAGATCATGACAATAGATGGCGTGGTTCGTAGTGCTGGGTAGGTAGATCATGACAATTGATGGGGTGGTTCGTAACATCTGTTATGACTTGTTCTGTATGGTATTATATGTTGGTGTATCTCTTGCCTTTTAGTCTGTCTGTTATCTGTTGATGTGTCTGTTTTTCTGCTCTGTCTAATCTACTGAAACTGTAGGTGTTACTTCTTTGTTATTTCATAGGTTGACTGTTATCTTGCTTTCATTCCTATACATCGTTATCAACTTGTCATGGGTTGCGTTAGGCTTACCCACGCAGCCAACTCCAAAGTTTGTTTTACCAGAGATAAGGCGCCCGGCGAGGCATAACTGGGACATGTATTTTTCAATTAGTGTATGTTAGCCAGCCTTTAGGGGGGGTGGGCAGTGAAACAGTGTTGTACTGTTCATCGCTTCACACCCAAAAACCTCATTTTGAGTAGTATCCCCTGAGCCATGGGTTAGTTAAGACGTCGTCTCCATCCTCTCCCTCCTGAAAGGGGGCGGGACACCACACCACACAGAGTCCTCCACCGCCACTCCGTCCTGTGAACCGTCGTCGACACGAGACTAAGCGTGTTAACCTAGGTTGTTATCCCCGTGGAAATATCACGTGTGGATGCCTGGTTGCGACAAGAGCAATCCAGGCTGGCCTATCAAACCTACAGTAAATGGTTAATTAATTCACGCTTACAGAGTTCTCCTGCACGACACCCGTCTACCGTGACCGTGATCGACACGAGACTAAGTGTGTTAACCTAGGTTTGTTATCCCCGTGGAAATATCACGTGTGGAAGCCTGGTTGCGACAAAAGCAATCCAGGCTGGTCTATTGCACCTAATGGTTAATTCAAGTCACGCTTACCAGTTCTACTTGCCGCGACAACCGTCCACAGTGACTGTCAGTGACGCGAGACTATGTGTGGTAACCCAAGAGTACCTTTTTGTTGTTATGGCCGTGGGAAGAAGTTCTTGTGATGAAGCCTGGTTGCAACAAAAGCAATCCAGGCTGGCAGTAAATGTATCACTTGAAGAATTAAGGCTCTGTTAAGTCATACCACAGTAGAGTAATCACATGTGTCCCCAAGTTGGAAATTCCCTGTTTTAGAAGATTAATTTTATTACAGCGTGAACGTGAGTGAACCATATATCCATGCAAATTGTAAATCATTGTATGGAAGCTTGACAAATAAATGTAAGTGCAATTATCTGCCCGTATCTGTGATCCTATCTTATTATTACTGAAGGTAATGACTGATTGGTTATGACATAGTATAACCAATAACTTAGATGGATGTTGAAAATTAAATGAATTCATTAAATCATCATTTATCAAGTATAAATCATGGAATGTCGAGTGGTGGAGTGAACTTCTACGTAGATACGCCATAATCTCCTGTAAGTAACCAGTGTGAAGGTATCAGACTCTACGGTAAGAAATAAGAAATACGACATATTATTATCTTTATATAATATAATCCACTCCTACTCCTACTACCACGGATTCATACCAAAACCATGACACAACTGTTAGTTTTCTAATGGTTTCTCTGTTGTGTGAAGTGTCCCTGTTGTCAGCTGTACTTCAGCTGCACCTACTGTTGTTATCTACCTTTTATTATCTGTTGTCCTTCAGCCAACCATCTGTTTGATTAGCCTGTCTGTTCTGTTATTTGTGTCCCTGTTTCGCCTGTTGCGTCTGTCAATAAATTATGAGGAAGGAATGTCAGTATTTTTCCTGTTGTTTGCTATTTGTCTACGTTTCTTTTTCTGCTTAATGGTGTTTGTTCATGATGACTGTTTACATTATGCAATCAATTAATCAAAATATCGTCTTCATATTTGAGGGTTGGCAACCAGAGTCCTCCACTCCAAACGCCGCAAAGAAAAAAAAAAGATTATAAATTGAGCTTGAATGTGCAGAAAAATGTTGGTTGAGACCTGGCAACACTGGCTCAGACAGTTTGTCAGACCTCGCCCTCGTGTGTGTCACTCTTCATTGTAATGGATTTTCTTTTGACTGTCTTGGCTGTAATAGATACAAATTTTAACCATCATGGAAGGGATTAAGTAGAGATATACAGAAAAATAACCGTGGGCTAATATAATATGGATAGCAAAATAAGGTAGGTGGTAGAAAGAGTGTACCGTCAAGGTGCCATTAACAAACCTGATTAATTTCGTTCGTGTTTCTGTTTAAGGATATAAGCGTGAATAGAAAAATTACAATTGGCTCTCATGTCAAGTGTACCAAAAAGACCTAAGCTCTTTGGTGCCCAGGGAAGAAAGAGAAGAAAAGAGGAAGAGGAAAAACTGGCCAAAGACAGAGGTAGGCATCAGATGAGCGCGTTTTGATAATCATATACTGTTAGTTGCTTTTAAATCAGATGTCTTTAGAAATATCTGTGATTCTTTTTATTATTATGTTAAAGGTTATATGCCATGGAATAGGCTGTTATTACTGAGTTTTGATTTGTTATTGTTGAGTTTGTCATTTTACACGCAATGTATTATGGTTTTGTCGTTATGGGCAATGAGCTAGAGCTATTATTACAGGGCTGAACTGTATTTTTTGTGATAATGTTACAGACTATACGTCATGGCATAGGCTATTAATGCTGGGTTTAACTGTCAAGTGTCAACTGCTTTGTTATCATGTAATGCACAGCCCTATTGTTTGTTGTTTCAGATGCACTGCTGTACTGTCACAATTCACGCTGGTAACAGTCCTGCCAAATACACGTCAAAAGATTACCTAAGTTGCTGTATTAATTGCAGTAAACTGTTTTATGACAGCCACCTTTTACAGTAAAATTTTTATTGAGCTTCATAATCAGGTGAATAAATTATTGACACCTTGTAGTATTTTTTAGTCTTTTCAGAGATACGCTTTTTAGTAATAACGCTTTAGAAATTATTATTATTATTATTATTATTATTATTATTATTATTATTATTATTATTATTATTATTATTATTATTATTATTATTATTATTATTATTATTATTATTATTATTATTACTATCCAGTGCCATGTTCTTCTGTCTCTGTTACACAAAAGTGTTGTGGCAAAATTTACCGTCAGCAGTCCTTTTATCACCTCTTTACGCATTACAAAGTCTGTATTACAGCTGTAAGAACTGTATCTGTGCGTGACGGTCGTATACAAAACTGGCGTTCTGAAATTGTTGTGATTGTGGACGGTTGTGGTGGTGGCGGTACTCCATCACAGGTCACACAAGCGCCTGGCGCATATGGAGTTTCATGCTGGTGCCACCCGAAATAGATCCACAAAAACTGGCGGTGTGCAGCCAATAATAGTTGAGTCTGCCCCCTTGCACCCGGCCTTGGGGTAGCTGCTGCCCTCCATACTCTCTCGTCTCTCACTCTCAGATTATTCCCATTTTTTGTGTTATATCCTGATTCAGTGGTAAAGGTGAGACTCCAGAATACACCACTAATGAAAATTGTCTAGATTCGTGATTTGTAATGGTCGAATTTATATCAATTAGAACGTAAATAACTTTAAATTAGCTTAAAATTGCGAGACGTATCTACTCGCCAACTGTGCCAGCTCGTGGGAGGAACAAAAATGTCAGGGGATCTGGATTTTTCTCTTTCTTCAATTCGCTGTTGGCTTCATGGTGAGGGCGGTTCATTGACACAACCTACTACACACCCACACACACCCACACACACCTATATCCTCCCTCCTACCACCTCACAACACCGCCAGAGAAACTTATAAAATGGAGTACGTGTCTAAAAATACCTGTGAGTAGTAGAGGGTGAGCTGCTGATGACTGGCTGGCCAGCGTCCGATATCGGTGGCAGCCCACTCACTGCCAAGGTCACTCCCGCCTCACCTACCTTCCCAGTCTCTCTCTCTCTCTCTCTCTCTCTCTCTCTCTCTCTCTCTCTCGTTATCATTTGGTTTCTCCCAAACATGTGACACTTGTAATTTCTGAGGTTCATGACAGTTAATATTTTAAAAAACATACAAGACATCGTACTGTATCAGAAGAAAATATGCCACTTTTACTCCCAGGAGGAAGCTGTCATACCAAGCTCTCAACCAATACTTAGCAAACCAGTAAACTAAACACATTCAAACTTTTCCCACCAAATATAAGAAATACTAAAATGATTAAGAAGAGATTTAGTTACGTTTGAACAACTAACTTTTTGTCAAATGAGAAATTATTCAAGACAGAGGAGGAAGACTAGGAGTGGTGACGGTGGACTGTACCTGTAGATTACCTGTGTTATCTCCTGCTGTGTTAAGGAAATGTTTTGTAAGGTTGATAAATGGATATCTGGCACTACACACACACACACACACAGATACAGTACACACGTGCACACTTGAGTCTTAAGCACACACACACACACACACATGTATATATATATATATATATATATATATATATATATATATATATATATATATATATATATATATATATATATATATATATATATATATATATACCACACCCCTCCTAACACCATCTGTGAGGAATTACTACACACACACACACACACACACACACACACACACACACACACACACACACACACACACACTGATCGCTATAAGAACAGCCCAGTCCCAACCATTGTAAAAATTATCAACAACTCGTAATCAACCAGAGTATTCACTCCCAGTCAATCTTACCTTTTTGTACTGTCACTATGTTGAAATGCCCTGAAGTATAACCTTCTCCCCACCCAGTATTATAAGTCATATTTGTATCACTTAGGCTACTTGTATATTACTGTATCTGTCAATCAAGTGACCCATTCCCCAATTATATAACTGTATCTTTTCAGCCTTCCGGCTGCCATGCTCTTTCAATAAACCGTTCATTATTATTATTATTATTATTATTATTATTGCACACACACACACACACACACACACACAGCTGTCTCCACCTTTCAGTCACTCACCTGTGGCGTCCACCAAGGCACCAAGATGGGACCACTCTGCTTCCTTATGCTCATCAATGATGCCCTAAGAGAAACCCCTGCTCGCTGGAAATATGTCGACGACTCCACCATTGGGATCAGCGTCAACAATTCTGCTCCCAACTATACCGCCCTTCAGGATTTATTGAACAGTCTCCAAAACTGGGCCACCAACAACCATATCACCATCAACCATACCAAGACCATGGTTATGCACATCAACCTCTCCTCCGACATTGTCCCACCTCCTTCCATTACTCTAGGTCCGAACACACTCCAGGTTGTAGATTCCACGAAGCTCCCCAGCGTCACCATAGACAACAAACTAAATTGGAAACCACACGTCAGTGAAGTTGTCAAATCCTCCAGTTTCCGTCTCCACCTCCTCCGCCGACTCAAGTCCCTCGGAGTTCCTGCACACGAGCTCCTCAGTGTTTACACAACATTCATACTTCCCAAGCTCACCTATGCCTCCCCCACCTGGTCTTCCTCCCTAAATGCCACACAACGTAAACACCTAGAAAAAGTGCAAAAGAGGGCATGCAAGATTATTCTCTCCCCTTCCTACTCCACATATCAAGAAGCGCTCAACACACTGACCCTTTCGACTCTCACTGACCATCACCACGACCTCATCTGCAAATTTGGTAAGAAGCTTCTACACCATCCCCGACACCGGCTCCTACTACCACCTGAGATCCCTTGTCCGAGAATTGCTGTTCGACACCACAACCGCATCCAGCCCATACGTGCACGAACTGATCGCTATAAGAACAGCCCAGTCCCAACCATTGTAAAAATTATCAATAACTTGTAATAAATCAGTGTATTCACTCCCAGTAAACACTGCTCCTTACACTGTCACTATGTTGAAATGCACTGTAGTTTGAGCTTTTCCCCATCTAGTTATTATATGTCTTATTTGTGTCACTTATGTTACTTGTATATTATTTGTAATTCGTAACCCATTCCCCAAATATGTAACTGTATATTTTCAGCCTTCTGGCTGCCAAGCTCTTTCAATAAACCGTTAATTATTATTATCATTATTATTTATTATTACTAGTATTTATCAAATTTTTTTTCTAAATTTTTGTCGGGTTATTTTCGTGCTGCGTTGTCGTGGATTACTGGGCGTGGACTCCGTGCTCGCATACCTCACAACAGTCTCAGAGTCTCGTAAGTGAAAGTATTCCCCTTAAATGTAGGTGTTTCTCTGAGCATCTTCACCCTGGACCTCCACAAGCTTGGCCAAGGTAATGCGTCGCCCTATAGAGAAATTATGTTTTGTAATGTATATTATGTATTTATTATCTGAGTTAAGGCAAAAAAAGGTGTGTAAAGGGTTTGCACCGTCGTCTTCGTCATCGCCGGCGTTGTAGTCATCATCTTCATCGTATTCGTCGTCTTTAGCGTATTAATCGTTGTTGTTGTAAACGTAATCGTTATCATAGTGGTAGTCGTCATCGTCATCATCGTGGTACTCTTCATCTTCATCGTATTCGTCGTCTTTAGCGTATTAATCGTTGTTGTGGTAGTCGCCAGAGTCATCATAGTTTTCATGGACGTCGTCAAATAATTGCGGCTTCAACGTAAATTTCAAATTCAAAGTTACCTTTTGACTGCGTTGGTACAGTTCAAGAAAGCCTTCTCTAAGCATGAATACATTTTACACATCTATATATTAATACATATCTCATCTTTATACATTGATACACTGTACACAACTATTCATTAACTCATTGCCTGTATAATTTAATACATTACATCCACCTCGTTCCCTCGTCACGTATCTACTTATCAATATACCTTCACCCTACTTTATCTCTTCCCTCAACATACCCTTATTCTCTCTCTCGCCCCCCCCACCATCAACACACCTTCACTGTCTCTCCCGCTCTCCTCCCTCATCAACACACACTCCCCCGTCATCAACACACCCTCATGCTCCCCCCTCATCCACCCTCATGCCCCCCCCTCATCACTCTTACATTCTCTCATTCCCTCCTTCCCCTCACATCCATCACGATATACAACAGTGAGTCACTTTATTACTTTAACCCTCACTCGATCAGATGACAATGTTAATTTCTCTCTCTCTCTCTCTCTCTCTCTGCATTCCTCATTCCCAAGTCTCTTATTTTTAAACTTGACCTAGAAAAAAGCGACAGGTATATTGTCTCAGGTGATCCTTCCTGTGGTATGTGAGTCTCCTTAAGGGCTCAGGTAACCCCACAGTCAGATAAACATTGGCTCACCTTAGTTAACAATACCAACCGGGCGTATTTCACTACACGAGACCACTTTTACCCTCAGCTATTTTTAC
Organism: Homarus americanus; assembly: GCF_018991925.1. Classification (NCBI taxonomy): domain Eukaryota; kingdom Metazoa; phylum Arthropoda; class Malacostraca; order Decapoda; family Nephropidae; genus Homarus; species Homarus americanus. Next base: position 9,925,086 of record NW_024714177.1, read on the forward strand.
CAAGACCTGGTCTTCTGGGTCGGCCGGGACACACCTCACTCAGCTACCCCAGACATTACACAACTTTTTAGGGGCGCTCCTCCTCTTCCTACTCCTCTGCCATTTCTTCCTCCTCTCCCTCTTCTTACTTCCATTTCTCTTCATCCTCCCATTTCTCTGTCCAGTGCTTCTTCTCTTCCTCTTCTTCCTACTCCTCTTCCTATTATTCTTCTTCCTCTTCTTCCACCTCCTCCTCTTACCCCTTCCCCTCCTCCTCGTCGTTGTCCTCTTCTTCTTCTTCCTCCTTCTCTTCTTCCTCCTTCCCCCTTCATCATAAGCACCACCCCCCTTCATTACAAGCACTACCCTCCCCCTCCATTATAAACTTCACCCTCCCATTTCATTATTAGCACCACCCTCCACCTCCATTATTAACACCACCCTCTCCCTTCATTATAAGTACCACCTTCCCCCTCATTATAAGCACCACCCTCCCCCACCATTATAAGCACCATCCCCTCCATTATAAGAACCATCCTCCCCTTCATTATAAGCACCACCCTCACCCTTCATTATAAGCACCACCCTCACCCTTCATTATAAGCACCACCCTCCCTGAGGCGGAAAACTTCCTCCCAGAATCTCAATGTGGTTTTAGACCATCACGTGGCACCGCTGTCATGATCTTTGCTGCCCGCCAGATACAGGAAAATTGCAGAGAACAGCGTCGTGACCTGTACAATGTACATGGCTTTCATCAACCTAACCAAGGCTCGGTCGACAGCCTTCTAGAGGATCCAGCGGTAGCACATGCTTTCATAGAGCAGCTCGACCGTGAGCTGATAAAAAACTGAACACCAAACAACCCAAATCCCAGTGTCGAATGTGATATTCTCGACACTGTCATAACAAAAACCTGCAGAGAGACCCTCGGCCAGATCGAAAGAATATACCAGAATTGTTTTGATGACATTGCCCTGGAAATCAATGTACTCGTCGATGATAAACGTGCTACTTTAACTGACTGGCAGAACAACTCTCAGTCTCACAAGAAGAAAGCAGTGGCCCAGCGCGAACTTCGCAATCTAAAGAACGACTGGTTTAAAAATAAAGCATGTGAAACAAAAAATTGCAGATCAGCACAAAATGCGCTAATTTTTCAATTCCACGAAAACATTTTATGGGCCAATCACTCATGGCCCAGCCTTCCCCCACTCATCCGACACTAACTCCCTAATTAAAGATGAAGAAGGCATCCTTCAGCACTGAAAACAGCACTACCATTCGCTACTCAACCGAAACACAGATGTGGATGTCCTGACTACCCAGCAGGTCTTCAGCATCCAGAGCTGACCCTTCTCAGCTATTCTCCATCCCTGGATGAGGTAGCTACTGCCGTCAAACAGATGAGAAATAACAAAGCCTCAGGGCTTGATGGAATCCCAGTCGAGATGTATTTTGCTTACCAACCGCCTCCACTCTCTCCTGGAGAATACATGGGAAAAGGAGGAAATCCCCCAAGCTCTTGAAGACACCTTCTTCATCAATATTATAAGAACAAGGAAAACTGGTCAGACTGTAGCAACTACCGTGGATCTCACTGCTGTCTGTAGCTGGCAAGATTATTGCCCGAGTCCTCCTAAACAGACTTCTTCCTGAGGGGAATACTTCCTTCCAAAATCTCAATGTGGCTTTAGACGATCACGTGGCACCATTAATATGAGCTTTGCTGCCCGCCAGATACAGGAAAAGTGCAGAGAACAGCGCCGTGACCTGTACATGGCCTTCATCGACCTAACAGCCGTTTTGGCTGCCCACCAAATTTTATCGTCATTGTCAGGCAACTCCACGATGGCATGAACGTCAGTGTCCTGCACGATGGCACCCAGTCTGAGTTCTTCCCTATCCAAATAGGGGTAAAACAAGAATGTGTAATGGTACCAACTCTCTTTTCCATTTTCTTGGCTGCCCTCTTTACTCATGCCAGTGCCAATTTAGCCAGCGGGGTGGACATCCAGTGCCAGATGAAGGGTCTTTTCAACATAAGACGACTACTCCAGGCAATAACAAAGGTGTCGACAGCTTCCATTACTGAACTTCAGATGCAGACGACCTCACCCTTGTTGCTCACACTGAACGCAACCTATGGGAGATCCTGAACACCTACACAGATGCGTATCCACACTTCGGCCTTGAGGTGAATGTACATAAGACTCAGATTCGCTTTCAGCCTGCTCCTGGTTCAACCACACCTTCACCATCTATCCAGTTTAACGGTGCTACTCTCTCTAATGTTACCCACTTTCGGTATCTCGGCTCCGACCTGTCCACCACTGTTGACATCGATGAAGAGATTCAACATCGGATCAGATGTGCATCTCAAGCCATTGGCAGACTCGGAACCCGTGTCTGCAGCTGTAGAGTACTGGAATTATCTACAAAGTTGTTCGTATATCTAGCAGTGGTCCTTTCCACCCTTCTATATGGCAGCGAGACATGGATCACATACAGGAGGCACCTCAAGGCACTTGAAAACTTTCACTAACGTAGTCTACGTCCCATCCTCCGAGTTCGCTGGGAAGACAAGAGTACAAATTCCGGTATTCTGGCTGACACCGACTGTTTGAGCATCAACGCTACTATTATTCATGAACAATTACGCTCGACTTGCCATGTTACCCACATGGACGATAGTAGACTGCCAAAGCAGCTACTTTACAGTTAGCTAATGAATGGTAAACGTAACTCTGGCGGGCAACTGAAAAGGTATAAGGATAGTCTTACGATAAACCTGAAAAAGTGCCAAATCGACCCCCCTCTCACTTGGGAGATGATTACTCCACCGTAACGCTTGGAGGAGCACCACACAAGAAGGTGTCAGTACTTTCGAGTTAGCCCAACTGCATACTGAGACACATGCGCCAACGCCGGAAAGACGCTGTTGCCGCCCCTCCCGCACTAGATGTAGCCCTCCACATGTGCAACATCTGTGATCGACACTTCCGGTCCCGTATCGGCCTCATCTTTCATCACCTCATAACTCACCAAGGAAGGTGACATCCTTAATAACTCATATCATTGTATCATACCTGGATGATCGTCATATTTGATTCCGAGTGACAGCAGGGTAGTAGTAGTGTGTGTGTGTGTGTGTGTGTGTGTGTGTCGTTTCATCCAAGTAGTCATCGTTACTCATGTTAGTAAATAAAGCCCACTGACCGCCAGCTGTTTCTATTCTGACCAAGTTTGTTTATGTCTCTCTGAATCACCCCTGAGATCGCCCACTTTTCTCCCTGCACCTTAAATACAGCGTCAGCACGAGTTCATAACAATGCCCGGTGAAACTAATCCCATTTATAACCCAGTCCTCTTTCCCGCATTATAAACACAACGCCAGCACAGGTAGTCTGCATCTCTCAGCGTTTCGTCTTTTCCAAAATGCCACGTTCATTTAAGGTACCCCAAAGGATGTTCGTCCATATTCCGTCTTTTACTTTGCCGCCATCTGCCCATCTATTTTGTGCCTGAAGACTAGTGATCAGATTCTTGATTTTTCATATTGTCGTTTTTTGTTAGTAAACGAACACCTGAGGACATTATCTAACACACTCACTTCAACTATGGCACAAGAATGCCCCGAAGGTTTTAGGTGGTGACGTACAATACTAAAACTTTGGCCTAGAGTTAGGAAGGGTGTGAGGGACTGGGAGGAAAGACCGAGTCATGAGGTCAGTCGACAGACACTCGTACACCCACCTGGTTTAATCGTTGGCGCAACCCCGCCCTAACACGTGACTCAGGGTCGTTCCTCGACTCCCCTGACCATCTGGTCAAACCCCACCTCCTCTATTGTGTGTGTGCTGAAAAATTCACCTGTAGTTTGCCTTTTAGCAACGTCTTGCTTAATTTTCTCCAACTATGCTTGATTGTATTGCACAGTGGTAAAATTGTGGTCCTCCACGCTTCAAAATTAGTAAAATTACAAAAAAATATATATTTATGAAAATCAATATTCCTAATTGATATAAACAGAGATACAAACTATACCTCACTAGTCAGGAATCGAACCCTGGATCTCTATGTGGGAACAGAAAGCAATATCACGGCACCATAAGGTGTTTCCTTGGAAGCGCTCCCGATCCCCATAGTGAAGGGTTGCTGGTATGTTGTTGTTCTTATTTTTGTTGTTGTTCTTATTTTTGTTGTTTTCTTGCTTGCAAAGAAAATTAATTATCAAAAAAAATTTACCACCAGAGATACCACAAGCACCCTATGCTATTATCACATTAAACCATCAGCAACAAGGGCTTAATAAACCAATAAACCACCAGCCCTCAAAAGACCAGAGCTCAATAAACCACCAGAACTTAATAAACTACCAGAGCTCAATAAACCACCAGAGCTCAATAAACCACCAGAGTTAAATAAACCACCAGAGGTAAATAAACCACCAGTGTTAAATAAACCACCAGAGCTCATTAAACCATCATAGCTTAATAAACCATCAGAGCTCAATAAATCACCAGAGCTCAATAAACCATCAGAGCTCAATAAACCACCAGAGCTCAATAAACCATCAGGGCTCAATAAACCATCAGGGCTCAATAAATCACCAGTGCTCAATAAACCACCAGAGCTCAATAAACCATCAGGGCTCAATAAACCATCAGGGCTCAATAAATCACCAGAACTCCGCCGAGGTGTTTTTGAGGCGACAGTGCCCATGCCTCCACGATGGTCACCTGAAATATCCGCATAACTCACATGTTTAAACTAGTAGCCTACTTAAACGCAACGTAAACTTCCACTTATAAAGCAACAACATAGATTATCAGGTTTCTGCGCCTGTAAGTGCATTCACCACATAACTCGAAATCTTCGCTATTTGATTAAATTTTTTTCGCGTCTCGTACTCACAGCAATAGACAATTTTTTTTTTAATTACTAGTGTTTCTTTTCCCTCTTTTTTTTATTTTATATTCTTTGTTTATACCAATTCCGCGAGTTTCTTTGCGATTTTTTTAATATTCTTTAATTCTCTCATATTCTCTACTGACGCAAAGACAAAAGCCAACTTCTGAAAAGCTTTATGTTTGTTCTCAACGGGAGACTTTGAGGAGAAGTTTGGCGGCGTCTTGTTCACTGTGTGGGTCTTTGGTTCTAGGAGTCTGTTGGTCGGTAAGTTTGTGGATCTGTGAGTATGTTGATTTATGTGCCTGTTGGTCTGTGGGTCTGTTTATCTGTCTGTCTTGTGTCTGTGGGTCTGTTTATTTGTATGTCTTGCATATGTAGCTGTGTATCTGTCTGTTAATATCAAACTTACAGGCATGACAAGTCCCTCTCTCTGTTATTTTACATCTTCTTGAAAGTTGGTTGGAATGTTCATTTGGGTGAGACATTAAGTAGATTTACATGGTAGCGGTCAATGACTCTGTATGACCTCTCCTGAATGACCAAGTAAAAAATTTTATGATCACAGCGTAAAACAGTCAGTTGATAGTGAGTCTTACATACCAAAACCTGTAGCGTCATCACGGAACTTGATTTTTTGTTTCCTTTGAAATCTTTAAATAAAAAAAAATACCAAATCCATCATCCTCTGTATTAAACCTTTTCATTTGTATTCAGTTTTTACATAGTGTCTCTTGGCAGCCTCTCCGATAGATAGATTTTTTTTTTTGTCTATTCTTTGTTTTGTATCAGTAAATATGGACCAAAATCTTGCACTCCTTCACAAAGGCGCCGAGGGTTAAGTGTACCCCCGTGTGACTGCACCAAGTAAAATGTTTCAGACAAGAGCCACTTTCTTATGTGAGTTTATCAGCGATCTTGGGTGAGGGACACATCACCCCACAGGTCCAAACAGTTTCTCAGGGCCCAGCCAGGTGAGAACAGAAACACAGCACCTTGGTAGTACTCACGCGCTCTGCTGTTGCTCTTTGCGCTTACACTTCTCATTTATAGATCTTGAGCAGTTATTTATTGAGCCATCACCTAACATAGAAATTAGTTTATTATAGATTAATATATTAGTCACTATTTAACGTTTATGTTAAAGTGCTACTCGAGTCAAAACATCTGGGTTTGCGGGAAAAGTTGTACCTCAGAATATCTCGGACACTAATCGTACGGAACTTATACTTGCAAGATCAGAGCCTTATTCTTCTAACTCACTAAACGTTAGGATTTTTTGTGATATTTGAGGTACTAATTGCTCTCACAATGTCCTATCAGAATTCCAGTGGATTTAAGACAGTAACAAGTGGACAGGGGACGTACAAACAATCACAACTCCCAAGTGTAGTACAGGTCCTCAAGACATGGGTGATTATGTCTCGACTAGTCAGCTGTGGACGGCAGACCAGACCAAGTGGCGGGATTTATTTTCAGTTGTGGTGTTTCATCAGTGGGCAGCTCCTGGCCCCACTGTGACGATAATGCCGCCAAAACTAACTCTCTTTGATTGTAAGAATAGTTAAATGCTGGGTGTGTGAGTAGTCTGTGTTTTGTGTTAACAATAATAGACGTTAACTCAGTGTGTCATCAATGGGCAGCACCTGGCCTCACTGACCTATTTTTTGTAATACATCTTAATTGTTGGGTCTGTGAGGTGTCTGTTATTTTTTTTTTTTTTTTTTTACGGTAGCAATAATAGACGTTAACTCAGTGTCTTAATGTTGAAGAAAAACGTCTTACAGTGAACAATGTTTTGTTATCTGAATTTGTATTTGCTGTAACCTATAACTAACATGTGGTGAAATGGTCAGCTTCGCAAGCGAGCGGACCCGAGCTCCATCCTCGGGCAGGGTGAAACTATGGGCAAATTTCTTTACGTCATTTCCCTCTGTCTACCCAACAGTGATTGGGAACCTGAATGTTAATCGATTTGTGGATCTTATTCCGGGGTAATGGTTAGCCAGTGCAGTTGGCGAGCTGTCCAGTCTTCTCGTACTATTACGTGACACTGGGTTATGCAGCTCGTTAACTTAGGGTGTGGTTGTTGTGTTGGCGACAGCTTCTACACCTTAAGAAATTCACGCCTGGAGGCCCTTGAGCCGGCCATCCTCGATTTCAAGGGGCTTCCATTATTATTATTAACAAGCATTAAATAAGTGTATGCATAGCTAAAAGCATGTCTTAACTGACCTCAAACTGTCCAGAGACATGCGAGCGTGCGTGCGTGCTTAGCGCACCAATAGAATATAACCGGCATGAGCAATCAACAGCGCCTGGCGTTCCACTCCGCCCTACAATGACACACTTATGGTATCTCTATCAGATCAGTGTCCACCTGCCCTCGTATTAAGCAATATCACGCACATGGAAGTTACGCCAAACGAACGTTCGCTTTTCTTTCGCTTGCAGCAGACTTCTTTTTACACGGTACTAACACGAGGAACCACCTGACGAAGTAACTCCACACTCGCACCTGCGTGCTGCACAGTGCCTCTGAATGGTAGGTATATGATTATATCAGGCAATTGTCCTCGGGTAGGTCCTCCGCCTTAACATAAGTCAGCTTAGTAACTGCCTCGATACACGTCCCTCAATCAACTGCAGGCGATGTGGTGGACCAGGAAATGACTGCAGGAATTCAGTGTTTTCCTTCCTATTCTTCTTTTTCTTATTCATGTTGTGTCAATCTCTATTACTGGAGGATATAGAAAGATACAAAATGATGACAGAAAATAAAGAAATCTAAACTCGGTTCAATATATAATGTAAAAACCTTTGTGTTATTTCTTCAAGTCTTAGTCTGTTGACACACCACTTTACACTCAGGTGCCTTGTGACAACTCTAGTTAGTGGAAACATTTAATGAAATTCTTTATCAAATTAAGTGGGGGGAGAAAGACAAGTTGTGTTCGTTGAGTAGCTATTTCTTTGCCTTTCTTTCTTTCTTTCTTTCTTTCTTTCTTTCTTTCTTTCTTTATTTCTATTTTTTGCTTTCTCCCTTCCTTCTTTTCTCTCTTATTTTTGTCTTTCAGTTCTCTCTTTTTTCTTTCTTTCTTCCCTGTCTTTATTCTCTTCTTGTTCTTCTTTTCTATGTATGTTAAGGAAAAAATTCATTATTCCTGAATAAAAAAAGAATTGCAGATCAAATAAGTTTCAATCCTAATTAGCCCTAACCTTACTACATCCCTCTAACCTAACCTAACCAATTTCATTTGGGGCCCATTTAGACTGTGAGGGGAGAGGGTTGGTGTTGTGTGAGAGGGGGCGGGAGTAGTGGTGGACTCTCCCCTCACCTGACTGGTTATAATTAACACACTTGGTGAAAGTTGTCGACGACTACACTCAGGTGCGAGTTGGCTGAATCACGCCTCTGAATACGATATTACATGTCCCAGAAGAGAGTAACCTGGGTACTTATTTCTTCCTACTTGTTTACTCTCTCTCTCTCTCTCTCTCTCTCTCTCTCTCTCTCTCTCTCTCTCTCTCTCGCGCGCGCGCTAATGCCAAAGGCTAATAGATTCTCCACAGGACAGGACAAACGTGTCACTTCTCCTACATTCTTTGGTTTGTCTTTTATTGTTTTTGTTACTCACTTGTTTTTGTTTTTTGTAACACTAAGACGTAACAAGATAGTTAACACAAAGAGAAATATTCACACTTCACACGACAAGGAAAATGTGTCACCTTGTTCGTCTTTGTCCACTACATAACAAAGGAACATCAATTCATTACTTCTGACGGGTTGTTTCCCAAGTCCACCCAGTGCTGCTTCGTCTTGTTATATCATTAAGTCCCGCCTCCTCTCCACTCCCATTTCAAGAGGAGCCGAGATTTTAGTGTGGTGTCCGTGCCATGTTGTCGGAATATTACTACAACAGGAATCATTCATCTCTCTCATATAACAAACATGTAACTATAAAATTCTTGATGCATTTAAACAGTCCAGTTTGTGTTTCTCGACCTGACTGATGTTGATGGTTTCCTAGCGAGTGATGGATTTTTTCTGGTTGTGGATTAGCACTACCGATATTCAGTTTTTGGCCCCCCTTGTTTTGTTTTTGTCTTGGTTTTGATAAAGGAATCAGTCATAGGAATTATTATCTTCAAACAAAGTCCTTCAGTTTCCAGAAAATAAGGCAGATGTTTCATTTTGCAAGCTACCGTTGTATAATTATGATATCTTCTTACAATAAACTCTACATAAAAATCTAAATCATAAATCTCAAGAAAATATAGCCGTGCAAAATGTGCCTCAAGCCCTTTGGCTGCTCCAGGCCGCCTGGGCGGTTGCTCCACAAACTGCCTAGGTCGCCTGGGCGGCTCTAAGTTTCGCGGTATTTTTTGAATGGGACCACTATGTTTGGGCGGAAATATAGTCCTCAGACACGCTGAGGCTGTCGTGCACCAGGATGGTAAAACTTTTCGAAAAAAATGTCAGGTGTGGCAACGCATGCTGAGACTACCCCTACCCATGTTTTTCGCGCGTGCTACCTTCCCGCCCATTTTGGCGGCCTATTTGAACCATATGAAGTGGTAAATATAGTTATGATTTAGCTTACTGGTGAAAATAATAGTTGTTGTTGTGCGCAGGAGTCCGAATTGTGTTGTGAATAAATAAAATGGTAAAATAAAAAGAGTGAAAAGTGGGAACAAAGTGCAGTCAAGTGCAACATATGTTTCCCAGAGCTTTTCAGTGTATTTGTATGTTTATAAGTGTTCCTATATGCTTCTGGGTGCTTCTATGTGACTATTAAACATTATTGTGGTGTGTAAAATAATTTTTCAATTTGTTGGGTTGTAGTTTCGTGATCACCACTAAAATCACTTCTACGGCGACCCTAACCACAGTACTGTACATCAATTTTCTTAGTGCCAAGGATTCCTTTTTGGCCAGACTACAACCTCTTTTTTATTTTTTAGAATCTTTCTAAATTTAATTCACTTATACAGGCGTTCCGAGAAAAAATAAATAGCGTCAAAGGGCCAGAAATCTAACGGTAAAATACATTTCCAGAACATTTTAAACCACCATAATAAAACTCATCGCCTCAACCATCAACTCTTCCCCTTGATGGTAATAATTTCTCACCACAAATTTAAGCCGACGAAAAATTCCACCACCTATCATCATCAGGGAAACATACAAGCCATAAGGTTATTGGTTATTGCAAGGTTGCTGCAATGTTGCAGCAACCTTGGCAGTCGTCATGATAGTTGTTCGACTCCTCTTCCGCTTCCTCAGTCTGCCTGTTGATGCTGCAACGATTGTTGTTGTTTATTTTTTCAAATTACAAAACAACGAAATTATTGTTTTTTTCCTCAATATTTATCTTCAGCATTACAGCTTTTTACCCGGGATGATGAGAGACTTATTTCTCAATGGTTCTTTTCTGTATTGCAATTATTTTCGTGTTCCAGGCTGATAAGAGACTTTCTACACTTGCAACATCTGTCAGTCTACTCATAGAACTTACAACGATAGGGAAAATTAAGGCCTCCTTAAGGTTACCTTAAAAGGTAAATAAACCACAGTTGTAGTTTTTTAAGAAACCAATAGAATAATAGAGATTACTGGTCTTAATTTTCATGAATTGTTTTCTAGTGGGGAAGCTGGCTGGGCTGGTGCACTCAGCTGTGATGGGTCTCACAGCTGAACCATCTGAAAGTACAACAATAAAAACAATAGTAGATTTGATTTATTTATGAGTCTCTCTCTCTCTCTCTCTCTCTCTCTCTTGTTTTTGTTGTTTCTGAGGCTGTTGATAATATAGTTATTACTACTGTTATTTCCTACAGCTTTTGTTTCTCAGTCGCTGCACTGACAGACAGACAGACAGGTTGCTTCAGTTTGCCCTCATTTCTTTAGTTGTTGTTGTTGTAATTTTCATGATAATATTGCTGTACTGATATGCTTAGCTTTTAATTAACTGTTACTATAAAGGATTCAATCCTTTATATGTTTTTACCTGTCTCGGGATTAACAACAGATAACAGGTGAAATTATTGGGAATATTGGGCAGGTATGCGTATATTAACTCCTCAACGAAGTCCACACACACACACACACACACACACGCGCGCGCGCGCGAGGCAGCAGCAGCAGCAGCAGCAGCAGCAGCAGCAGCAGCAGTTGTGGCGAAGATAAATATAGTCAAGGTAGACCATGTGCTGCGGCGGTGCTCTAGTCGCCACCTTCTGCCCTCCTGCTGGTGGTGGGGGGAGGGAGGAGAGTGCTCTCTCTCCCTTTCCTATCCCCCTCTCCTCCCTCACCCTCTCCTCAGTTTCGTGGCACTGATCCACCGTCGTGGCTCCCGTGGCCCTCAGTCCCGGTGCCGCTGAGTGAGTGTGGGCACGTGTACCCTCCTGGTGTGTGTGTCTTACCGTGCCCACTCTTTCAGTGCCGCCGGCGCTCAGCTTCTGTGTCTGTCCCCTTTTTATGTTAGTTACCCCTCACAGTGTTGTCAGCCCGCGATCTCGGTAAGTACGAGGAAGGAGGTGGGCGTGGTTGGTGTTGTGTCCTTTCATTATTGTATAAGTGACTCATCCTTGTAGTTCTACGTGACTAATTGAGCCTCCAGTTAGTGAAGTCTCAATATCTATGTAAGTAAAAGCTGTAGTGAGGGATGTAGTGGTTTAGTTTCATCCTGAAAGTAGATAAGTACATAAGTGTTCCTTCATGGCTTCAACAATACTTCTTAGGGGTAATTGTGATGAGCCATAAGTCTCAAGTAGCTACTACATCCAAGTCCCCAGCTCCTTAAGTATAGTTTGTGGTCACACCTCTTGATCATCCCTTTCCATGAGATGATAAAGAATCGTCCATTGTAATCGTGGCTGAGCTGTACAGAAAGTGAAGTGAACAACCTATACAGTTCAGGTGATGAGTCATAGAAGACTTCGAACCCGCGAAATTGTACTTGAGGTGGTGGTGGTGTCCATGTTGGTGACATTGGTGATGTTGGTGATGCATGGTGATGTTTGGTGATGTTGATGATGCATTAAGTGACTGGTGTTGGTTTTAGTAGTAGTTGTAAATGATTTTAATCCATCATCAATTCAAGTGTCAAGTGGTTAAGGAATATTAGGACCCGAAGTCGTATAGCTCTTTGTAAGTGGTTATAGTAGTGGTAGTGGTTGAAGTAGTGGTAGCATAGTGGTTGTAGTAATGGTTGTAGTAGTGGTAGTTGTAGTAGTGTAATTAAATAATTCTGATCACTAGTCAGTTCTGGGGGTAAGATAGTCGGACGTCACGACCTTGGTAAGTACATCTGACGGAGATTGTGCAGCCCAGTGCTCTCCGGAAAGTAGAAAAGTATTGTTGGAAAAGGTTTAAAATTAGCACTGCCGTAAGGCACTACCCATGGACAGTGTCAAGAGATAAATGTACCCAGTAAGAAAATTGATAATTTTGTCAATACTTTCGTCTATTTTAACTACAAGAGAGACAAATGTTTGTAAATATGAAAGTTTTCGGTCTGGGTAAGTAGCCAAGTGCATCATCCTTCCCATATCAGCAAGTAGAAGTTGTTCAAAGTGCCATCAACAGCTTTAACTTGATAATTGATCAAGCATTTGGCTCGGTGCTCTCTCTACCAAGCCAAGTGCCTCGACCCCTGTGGTGTTCAGAGTCTTGAACCCGACAGTGGTCAGAAAAAAGAGTAAGCATTTGATATATTCAGAAGTTTGGTTTATTCGTAGCAAATCGTTTCGAAAGTCTTTTGAATTTTTTTCGAAAATGTCAGTTGTTCAGGTAAGTGGTTCGATCCGTATACTGCTTCTCAGACTGGAGTTCACACTAGGTTTATAAATCTAATTGACTTCTTTAATTATTTTTTTGTATAAGATTTCAAGTTTCAAATATTCCACAATTCAAGGCTTCAAAGATTTAATGATTCAAATCTTCAAAGATTTAAAGATTCATAACTACAAAGATTTCAATAGACAAAAATACAAATATTCAAAGATTCAAAACTTCATAGATAAATAATTTCAAATTTGAAGTGATTCGGGTGTTTAGAGATAAAAGTATTCAAATATTTTAAAATTCCAATATTCTAAAATTTACTCAGTTTCTTTTTCCCAACCTTCTAACTTGTTAAACTCAGTGATTTGAAGTCTTTCGAGTCTTCGTTTTCCGTTTTATTCTAGTTTTATCGGCGATGTATAGTTGCCGACAAAGTTCCTTCGACACTTGACAGTATGTAGCTTCTACTTCTGGGTCATAATTAAATGCAATTAGTTGATAGCTGGTGAACGGCTACTTTTGAAATGTATATTATGATACTGTGACAGAAAAGGTCGCGCGACCTGAGTAAGTTACGCTTAGCCCCAGACTTCTGATGAAAGAAAAAGGTGGTAGAGGAATGCCTTTTAAACCACTTGAGTACGATGTCAACATCCCCAGTACAATAAATTAGCCAATTGATTAAAATATAACCCCTTTAAGCATAACGACTTACTTCGAGTTTATTGAACTGATCCCTGAGTAAGGTGACATTGTACTCAGGAAGCTTAATTCCCCCTGATAAAGGAGTTTATACAAATTGAGATGACAGTCGCCGTTCTTGCAAGCGATGACACAGTGACACACGAACTGTAAGTGACCTCTCAAGATCTCCTCTCTAAAAAGACAGTTTAGGAGATTCGAAAACTTAGAAGAAGACAGTAGATAACGCAAAGAAATGATGATTCTTGTGCTTTGTTGGGTGTAGATGGGAGGGACTAATGTATTTAGGTCGTGAACTTCACTTAAAAGCTATCGAATAAGTTCTTGCTACATAACAACAAGTCCTTTGTCGTCAACAATGTTAAACGTATTTCGGCAGCAGTCTTTATTACGTGATAAAACTCTAACCTTGAAAGAATCTAAAACGATTCAGGAACATTGTGTTTCTTTAGATAATATCGCTTAAATCCACCTGAGCCAATATGTTTTGTAGGTTGATGTTGCGTAAATAAACAAATATGAGTTAGCTTTTTTATTGTACAAGAAAACGTCTTTTCGTCCTCTCCACAAATGACATACTTTGATGACTTAAAAATGCGTAATAATATCATTAAGTAGCATAATGAAGACGTCCTTGCATTCTTTAACTAACTAACAGTAGCACCTGGACGGGCGACCGACACACCACCATTTTAAGTGAATCTGGGAGGTGTTGTAGTCCAGGAAGGCGTGTGAGCGTCTAGTAAGCTAAGAAGGATTAAACGTAAACTTCTACCACGCCCTTGAGACACCTGTGTGATCCGTCTCCCAAATTCTTAAAAGATTTGTGCGTTATTTTTTTTGGTTTCGCTTGAGCCGAAAAGCGTGTGAGAACCTTGGTCAGTGACTCGCTCTACCTATGACTCAAGACAATGGCTATAATAGAACAGTACGCTGAGGAGTTCTAAGATAACCCAAATATGGCAAGAAACGGTGTTTTGATACAAATTTCATACACCCATCAGATATTTTGCTTTTTCGCGAGCTGGGGTTATGAATTTTTAGTGAAGTTGTCTGCAGGATTCAGCCAGTGTTAAGAGTAGTTACGTTGACCTTCAGCTTAGTTAAACGTGAAAGTAAAGCTACATTGCTGATCGTGTCGGACGTGTGCTCGAGGTGGTAACTTATATAAGCAGTTTTGGTTAACTCGAGGAGCAACAGCTCTCTCTGTCGTAAATCCCGTCAAAAGTAACGTTATTTGACACGTTGTCACTCAAATTATTAAGTTTATACTTTACTTTGACAACTTCAGTTTTGCACAAAATAATATATCATATTAGTTAATTTATATAAACTAATTCACCAGGATTAAGGTAATTTACGAGAAAAATAACTCGTCCCAACCCGGTGAAATCATCTGATGGCCACCTGCGTTCATCACACTAATTATTTATAATAGTAATAAACCAGGTCTACTATTTATTCTTTATACAAGTGATTCGTGGATTACACGAATTATTAAAAGAAATCCATGACCTACCCCTGACAACATGTCTATTCCACAGTGAATTTACACAAAAGCTCACCATCCGAATATCCGAAGGTGCTTTAGGACTCCACGGGGCAAGTTGCTACGAAGTTTATTTACAATTTAATAATATTGCGTGGAATTATACAAAATAATTTCTGCGTGTGTACAGCTAAGACCTAAACTCCCTGAACACTGTTGGTAATGCATGGACTCGTTAACTTAAGGCTCATGTAGGTAGTGGAGATTGAGATATTAATATCTATTTACTTCGATTTATTTTTCACTATCAGTTTTATATGTTGTTATCCTGACATAAGTCATAAGTTAAAGGCAACTTTCACCGGCTGCTAATCACCCACACAAATGACCCACAATAGCTGCCAGATATTGCTGGGAATTTTGGCCTCAAAAGTGTAAATCTTTTTAGGATCTGAGTACTGAACTGTTCCCACCCGACTGTACCAGAGACTCCCGATGAAGCTGATCAAGTAGTCATCTCCAATGACCATTAAAACAAAAACAGAGTCAGATGTAGAGAATCCTTTTACCCACCCACTCAAGATGACTGTTAATCGCATGTCCCACTGTGTCTTTGACATCACAAGGAGGAGGGGGAAGAGGATGACCCTGTTCACCTGAATCACTTCCTTCGGGAGGGTTTTAACTCTCTTGGTGCTCCTTGATCTTGAGTTTGGTGTGGGGAAAACGTGTCGATATATTCTCGTGTTGTCATTATATCTTAAAGAAACGAACCTTCTGTATACCTATTTAACCCAATCTATCTGTTTGCCACTTTTACAACATAAACATCATCGGGAATTTAGTAGGACCAGTGTCTGTCAAGTTGCTTCACGGTCGTGGACGGGTCGCGAGTGTTACGGTTGCTGATGCGTCTTCTGTCACAGTATTGTAAATAAACATACACGACAGCTGGGCAGATGAGTTCTGTTTCCTGAAAATTTATTTTCAGTAATTAATAATGTACACACAGTAAAAAAAAGTACCGCACGGATTATGTGAGAAACAATATGACACACGGACGAGGGATAGTGGAATATGGTGTTGGTCCTGTGTTATGGTGGTGATGTATGGATCATTACGGAAGTCAGCACACCCCCCCTCCCCTGGACGATACCTTTTTTTACTGTGTACGTTAGACGGTGTTAAAAACTGTCTTGTGTTGGGAGGATACTCGTAAGTGATGTTCTCTTGTGATGTCATCAACCAGAAGATGAAACTTAGTCTGCCCTGAAAATTATTTATCGTGTATCCTGTTTTGTTTTGATTTTCTTATTTTTCTTGTTCTTCTCTTTACTTCTTTTCTCTTCTGCTCTTTCTTCCCCTTCTGTTTCGTTAATTTTACCTCTTAAGATGGAGTTTCAAGAAAATATCAAGTGAAAAATGCATCATGATTTTAAGTAGAATTGTACATAGTTTTCTCCCTCAAAGAGAACACGGACGAAAAAAAGTAAATAAATGGACAAATAAAAGAAAATAAATAAATTAATAATGAAATAAACGGATAAGAATACAGATAAAAAATAGTCAACTTGGCAGAAGTTCCAAGAGTACAACACATTCTCCTGATGTGTGAATATTTATATACGTGGCCAGGTAAATGCTTGAAGTGTGAGTGTCTGTTTGGGCGTCCCCCTGGCCAGTGTTTTGTACCCCGGCAGGTGAGCAGTGAATCATCGTTTAACAGGAGTGTAGTCAGTCTTCCTCTGACAGGTGTACAGTGAACCGTTTGCTGACAAGTGTGCAGTGGGTCTTCCTCTGACAGATGTGCAGTGAGCCGTGCCTGGCAGGTGTACAGTGGATCGTACCCTGACAGGAGTGCAGTGAGTCGTTTGCTGACAGTTGCGCAGTGGGTCGTTCTCCGACAGGTGTGCAGTAGATCGTCCTCTGACAGGTGTGCAGTGGATCGTTCCCTGACAGGTGTGCAGTGGGTATTCCTGTGACAGGTATGCAGTAGATCGTCCTCTGACAGGTGTACAATGGGTCGTTCTCTTGATAGGTGTGTAGTGTGTCGTTGCCTGACAGGTGTGCAGTGGATCGTCCTCTGACAGGAGTGCAGTAGATCATTCTCTGACAGGTGTGCAGTGGGTAGTTCGCTGACAGGTGTGCAATGGATCGTCCTCTGACAGGAGTGCAGTGGTCGTTTTCTGACAGATGTGCAGTGGGATCGTTGCCAGACAGGTGTGCAGTGTGTTGTTAGCTGACAGGTGTACAGTGTGTCGTTCTCTGACAGGTGTGCAGTGGGTCCTTGCCTGACAGGTGTGCAGTGGGTCGTAAACCAGCTCTTCCTACGCAAGAACTAACATTAACCTTACTTGAAACACAAAGTCCTGTTATTCAATTCCGTGTTTATATTCTTGAAAAAGCAAATAATAAAACACTTTCCTCACAGTCGTTAAACAACCATAGCTCACAAAAACTTAAGCATATAGGTTCACCTTGCCTGAATATTTAGTGGCCTATAACGGGTATAATGTCTGGCGCGTTTTGTGAGATGTGGTACCACTGTTTGTTTGCATCGCAGTTAAACTAGCACAATGGGCAGAACTACTTTTGCTATAGTAACCAGCCCAAGGATGCTAAATAAGCAGCCCCCCCCCCCCCACTTTATCTGTGAATACGCGCATTTCCTGCATAGTCATAGTTTTAATATAGATTACCAAGTAGAACGTCATTGGCTTCTATCTGTTGTATGGTGAACGGTGGTGCCACATCTCACAAAACACGCCAGCCACTGTACCCGTTAAAAGTGGAGGCAACTGTACCTATATACCATAGACATAAGTATGAAAGGGCTTTAGTTTAAAGAGGGAGAAAACATAAAGAAATTTAACAAAGATAATGAACATTTACAATATGTCTTCTAGTTTGTAATTATTAAATAGTCTCAGTTTTTTCTCTTGTTTCTCAAAAACCAAAAACTGAACGAAAAGTAAAACTTTCATTTCTCAGCCTGAGAGTCCCTCAAGAACAAAAATTTGGGCCGCAGGCATGAAAAGACAACAACGAACAAAATAAGAGGAAATATATTTACTTCTTGAACATGAAACGATCACAGCGAACACGATTCAATAACGTAAGTCTTCCTTCCCGACTTTAAAACTTGGTCTTCACACGATTTTGTGGCCAGAAGGTAAACAATGGCAGAAATTTAGTGGACATTTATACCATTAGAGTAATCACACACTCTTGGTGCCATCTTTCTTGTGTTTGCCGGGTATTGCTACTTTGTTTATGGGTGGGATCTGCGCCAAACCTCGCCAGAAGCCTCCAGACCTCGCCAGAAGTCGCCAGGCCCGCCAGAACGAGCCAAGCTTTGCTAGACTCGGAGGATAAATTGACGCTGTGTGGACATTCCTCCCGCTGTCGGTCGAGCCTGACGTCTTGAGATTTTATTGGAATCAGTTCATTTTACCGCCACACCACCCCGTTAAGTACAGTACTACTGTCTCCCTCGGGACTCATTTTTTTTTAAACTCGGGTTGAAACACGACGACCTTCTTCAACGGAAGAGGGTGTTTAAAACTCCGGGCATGAGAGAGAGGGAGGGAAGTGAGAGTCGGGAGGAATCACTGGTGGGAGGAGAAAATGCGGCCCCGAGTACTTCACTACAGTGCTCATAGGAGAACACACATTGAGAGTAATGTTTCCTCATGAATAATACAAATAAATGATACAATTGATAATGATGATAGTAATAAAAATACTATGATGATGATAATTATAATGGCATTAGTTGTGATAATAACAATAGAAATAGTAACAATATCGATAAAAATACAATATAGTGACCTACAGATTCATTGTACAGTTATCAACAAATGTCGGTTTAAGTGCCTGAGACTTCTTGTCTACCCACAGACGGCCACGACAGTATCTCGTCTGCGTTTGGGACAGTTTCGAACTCGAACAAGACCATAATATTGAAGTGTTACAGACATGACCATTCGGGACGTGATCTTATGTTCCGTGAGGGAAGTTAAATTACACAGGACACATGTTGTTCCGGAGTGATAATATGAAAACTCATGAAACTGACGCATTTCTTACGTGAAGAATACGGTCAGTGTCATAAATTTTCGGGAAATGTGACGTACCAAGACTTGTTCCCTTATGTATAGATGGTCTATTAAGAATTTGGGTTTATAGCCGTTAGTGAAACTGTGTATATTCATACAGTCCAAGTTTTAAGGGATAACGTGGAAACTGAATAGAAATATATTATGTAAAAAGTTCGTATCGGAATGAGAGTTGAAGTTCAACACCTGTTCAAATGAGGTTGCAATTTGTTATGCTGGTGTAGTATGCAAGGAATTATACACAAAGAACCTAAATCTTACGGGAACTCGCCTGCACTCAGTGGAAATTTATACTTACGTAGTATTTATATCATCCTATTAAACACCTGACATAAGCATGTGTTCACCATCACATTGCAATTTGTGTTGGTTAATTTGGCACCGCCTGGCTGGGTGTGTGGTACTCCTGGTGAATTGTGGAGACTGCATAAGTCTATCGAATGTGTCTGATAATTAAAACCACATTCAGAGATTTTTAAAGTGAGAAAAAACAACATCAATTGCAAATGGAGTAAATTATTTTACTGAGACGCTTTTAACCACCCAGTCTTAAATTCCGAGTGCGATATTATTAATGATGTAATTTTCAGCTATTTTACAAATTTCAGTAATAATGTCGACTAGTGTCTATGACTGGCATAAGTTGGTTTATGAGAAATTGTCGGTGAGACACACAACACCTAAGAACTACCTGACATTCTGGTGGCTGGCCAAATGTGCTCCTTCCCTAACCCACCACCAAAGCCCCTTGCTCCTGCCTTACCCACCCTTCAGTCCCCTCTTTCCCTTTCTCTACCACCCTCCAATCCCCCTTAACACAATTTTACCTGCCTTACAATCCCCTTACCCCCCCACACTCACCTGCCAATCTACCTTACCCCTTCCCAACACCCTCTATTCCCTTTCCAACACTCCCTCCCTAACAACCCCTCCTTGCGCCCCTCACCATTCGTCTCTACTGACCACTGCCAACTCCGGACCCTCAGAGCTCGTGTATAGAATTCTGCCTGTTGTTCACCCTGGTGCTCCCTCTGCGGGCCATAATGACCTAACTCCCGTGTCATGTGTGGCAGTTTAAGTCCTTGTGTCCCTCAGCTGGACCCAACATCTCGGAAGCGGTGCCAAGTGTAGTGTTACAAGGTTTGGTCATGCTTTCACGTCTTTTGTCGAATTTTAATTTACTCTTTGTTTTTTCTCATATTATATCGACTTAATTCATTAATGGAAGTATATTTTTAAGGAATAGTTATAAATGTAGTGAAAGATGCTTTTCCCCATCATCGGGCCTTATGGGAACACTGGCTTGTACTTCAGAGAGAAAACTTCCACCGGTAATTGGAGCTGCAGTAAATGTTTGCCGGCAGACGAAACAACAAGAACGATGTATAAATCTATTGCGAATAAAAACTTTCTCCGACAGACGAGAAGAACGTTGTTATGTTTACCATTTGAAGATAAAATCGTTCCGAACGTGAGATTAAGGTGCCAGGAACGTTATTCTGCTTTTTAAACGTTTGTTGCTGAATATGAAGCATAAGTTGACTAGGATCAACTGATATTGGTTCACGTTGCTAGGAGGAGTTCATCTTGGTTCGTGTTACAATGAATTGCCAAGACTGGTGCACTTGTCTTGGCTCAGGTAACCCCCGGTACAGGTGTGTAGGTAAATATGCTACTGTGTCATAACAGGTTACTGTCACATGCCTGTCCTCTAAGATAGAGACAAAGGTGGGATTATATCGTGACAGGTGAGAAGCCTTCACACATGTCCTCTCTGGTGGGGACAGTGTCATCATGTGAGAGCAAGGTATGCCCAAGCAGGGGACCACCCACACACCTGACATATCAGATGCGTGGAGACCAGAGACAGGCATGCCATGTCACGCTCTCTGTTATTAAGCCCTTGAGCACTGGGATAGACATGACAGTTTTGTGGCATCTACTCATGTGTCATTGTGCTGAGGACGTTCATGGGCATTCATTCCTCTACATTTTCTCGTCGACCAAGTCAGTTGTGTCGAGAGGGAGACGAGTGTAAAGTTATGAAGACCTTCCTTGTGGGTTTCATCTCTCACAATATGTTTTCATTATCTTGGATCTAAATAACAAATTATCGTGTTAAGTTCACAAGAAAGTTCATTAACTTCAATGAGACATCAGCGAGATGAATACAACTGGCCCTAACGAGCCAATTTGCTCGGGTTTTTTTTATTGTATTGTTGTTTATATCTATTTAACTAAAGAAATGAAGGTGCTTCTATATATTTATAAAGACTCAGGATATTTTCATCTTTTACGCTCGGAGACATTTCTTGATTTCTTGTCTGTCGGCGGATATTTTTTTTTTTTAAATGTGATAATTTATTTTATTCAAGAATCTCCGTAGAATTAACACAGGTTTTAGGCATGTTGGCCGAAGTTTACAACGAATCCAAAAGGCTCGCACTACAAAAGCAGCACCAGAACGAGAAATCAACACAGCCTGGCGTTCCCCTCCACTTAGCAATAACATATTAATGGACGTTACTGCGGCAGGATATCCGCCAACCTTCAGCCTGCAGCGGCGCTCTTTCATCTTAGTTTTATTTACAAAGTAACTCTCACCAGATATAATTGGTGGCCTACGTTTACGATAGATCCTTCATCGTATTTCCAGTAACGACCAGATGATGCAGACAACACCACATAATGAATTAAAGGTGAGGTGGGGAGGTCAGAGGTGACAGTGAGACACAAAGTAAAGTGAGCCGGTAGATGGGTCTTTGGTTAAACAACTTTATTGACAAGATTGAGGGACATATATGCCTAATCTGAGTAGTTTACTAAGGTCGTGGCGCTAAGTATGCAGTCATTGATCACGCCATGCAGAAGAGATGATCATACACAATAGGACATAATTATTATAGAATAAGAAATTCACGAGTGTCATTTTATAAATTGAGGACTATCAGTGTGGCTTAATTTTTTTTTTTAGGGTAAACTGCTAAAACGTCTTCAAGGACTCCTGTTCAATAGAGTGGTTACATGGTTCGTGATAGAATAAGCCAGGTGGTCTGGCGTTGAATACTCCACGAGGTGCCAGGACTCAAACGCAAATCTACATGGCCGTTGTCCTCTGGTCGTCGGAGAACCCAAGAGTAAAAATATACACAACTTACCTTCTGGTTCTCTGAATAACAGAATTGAAGAAACTTATTAAAACCAAGAGCGAACTCTCGTTGGCTTTGTTCCCCTCTTTTAAAAGAACTTGTATTACACTACATAAATCTAACATAAGGGTATCGTTCATTTTAGACATATAAAACACTTAATTTTCGAGTATAAACTTAACGGACAGTGAAATACACGTATCTACCAACAAATTAATTATCACTATAAACACGAAAACCAATACTCGTAAAGATTCACGGCAGACCTTCAAGTAATGTAGTGGTGCACCCAGTCTTATATACAGTTTCAGTCAGGTCAGGACAGCCAGACCAACGGATAACTAAGATAACGGAAGAGTCGAATCAAAGTTGGCTTTTGAGGGCTTCAATGATATATCCGGGTTATAGAGAGTTATGGGAGGCTTCAGTGGGCCATAGATGATCATGGGGAGATTGGAGAGGAAGGGAGCAGCAGGGGAAGTGAGGGAGTGTGAGAGGGACAATTGAAGGGAGAATGAGAGAAAATGTTAAGAAGAAACAGTGGGAGGAGACAGAGATAGAGAGGGAGAAGGGAGGGAGGAAATTGAGAGAAATTGAGGGAAGATAGGAGGAGGAGGAGGAGGAGGGGTAAGAAGAACGAAAGAAGAGGGAGATAAAAGTAAATGGAAGGGGAGTAATGGGGAGTAACCGAACGTGGATGAGTGAAGGCGTCCCGATTGGTTAGGTTCTCTCATCTCGGGTTACGTGTCCAAGCTTGTGCCAAAATGGTGGTGGTCCTCTCTCTCTCTCTCTCTCTCTCTCTCTCTCTCTCTCTCTCTTCCTGCCTCGGTACATCATCTCAACACTTTCTCGCCCTTTGTTTTGTCTTCCTAAACGCCTCGATACCCTCCAGCGAACCCTGAAGGCTACTCATACTTAAGTGCCTTCAGGACACTTAATTTGAAACTGAGTCCAAAAACTATGCACAATTCTTCCTTATTGAGTGATGTGTCTTTTATAATTAAACGTGTAAATATAAGAATTACACCAAGAGACATCCCCTTCGAGGTGTGTGTTGTTAGTCACTGTTCACACTATCAAAAAATACCTTTACAGTCTTGTGTTAGACAATTTGACACAACAGAAGAAGGATTTTTGACAATTCTACCGAGACAACAGGAATAACGGTGTTTATTTCAAGTTCATCGGAGTTTATGTTCATTAGTTTTATGGATAGTGAAAAGCTGATTAAAGTGACCTGCCCAGTTTGAGGTTGTTACTGGCTTATATATCTTACTTGGTGAAGAGTAGTAATAACATTATGACGTCAACGACTTTGGGTTCGATCCTTAAACAAGACATGTTATAATAGACGAGAGACGATGTACAGTCCACACAAAAGTTCGCTCCCCGAGATGAAACTGAGTCACGGGAATGAGTCTCCAAACTTACTTAATTACTATTGCATCTCGTTTGGGGTCGATGCTGCTTCAGTTTGGGAGGGAACGAACTTTTGACCCCTACTTTACACCCACACTACCTCCCCTTTCTTACCCTCTCCCTCTCCTCCTTCCTCATATTCCATGCCAGAATTCTGTCATATAACTACGACAACGAATCAGATGTCCTCTAACACACCCTGACAACTTCTAATCTCACGTCTCCACATGTGTTCCAAACTTGTTGCTTATAAGACGTTATCTTCTCTCATGTCTTGCATCGTAGTAAACAATAACAGTATTTACGGAGCCAAGACACAACTGAAATGTCTAGATGAGGTCAAATCCTACTCTAATCTCACCATTTTTTTTTTAACAAAATATAGTGAATGAGGTGCGCCAGATTCATCTCTCAAGAGTGTCTGGACATCAATTCTCTGCGGGTTGAGTAAAATCACCTCCTGGCCTTCGCTTTACTCACCATCATCGGATCCCAAACTTTCTCACTCTACCCAGAATATAATCCAGGAAGAGGAAATTCTTAATTTATGCCTCCCTCCTCCTCCCCCTCCCCCAACTTCTGCCCTCATTTCGACCCCATTCTCTTCAACACTCAACGTCTCCCCACACCCACACGCTCTATACACAACGCTATTCTTTATCCGTGGACACTGTGCAAGACCAATTTCGGAGTTATTTATGTAGTCACGGAACATTGGCAAACTTTATGACCGAAGTTGTGAAATGGGTTGAGCGCGCCCACCCACCTGTCGTTGCTGTGCGGGGGGTCGGGGGGCGTGGACGAGGTGACGGTGACACGAAGAGGAGGAGAAGAAGAACAAGAAGATTGGGGAATGAAGGATAAGGTGAAAGGGGATGGATGAGGAAGGATTGGTGGAGGGGGGGGGACACCTGCCAATTACAGTAAGAGAAGAGGCGCAGGGGAGGATACTGACTTCGAAGGAGAGATAGTGAAGACTCTCGTAAGGGGAGGGAAGAGAGAGAAGGGATAAGGAATGGTGAAGGTGGGGATAAAAAAGAGAAAAATAGGAATGAATGGAGGGAGGAAATATTGCAGAAGGGTAGGGAGAAGGAGGGGAGGGAGGGGATATTACATAGGAGGGAAGGGTGTAGGAGGAGAAGGGGACTTCAGAGAGTAGGAAAGGGGGAAGGAGGACAAGGGGAATATTAGAAAGGAGAAAAGAGAGAAATGGTAGGGGAGAAGCTGGGAGATTAGAATGAAACGAAGGGGGAAGGAGGAGAGGGAGGGGACATTAAGAAGAGGGAAAGAGTATAGAAAAGGTTTTCACTATTGACTGTTTCATTGTTTGTCATTATTCACAATACGTTGTTTTATAACTTCACTAGTAATGTTTTCCGCGGTGCTGGAGGCTTTCTTTTCACTATATTTGTTTTCTGGAAAGGTTTTGAACAAGCATCAAAGACTGTTGGCACGGTATTCTCTCGAATTCTAACACAGGAGCGAGATGTCCTATCAATAGCTTCCTCTGCCTAATGTTTGGAGCAAATATTGGCATATTTTCATGGAATGAATTTTTCACGTCGTGTCGCCGAAATCCACAGCTGACGTCGGGTAGGACCTGTCGGAAACCTGGTGGAAAAGTACAAAACAGTGCCTATCGAAAAGCTAGAAGAGTATGGTGAATTTTTTTCATGTATCTTACTGGAGAGATTATTTATATAACGAATTTGTCATAAATTTAAAAATAGTCCCAAAAATCAAGATATAGCCATTTTTTAATAAGATAGTATTCTGTTTATATACAAACAGACACTGAGACACATTTAAAACTAAGCAGAGATAATACTCTGCTTTCACTCGTTATGTTCGCTTAGACTGTGACAAATAGTTATGCTTGCTTAGGTATCGAACCTGACGCATTAACTGTCGGTTAATAATAATGATGCCGAAGCCCATGAAATTCCTCATTACTTAAAAATTTACTTATTTATGAAATGTGATTCATTTATCTGATTTTTTGTTTTCTTCACTACTGCCAAAAGCAGAACAATGACGAGGCATTGTGAGCACTAACCATCCTTCTCACTGCCTCTGCTCTAACTAGCTTCCCTACATGTGACTTTCCCACAGCTGACCTCATTCATGTGACTGGTGACTGAGGTTATACTTATCCTCTACTCCTATTATTACATTGGGAGATGAGGACAAGGGTGAGGGCATGCACTCCCCTTCCCGCCACGGTGACCTGACTGACTGGACCTTTCTACCCCCTGCCAATATAGCGGACATTCACCCCCCTCAGGCTTCACTCAGTGCGCCTCATTGCCGTCGCCACCTATATTAAACCCTCCTTGGACAATCCCGAGCCCCTATTCCCCAATTCCTCCTCACCAATCCCTTCTCCCCAAACCTTCCTCCCTAAGCCCTCCTCTCCAATCCCCCTTTTCCTAATACCCCCTCCTCTAATTTCCCTCTTTCAATTCCCCTCTTCAGTCCTCCCTTACCTGCTGCACTCCTTAATCCTTCCTCCCGTAATCCTCTGCCCCCAATATTTCTTCTCCAATCCTCCTTCCGAATCGCCCCGAAGTTGATCAGTCATCCCCAGCTGCCACTTGTTTGGAGCAGGGACGGAAACATCTCATCAAGTCCTTCCCCAAACTTGTACTCCGAGTGTGCTGTCGATAGAAGGATACATACATACATACATACATACATACATACATACATACATACATACTGTACTCCCACTAAAAAAGTATTCGGCACCTGCGTCATATTGTATCACGCCGTAAGGGTGCCGAATAATTTTTAGTAGGTGTACATACATACATACATACATACCTGTACAGTCACCCAAAAAGTCCTGTCGCGAACCATGAACCCCGAGATTCAGACTCTTGAATCCGAAGCATTTATGGACAGAATAATGTATCAGTGTTTACTGTTTCGGGTTCACGAGTCTGAATCGTGGTTCCCGACAGGACTTTTTTGGGTGACTGTACATACATTTTTTTTTCTTTTTTTACGGGGATTAGCCCACCCGGGCACAGGTCACTGACCCACATCAGGGCCCGGGTGGCGATAATGTAATAATAAT
Organism: Homarus americanus; assembly: GCF_018991925.1. Taxonomy (NCBI): domain Eukaryota; kingdom Metazoa; phylum Arthropoda; class Malacostraca; order Decapoda; family Nephropidae; genus Homarus; species Homarus americanus. The sequence goes on from NW_024714177.1 coordinate 9,951,721, forward strand.
AATAATAATTCATAGTAAATAAAATTTATAATAAAAAGTAAAATAAAATATTAATGGTAATAATAATAATAACAACAGTGATAATAATAAATACAAAGAAATGCAAGAATGAAAAAAATCAACAGTGAGAAACGCTATATGTATGTTGTTTTGTCATGTAATAGAAACAATTGAGACCCTACAATTGTGTGTAAATGAGGCAGAAAGTCAGATCAGCAACCTGGGACTTGGTCACAATTTTAGTGATGCCATATAGCAGCAGGGTCTACCATTAGACAACACATTATGCTTCCAATATCTTCCCAGGCGGCAGTACCTCCCTTTTTGGTAGCCGCCTAGTACCTCAAAGTTGACCTTGTGAGCATCGGCTTCTAGAGTACAGTACAGTACAGTATACTGTATGTGGTGTCCCTTGAATAAAGTCTGACCTCGTGATAATTAAGCTTATAAAGTACGTGGTGGAACTTGTGTGTGTGTGTGTGCGTGTCAACAAAAGTTTCCACCATGAGAAACACTTTATGAAAAAAATGACAGCCTCCACACCCTACCAGAGCAATGTGACATGGTTGGCAACTCCCTGGCGTAGATGCGGTAGGGTTGACAGCCTTGGTGATACTGCCACAGAGTTGGCAGACCTGATGGAGGTCCACTTGTCGCCTGGCCAACAGACCTGACGCCAGGTAGCTCTCGAATCCTTAGTTATTTTTCACAATCAGGTATTTTTACGCTTATACAGAGGTCCGGGTAGGGAGGGAATATAGCGGTCATTGTATGCTGCTGATCAAGGATGGCCACGGGGGTCAGGGGTCAGAATCTGTGTGTGTGTGTGTGTGTGTGTGTACACTGTACAGCATATTTTTAGCTCGTTTGTTCATGTTAGTGAGTCTGTGAGGGTTTTTACCTTCTCTAAAACCTGTACCTTCCTGGAATTCAAAAATATTGACTGGGGTAATGACTCGTCCTTAAACTAATGATATTTGAAAAAAAATATATAATTAGCCACGACCAAATAATCACTCCTTTACACCAGCGTCGTCTTCTAATGGTGACGGAGTTACATTTAACGACATCTGGTGATGATATTTAGTGTCAACACTATCAGCTCCATCTGTCGGTGCTAGCTAGAATTACATTCAGCTATATCTATTGGTTAGTGCTAGTACTTATTCCAAAATTATACTGACCGCCATATCGTAATAATTGTAAGAATTACAATATCAATGTTATTTATAAATATTTTCTAGAGTTCTCATATCATCACCATCACAGTGCTTAGTTGATTTAACCTATCAATGTCACTACAGACTGTCACATTAGTATTACACAATCAATTTCATCAATGAGTCAGTTTCCACTCGAGGTAAAACTAGCAACGTCTTCTGCTAGCAGTCATGAGTTATACCCACTGCCATCTGTGAGTGACCGCTAGAATAGCCACTTGGGTTACATAGCCAAGCGGCATCAGGTGGCATCCTCTCACCCCCCCCCCCTCACCAATCCGCCATTCTCGCATGGAGTGCTGGTGCCAACCCAGGTGCGAGAGATATTCCTACTTCCAAGGTCTTATATCAGGTCCAGGAGTCGGGCTCACAGTTTGGCTAAGAATGTTAACATTTCCCTGATCTTATATGAGACTAACTTCGTCAGTGTTCGCCGATAAAGGTCGGACAAATACACATCTCCAGTGTTTTCAGTAGTTGACCCCGACGTAAGACCGGCGCTAGACCAAATGGTGTGATGTGTCGATATTGTCAACAGTTATATGATAAGAACTACTGCTATAGTCTATCAAATAAATTTTCATTTTCTATGAAGCTTTCTAGTGTGAAATTTGGGGTTAACTTCATACTTCTGAGAACGACTGTACGATTACTGTTTCATGAGATTTATATTTATACTAAATATTGATTATTTGTCTTTTATATCTAATTAACCGGGCACCCTAGAGCTTCCATGAGGACAAAACTACGTGCGCTCAGTGTTAACATAGAAGGAAATTGGAGTACCCAGAGAAGCCTACTATGTTCTGTCATACTGGATAACATCGGTGCTACTATAGTACGCGGTCTACAGAGCTGGAGTTGGTCTAACGGGATATTTACACTCTTGCGTTCATTAACCTAGCATAGATAAGGCTAGGTTAGGGTAGGTTAGGTTAATATAGAACAACTATAGCTCAGTAGACCGCATAATGTGGTGTAAATATCACGGTAGAGACCGGGTACTATAGTAGGGCCGCAACACATTTCTTTACGCTGGGTCTAAGCTATCGGGCCCGATTACCGGTAGTTAGGGGATGCACGTTCCCTCTAATTAACAGATACGGTAAAGATATCCCAGAGTGCCGATAAATAGAACATAACGTAGTCCATAGAGTTTCATTTTGAAAGTAATTATCTTTTGCGTTATAGAGGAGTAAATTAACTTAACAGCAGTTGTTGGGTTAGCGAAATAAAGATAAACTATGGCATCTTAATACAATCTGATTTAGTACATCTAGCATCAATAAAGGAAATAAATTCCATTTGTTTTTGTCTTTTCAAAATAGAGAATTAATCTCGTCGTTGCGTCATCCGTCAGTAAGTATATAGTCCGCTGGATGACAATTGCTACCGTGAGGGCACAAAACCATTTGCCGTGGGTATCTTAAACCTATTCACTATATTGAAAAAACGGCATTGTATCATAATAATAATAATAATAATAATAATAATTTTTTTGAACCAATAGCCATGAAACATGTCTAATGAGTGCTTAAAAAAAACGTGACAGCCCAGCCGCCTCCGGCAGTTAGTACACCATTAACAGTTGTCCAGGGCGACGATTTCAGCGCAACATGACCACAAGTATTCCGGAAAGCTGTGTAGGTCGTCATGATGTTTGCAATTCGTCACTTAATCTTTTAATCCTTCAACTAGTTTTCCAATTTCAATATAAAACTAAGTTTGCGCTCTAACATCAAGCACAGATTCAGGAGCAAGTAGTTACATTTTTTTTCCATATGCTTACAGCATCATAAAGTCTGTTGTCGTAATGTAGTGGTATTCCTAAAACAATGGCATGAACCTTACCTGCTTCGTGATCATATTTTCGTACACAAATCATAATCATACACCAACAAGTTATTTCGTCCCTCAACGGATGAGTTGCTGTTTGATTGGTCAAATACCTATGCATCTTCATGAATATTAATAAGTAATAAGTGTTCATTGATCAGCTGGTCGTGGTAGGTGCAGCTGCTCACTCGTGAAGTACATACATTGGTTTCATGATCAAGAAAAACGCCAATAATTAAACCCAGCGAAATCTTTGTAATAATCTGAGTCAATTAAAGTTGCCACCCTCGTTTTATTCATATTCAGTTTAAATTATGAAAACATTTGGCGACATGGCGGTAAATTAGAATTTATGAATATCTTTTGTGACGAGATAAAGATAACAGCTCCAACAGCAGACTTTTTTTTTAGTCAAACCCTGTGCCTCCGCCACCCGAGGAGGGACCGGAGAGTCGCCATATTGGACTGCACTGATCTGAAGTTGGAAGCCGGAAAGTCCGATCAGCTTCCACCACTCAGGGTCGGCCAGTCTTGAGTCAAACATACAAAACTTGTGTCTTGGCCAAGCCTCCAAGATCCCACTACTGACGACACCCAAGAAGGAGGATTTGTTGGGAGGTGAAAACTGAGTCTTGCATCCACTCGCTCTGCTATGTTAAACCTTCAATAAAAAAAAGAGGAAGATGCCTTTTATAGTTCAATGACGAAATCCCGAGGAATGGAGCACCACTACGGTGCCATGTCTCTTTCTAGTGGTGAGCTAGCCAAGATGGCTGTGAGAAGTCTCCACACAACTCTTATACGTCGTGCTAAGACTCGGACCAGAGACATGAGGTGTAATGCACTTATTTTAAATAGATTTATGCCTTAGGAGATGCATTAATAAAACTGTGGTCATAGACAAAGGATCAGAATGAAATCTAGGAGGAATCCATCTCGGACCTCGAAGAGAAAAGTTTGACAGGATGTGAGGTGGTCTGATATGACAAGATGGAACACACGTCGACGATAATTATGGGAAACACTGAGGTCATAGTCAAGTTTAAATCTTAAGGATATTTGTACCTTTGATAAAAAGACACTAGTTAAAAAGTTACATGAAATATTATTACCTTCGATGTAGTTGAGGAGGGAGAGTTATCTCGTCAACAGATAACACGCCGTCGCTCACCACACCCACGGCCTCCCCTTATAACAACAGGATCACCATCTCGACCGGGTGAAATAATTTTGGTCATCGTAACTTGCATCGTAAGAAAAATCTAAGGAAAAAAAGTTCTCTTTCATCCATCATAGGAATTCATAACTTAGATGAACCTTATCAGCCAGACGTCAAAGAATAATGAAGCTGTTGACACTGTCATCTCTTCATCTTGGAGAATAGTGATATTTATATATTTATAGTTCCATAATCGTTATAACCCTCACCGCACCTGTTCTCTCTCACTCAACTTCCCTCCCTCCCTTACCCTCCATCACCCTGCTTTCTTTTCTCAACCACTTCCCTACCTCATTCCACTTCCCTCCCTTCCCTCCCTCAGCACTAGTGGCACCATCAGTAAACCAACATGTTTATTGGCACTAACGAGACCTCGGTTATGGTATACACGAGGCGCTTGTCATAACCTCTTCCCTGGCGTCCTTTATTGACTCCTTTATCTATTTCTGTCTTAGTCTCCCTTCTCCTCCCCACCCATCCCCTCCCATCCATCTCCTACCCACCCATCTCCTCCCCCACCCGTTCCCTCCTACCCATCTCCTCCCCCACCCATTTCCTCCCACCTGTCTCCTCCTCACCTAGTTTTAAACAACTAAGTCATGACTGTAAAGAATTTATTCTTAATTTTTAGAGAATAGCTTTTAGTTTTCAACAAGTAATTTTCTAACCCTATACAGTACACCAATACTCGGGGTCGGGGAGACGATATAGTGTAATACAAATATTTCCTCATCTTAAGATTCTTATTCATCTTTTTAAACAAATAAAACTTTATTCTAAGCAAGAAAATCCTATTTCTAATAAGTAATTGTTGCTTTAGTCAAAGTTTTACTTTTAACAGTGAAGTCGTATTAGTTTTAGCTAAGTAATTCCTTGTTTAAACAAGATTTATCATATTTTTAAGAACCAATTCTTAGTTTGAAAAACATTTTACACACTTCCGACTTTTAAACACATTATTCCTTGTTTTATTATGAAAGGTTTCTGATTTAGATCAAATAATGGCAAGTTTTAAACAAGTGTTTTTTTTTTCAGTTTTAAATAAATATTTCTTGGTTTTAAAAAAGCGCTACGCATCTTTAAACCACAAATTATTCTATATGTAGAGTCTTATGTTCTGGCACTAGCCTCTCACCCAAAGACGATATTTGTCCCTCCCTGATCATTGCTTTGAGACTGCGTCCACACTAAGGCTGGCGAAAGTTCGTGTGGCGTAGTTTATTAACGTGAACTATAAGAAACCTCAGTTGCAGATTGAATGCAGGGCGAACCTTCGTCTGGTGTAACTTGGTTGTACCTGAATAGATCGCCACTGCAAGTTCGCCTGATAATTCAGTTTGAGATATGACCCAGTTGTTCTTAATTACAATTGCCGTCAATGTGTACTTCCAATAACCTAAACCACACACACACACACACTCTCTGTCTCTCTCTCTCTCTCTCTCTCTCTCTCTCTCTCTTGGTTGAGCTGGTCTCCGGTGCTGCTCGCCATTATACCTAAAGTATCTAGTGCCATGATAGCACAGCTCAATTAAACCTGGGGTGATGTTCCTTAATGGTGTACTAGGCTGTATGTCGGAGTCCTTTTTGCGACAGATCAAGACAAAGACTCCTGCACCCTAACACACTGTGAAGCATTAAACACCCTGTATAGTGTATTATGTGTATTATACTCCAATGTGTCTTTAAGAAACCTTTATTCTTACAAATCCAAGAAGAATCAGAATCTCTGGAAACGGGAGCTCCTAGATTACAAAACAGGAGATAAACTGTCGAGAGAAACAATCCTGATTAATAATTTGTTATGAACAGTAAGATCCAAACATTAGAAATAGGTGCCATATCTGGCTGGCGGGAGAGCGAGTGGGTGGATATGGTAGACTGATGTTTATGTATTTGCTGTATGTCTCGTGGGGTCGATGCAGTCGCTAGAGAGAGGAGTGAGGTTTTTGTGTGTTCCTCTGTTCCTTGTTGATGTTCATTTTAGATCATCCTAAAGAGTTTCTTGGTAAAGTTGTCTCTCTCTCTCTCTCTCTCTCTCTCTCTCTCTCTCTGGCACGCTCATTTACACCTATAAAAACCTAAAACAAACATCCCGCTAAATTCACCATAACATTGGAACAGCAATTAGTGAGGCAGAGATAAACACGCTCTAGAAGAAACTCTTAAAAACTGTGCCTGTTCTCTGAGTTTTTAAAAACCAAAAACAACAAAATTTTAATGTGATTCGTATGACCAAAAATAGCAATAAATAAAGAGATGAAAAGAGATTTTTTTTTTAATATGAATCATGAAGAGTTCTTCAACAAAAGTGATTTCAAGGAAGTACAGAAGAAAATATAAGTTGTTTTTTTTCGCCACTTATCAGCATACTAGCCGTATGGGCGGTCTATCCAGTGTTAGTCCAGGAGTAAATCGGGGACCGGGAAACCTGTGATATTTGGAAGAGTCTCACTGGATAGCACCCTTCTAACGAGCGTTCAGGCCAAGACTTGAACTCTTGACATACATGCTGGAAAACACAAGGTAAACCAAGAAAAACGGAAAGGAAAAACGTAAAAAGGTTACGTGTGTGTGTGTGTGTGTGTGTCAGGTGAGTGTGTATTTTCTCTAAGGTGTTGGTACAGGTGGTGAGGTATGTGGGTCGGGTAGCATTGTGTCTTAGGCCCTTGACATAAATACAGTGCCACCACGAGCACTCAACTACGTCTGGCTTTACCCTCCAAGACACAATGGTACGTCTATGACCACCCAACCTCCTGTAGTGATGCTGAGAGTGTCTTGTAAATGTTGGTTTTCTGGTAACTGTGACGGCAAAAGTTAAAGAAATCTTAACGAGGTTTTTCCATATTTTTTTTTTCACTGTTTAACTCTCTGCTGTTGATAGTTCTAGGTTAATGCCATATGAAATAATATGCTCTGGGTATGCTTAAAATGGGTGGCTGAAGCCATAACCATTTCACTAGCAATCACCTAAGAAAATATTAACACACGTCATCCCGAACCCTTTGGTGAAGTCAAGATATGGCACATCCCTGTTGCTGACAAATATCCCAGAATTTCTAATCTCGCGGTGATTATCCGTCCTTATCAACTCATGGCCAGTTTCCAGAAAATATATTTACCGACTCCCGAGTATTTAACTATTTCCATTAACACTTGGTATTCAACGAGCAGACTCTTGTACACACTGTCCCCAACCGAGTGTTGTTCGAGTGTATAACTTTTGGTAACTTTGTCCTTGAGCTCCTTGTCTCTCAAAAAATAATTTTTTGTTTGTCATTAACAGTTAATCTATTGTATGCCATTTTGACAGCAGTATATCTTATTCTTCAAAATTATGTCCGTAAAATATTCTCTACACGAGTGATAAGATATCCAACTTAATACAATAATCAGGGATGAAAACTAAAAGAAAACGTATTTTCTTCAGTTTCTTCTCTCTTGTTTAAAGAAAATGAATACGAGGCAGTTATGAAGGGATACCTACACTAAATAGTAAAATGCTTGTACTGTATTCTACTCTTAAAAATATAATATTTTTCTTCCTTATTCAGCCCATATAATATTTTCATACATACATATACACAACACCTCACCATGCCAGGATTCAAACCCACGATCTAATGATTGTGACCAGGGAACATTACCTCTGGGCCACCAGGACACTAAAAGCAATGCCAGACTGTTATATTTCACACAAAGCCTGTTCAACGAGCTTATGGCGCCGTGAACCTTTAATGGGGACTACCCGTGCCGCTTAGGTAATCAGAGTAACGTTTTACCAAATCCGGCTTCGAAACACGAGGATCCATATATATTTCATTAGCCCAATAAAGCACGCGGACTTCTACATATAATCAACACCTCACCCCGCCAGTATTCAAACCCACGATCTTATGATTGTGACCGGGGAACGTTACCTCTGGGCCACCAGGACACAATCATAAGATCGTGGGTTCGAATCCTGGCGGGGTGAGGTGTTGATTATATGTAGAAGTCGTGTTTCGAAGCCGGATTTGGTAAAACGTTACTCTGATCATCTAAGCAGCACGGGTAGTCCCCATTAGAGGTTCACAGCGCCGTAAGCTCGGTGAACAGGCTTTGTGTGTAACATAACAGAATCTAGAACTGCTTTTAGTGTCCTGGTGGCCCAGAGGTAACGTTCCCCGGTCACAGTCTTGGGCTCGTGGGCCATGGGTTCGAATCCTGGCGGGTTGAGGTGTTGATTGTATGTAGAAGTCCGCGTGCTTTATTGGATCCTCATGTTTCGAAGCCGGATTTGGTAAAACGTTACTCTGACCACCTACGTGATGCAGGTAGTCCCCATTAGAGGTTCACGGCGCCATAAGCTCATTGAACAGGCTTTGTGTGAAATATAACAGAGTCTAGGACTGCTTTTAGTATCCTGGTGGTCCAGAGGTAGCGTTCCCTGGTCACAGTCATGGGCTCGTGGGCCGTGGGTTCGAATCTTGGCGGGTTGAGGTGTTGATTGTATGTAGAAGTCCGCGTGCTTTATTTGGGCTAATGAAATATATATATATATATAATACCTCACCAGTATCTCTGCAAATGTATTTCATCAGATATGTTTAAAAAAATGTCTGTACTTCCATACAATTATCCGAGGGCCTCGCTAATATAAATCAAGACAGAAGCAAACCACACGTTGCTACAGGCGTAACTCACCTACATTTCGGTCGTAATGTGGTACCTGTCTCACGGGACGCTTAGTACCCCTGCTAATTTGGGAAGTGGAGGATGGCATGGGTCAGGAATGTGTTGTGGTCGCCTGCCAAATATCCTCTCTCTCTCTACGATATGCGCTAGTCCTTGCATGTACTCGACCATCAACAAGAGCTATATTGACCAGCAAGGATGACCTTCTCATACAGTCAGTGTTATCTGGTCGTCACTTTTTTTCCGACAATAAAAAGTGAATTAGTGTAGTTGCAGCAGTGACATTTACATCAAAGAAAACGAATATTCATGCTGCAAAGTATAGTAGAAGATCTGAATTTCTTCTGTAACACTAACTTAAACATGTACAGTAAATACAGTACGTTGTGAAAGGTTATAGGTTATTGTGATATATCATATATCTGCTAAAATTCATTAACAAAAAAGGAAAACACATTCTTCAAATTTTACTGAAACTTAGTAAAATATATAGAGGGAGAGAATAAACAAGGGAACTTATTTCAGTTTAGGTGACAATGTTTTCTTTTTTATTCTCGTTTAACAAAACTATTCGACAAAATCTAATTTACTCGACCTGTTTGAGTATTTTTTTTTACTTTAATTAAAACTTACAAAATTTGTATTACATCAGCTGGGCAATGATAGGCGAGAAATTTTTTAATTATAAAGAATTGTACAGCACGAAGCAACTAAACTCAACATTTAGAGATTAGTTTAAGTTAGATTATATTGGTTAGGTTAGATAAGATTCAATCGGTTACATAAGGTTACATTGAAATGGTTCGGTTAAGTTTTATGTGATTTGCCCGTGTCATCATCTACCGAAGACCCGGACGCGATACACGAGTAGAGAGTGATAGGGGGAGGGGGAGGACGTAGCTAAAGAGAGACGAGATGGAGAGGTGAGGAGGGAGGTTGGAAAACCAATAGGAAAAAAGAAAGACAGATGGGTGGGAATAGAGAGAATGTACAGAGTATTAATGTGGAGGGAGAAAAGTCCAATTAGCGTCACCTCTACAAACACCATGGTGAGTGTCGGCGCCGCAATAACAACCATCTGAAATAGATAAACAAATGATTACTTACCAAATAACCCTTAAGGAATAAGATCAAAAGGCCCAAAGAATATTACATTCTGTTACACTGCAGGTTCTTCGTTGTGTTATATAATGAATTATAAGAGAAGAATTATTGAGGTTACAGAAAGGTGGGGCATTTTAACTGTTGTTTAGTGTTTAAACGACTTAAATGACGAGCTTAAAGATTTATTAAGATAACAATAGAGAGCTTGCGAAAAATACTATATTTATCTTTCATTTTTTTAGCACAGTAATATAGTATCTAGTGTTAAGAAGACCTTGATCAACAACAAAGAGATTTGTCTTCCGTTTTAATTTTTAAAAGTTGTCTTTTGTAGAAAGTAAGCCAGGTGTTCATCTATCGTCCATGTTATTGTTGTTGCTGATCGTCTTCCGGCTGTAGTTAATGGCTGGTCAGAACTGTCAGTGAGCAGACAGTACATGCCTCCCTCACAACATAACAGGACGCCGACCATAGTAACTCTCCTGGTCAGTAAACTGATCTGTGGTGTAGAAACACTTTGGTTCCAGTAAATACTTGTGTTAGTTTATCTTTGATACTTTCATGATCATAAACTTGCAACTAATAAATTCATTATAAGTTTGATCACGAACATGTTCCGTTTGGGATATTATATTTATTGCATACATCTCGAAAAGTGAATTATGTCATGTTATGAAAAATAATAATAATATACATGAAAAGCGCCCATTTTGAAAATATTGATGACTTTTTCATTCACCTGTGATCGATTGGACCAAAATTCTCCCCCCCCCCCCTTCATTTCCCCTTTCTCTTCCCATTTCTCCTCCCCTGATCCCTCACTTCCCTGGATTGTACTGTTAACCAAAGTTTCATAAAACAATGGTTCTAAGTACTTTTGTCACCTCTTCTTCCTGTTTTTCTCTTTCTTCTCCTATCCCTCGCTCCCTCTATTACCCTTATATTTCCAGTTGTCATCTTCCCATTTCTCTCTTCTCCCCTCTTCCCAAATATGATGTTGACGTCAGCTAAACATTCTGTATACAATGGTTATATATATATTCATATGATGTCCATATATTCTGATTATATCAATAATATTAATCATCACTATTTTTTCACACATTAAATAATGTGAGAAAATTTAAATCTGCGAGGCCCGACTACCTCAAGGGATAGTGTCCGATAGCAGGATATTAACAAAACTTTATACGGTAATTATACTCTCTTACCAGTATTAAAACAATTCATCTTACCGCGTCATTCTCGGTGCTAAATCGAAGACGTTTTAGCCGCTCCTTTTGCCGTAGTTCCGGTGGACCATTTAGATGAATTTTCACGACCACAACCAAGGGAAAACTAACATACGATTCATGAAAGTCTGGGACGAGAATAGGGACCAGTCACAGATTCCTATTTTGGGGTTCTTGTATACAGATAGTGGGCGGTGTGACGCAAGGCCGGAGCGCGGCGGTGCGTCATCATGGGGGAGGGAGTGAGGTAGTAAACGGAGTTGTTGAGGGAGTGGACGTGAATGTACTCTTACGATATGAAATTTATTTTAGTTCTTGTTGTCATATCACAGTAAATAAAGTTTTCTTGATTCTGAATTCCTAAAGAGGTTTTCTAAATTAATGGTAAACATTTGTTTTCTATTTAAATGTTGTTTGTGTTACTGTTTTCTCTAAAGCGCAAAGATTAATTCCTTTTTCTTTCTCCTTCAGGTGACGTCGACATGGAGTAAACCCCCCACCTGGACCCTCTGCTCAGAGCGGGGGGTCCAGGGCGTATGTCTACACAACACAACCTTAGCAACTTTTAGGTAAGAAGCAGACGCTGATTTTCAAATTAATCTATATTCACAAATATGTTTACAGTATAATGTCCTACATACTTATTGTGTTGCTTCATCTGTCGAACATGTATTTAAAAACGCTGTTGAAATAATCTATTTTGTATCTGTAATTCTAACTAACAATACATTTCATAGTCTTTTGTTACGAGGTTTCATAGTTACCCCTTTATAAGCTCCCCGATGTTAAAGTTGCGTGATGCACAATGAAAGAAAACCGAGTTAGTGAAATGTGGTGCGTAATGACCGCAGAGTTAACACATGTAGCTTCTCTCGCTTTGTTTTTCTCTCGATTTATTCAATATATCTATCATCTTTCATTGTATTATCAATAATTTTCTCATGAATAAGTGTACTCCATATATCATAAAATACTTAATTTAACTCTCATCCAAAGGAAACAGTATGAGGTAAGCCAATAGAAAGTATTCACCAGTACTTACTGTATATTGACATGGAACAGAAAATTTACATATGGATTCTTAAGACTCTAAGCCCAGATGGTTTAACTCCCGCTTTCTATGAGAGCAGTCGCCCATGCCAAGTCTGGGTATACAGAGTACGTAAAACGTCCCTTCCTACCTTGGCTAACCTGCATTGGGATTCTGAAAGGTTTTTATGTAGTTTTTAATCATCCCTGGAGAAATAAAACGCATTTAGGATACGATAGACCTTTGATGCAAGATTGCCGGTATTAAAACCTGTCATTGTTGTGTTATACTGTAATCAAGTCAGTCAGGTACGTTTTCACATCTTCAGGTCTTCAGGTAGCTAGGTGAAGAAATTTGCCCGTGCAAACCCTCGAGAGCTTGAATTATACTAAAGGTTGGTCCTTCCAATTACTTCAATATTGCTCTTGTATCACCCTGATAAGAGAAGTTATCTGCTACTGAAGACTGTTACCAATACGTCTTCCGTTGTGAATATACCTGATTTTTGCTGGAAAACGTAACCATTTGGTCTTTCTCCCAAGTAAAGTTCCAATTATTACTGGCAACCTCATCATTCTGTCTCCACTAACAACACACCAGCCTCGCCCTTACTCTCTCTTTCTGTTCGATAATACGACGTCCTTTGTCTTCTTATTTTTCTCTCTGGTTATTTTCTTCGTTGTTCTACCTCTTTCTCACTTCTATTTCTTCCTTTGTTTATTATTTTTCTCGACCTTAATTTTTTCCGTTTCTTTTCTTACATATATCTTGTTTTTACTCCTCTGATCTATCTCCTGCTATTCCACATTTTTCAACTTCACTTTGATTCCCACCAAAACCTTCATCACAGAATGGCAAACTACAGTGACGTCATGGCCACTCCCTCACCAGCACCTCACTAGTAAACTGTGTATGGACTCCTCTCCCATTTCGTCAACCCACTGGATCTGGATTCACGAAGCTTGCTATTATTAATGTTCTTCGTAATTTCAGGCGTAAACTAAGCAATTTGCTGGCTGAGTTAATCTAAATCACAAAAAATAACATCGAAAAATGCTATCAAAATTACACTAAGACTACACTTCAACTAGATACGTTCACTTTACTTAACTTGCCAGTGTGCGGGTCTTAGTGAATTTGTAAACAGGGCCCTAGATGGCTTTACTGCGCCTCCTGCTACCTAAGAGCTCAAATCACGTGTAATAAAATGCTCTCTCTCTCTCTCTCTCTCTCTCTCTCTCTCTTTCTCTCTCTCTCTCTCTCTCTCTCTCTCTCTCTTTCCTTGTTGATCTATAACCCTGATATATGCATTCTGGTTTTTTTTTTCAATAATACAATGATATCTTCAATCTTCTTCGTTTCTCCGTTATCGAATTTCTGACTGTTTCTCCTCCGTCACTCATTTCTATCTCTTTTCCCTTTGTCTATATTTATATATTTCCTGCTCTCATTTGTTTTTAATTCTCTTCTTAACGGTTAATCCTTCCTTCCTTCCTCCCTCCCTTCCTTCCTACTTTCCTTCCTTCTCTTTTTTCTTCTTAATTTCCCTTTTTTCAGTCTCTTTTTCTCCTCCTTGTCGTCTCCATGGCCTATCCTACCACCCCATAGACACCCGCTCCCTCCGACCCACCACTTGTCCTCCCCTCCCCCGATGTCACTAAGGAGGTAGTGAGTGCCAGGTCTTGCTGGCGATGGCACTGTGCGTGGTGGGCGTGACGTGGGTGGCAGTGAACAGGTACTAGTGACCCGCTTCTCACTATGTCGGTCACACATACAAACAAATACACACACACACAAAACACACACGCGCGCTAACACTGCACGCACGTACACAAAACACACACACACACACACACACACACACACACACACACAGAACACGCACATACAATGCACACACACACACACACACACACACACACACACACACACACACACACACACACACACACTCACACACATTCACACACACAACACACACACACACACACACACACACACACACACACACACACACACACACACACACACACACACACACACACACACACACACACACACACACACACACACACACACACACACACACACACACACACACACACACACACACACACACACGCGCACACTGCCAATTTAACTATTTTTGTTCACATCAAGTTTGTATTTCAATAAATATGTGGTGCCCACTTCCTGGTTGTTTTGATTGCTAACTAATCCCTTCATTACGATGTCTCCTTATTTATTTTAGTCTAACTACTACCGGACGATTTTATTCAGCTGTGAAAGTCTTATCTCGCAGTAAAGGGTAAAACAAAACTTAGCTGCTTCTACAGGATATAGATTTAAACTTATCCATAAACCATTTGCCCATAAATGCCCCCTTTGCAAAGGAACACCTTATTTAGAACAAGACTTCATTCACCCTCTCATCCTGCTGTAACTTTATTATTTTTATCTGGCCAGTGCTAGACGATTACACTCAGCTAAGGAAATTCCGTCGGTATTGTCAAAGTGTTATCCTGCATTTTAATCTCTCCCAACGATATACACTTTCCTCCTCACCCCGACCCCCCCGCCACACACACAGAAAGACACCTACCCCGACATACCCCTCCTCTCCCTCCTGCTCATCAGTGTATGATTCTGATTCACACTTCACAGTTCGGGGTTTACACCTCAGGGGAGAGAGATTAGCATCGCTAAATGGTAAATGGAGCCAACTGTACAGTGTATGTTCACCCCAGGCCCTACACCCCCATCACTCGACATTCTCCACACCTCCAGTGCAGCCTTTCCTTTTTCCTGTGATGAGATTAATGATGATTCTCATAGGGTTGAGAAGGGGAGATTTTATGAGAGAATCCCCAAGTGATGCCTGCCCCCCTTACATCGACATCAATTTGATTAGTGGAGGAGTTAATGGAGACTGACTGAAAGGTGTTTTTTCATGTATCCATCCACCCTCACCTGTTGTGCCCTCTCTCATAAGCCTTCATAATGTGACTAGTGGAGGTTAAAATGGGACTTGGTTAGGAATTCATTGAAAAGCAAATGATAACAGATGCCTCTGTCTCATGCCGGTCATCCTACTTAGTACTTACTCGAATGGAAATTTGTGGGAAGGAGGTTGTAACTGGACAAAGCTTTTTGTTATGATCCTCAACTTGACAAGATCAAATAAACAAAAACTATTTAGTATATATAAGAAAGAACATTTTTGTCTCTTATTTCTCATTATTTTATATCTTATTTTTCGATATTGTATGTTTCTTATTTTCCATTATTTTGTTTCTTATTTTTCCTTATTAATTTATAATTATTCATTGGCCTCATGTTATGTATTGAAGTTTCCTTTGGGTTCATGTAGTCATCAGACACTTTAGTTAATCTCTCCAGTACTCCCATGATAAAAATATTGATTTTGGGATGTAAATTAAAAAAAAAAATTGTAAATTGTAAAAAAAAAATTTTTATTATATCTAACATACACTTTCCTAAGAAAACTCATATAATCCAAAAATATAAATAAATGGATAAGTTGGCTTTTCCGCCTTGTGGAGCAAATATTCAGATGATAGATTGAACCAAATCAAACTTTTTTTTATTCATGGGCAGTTTGTTTTATCCGTGAAATAGATGGGGAAAGGTGATTTATAAGTTCTCTGTATAAACGCTGTCTGTATATATGCTGAGTCACTGTAAACTACAGTACTATAACGCTAATATTATATCTGTTTATCATTATTTACCAATCGGTCTGTATAAACGAGAAACATAAATTCTCCAAGATTCGACCTTCACTTTATTCCATTTTCTAAGACAGGGGCGCCACCAGCAGTGTGTGGGACGCGGGTTTTGTTTTGGTAAGCTGAGAGGGTCTGGCCTCCCCGCCATTGTGTACATAGAAAATAGCAAGAAAACTTTGCGCTGTCTTCGCTTTTTAAAACTGGAGCGTGTGGCCGTGTAAGATGTGAGGAGACGGGGGAGAGGGTGAAGATAATTGTAGCGAAGGAACATTTGTGGGGGAGAGGGTGGTGGTGGAAGAGATGAGTGATACAGTAGAAAAGGTGTGTGTGTGTGTGTGTGAGAGGAATGGTGGTACATTATTCGGAAGAGGACTTGTGCTTTTGAGAGAAATAAAAGTTTAAATATGAGGCGCAAGACAAGTCGTGTGTGTGTGTCTGAAATTATGTTTTTCTGGGTGTGCGTGTGTGAAGCAAGGGCGCAGAACTGTACATGTTAGTTACTTCAGCAAGAAATTACAGTATGCTTGGGGTATGGCTTACCTGGTGTATGCTTTTGCACGTTTGTTTCTTGTTCGCTGTTCAAAGAATGTGTACATTTGTGTTAGCATGCCGTTCCTAAAGGAGTACAGTGGCCGAATGAGTATATCGCCCACCTGTTCTGTGGGTCGCTAACATATCCGGGGCACCCTCAGGCTGCCCAACTGTCAACGGGAACCCGGTTTTAGTTAAGACGGCTTCTAAAAAGTCCCTTGCGGTGTTTTTACCTTTCACACACCCACACCACATGGCCGAGACCGTAGAAAGATTTTTTTTTTATCTAAATTACTCCGGCAGCGGCCATTAGTGAGGGAGTGGCAGATCTCTCAGAGTGTAAATAACATATTTAAGGTCTTGGTGTTCTCATTTACAGTCCACCTCGAGTACTAGTATTCACACCTTCCGGTACAACTTCTTAGACACACAACATCCAAATGTTTTTGTCCCTGGTGCTTTGTTATCTCGTCTTCTTCGTTATCTAGCTGCAGCGGACGGTACCAATTTGTTCCCGGATATTTCCACGCACAGCACAGCTGCAGTAATTCCCTCAGAGACACATCACCATGAGTGTTTATCTCTCAGCCACAGTCGTCACCTAATTTACTCGTTAACTGCGTCTGCGTCCAAACATCTATATTGGGATTTCTTTATTATCGAATTTTAGTGTTTTGATTTCCATCTTCATTCAGAGGTCATCTTGTGTATAGAATTATAATATGTTTATTGAGTTTTCATGTTGTATGATATACTGTATTGGGTTTACGCCCACATTTCAGGTTGGGATTTATTTGCACATGGGGTTCACTGTTTTGATGGCAGCTTAGTTCAGAGACGTCAGCGGTTTCAAAAATGTCTCTGTAAATTATTTCTACACTTGAATGTTTGTGTAACAACTTTTTTTTCACGTAATTCAGTGTTACATTACACCCCCTATACAGTGTTTAATCAATCTTTACCCAGCTGATGAACGCACTAACCTTTACATCTACCATCGTGTGAGATAAGGCCCTATTCACCTCCAGGACGCGGTGGGTCTATAGTCATCAGACACTGTTCACGTATTAACATTGTGGTTCATTTTATTTACTTCTTTGTGACAGCCTGTTAGTTCTAGGTGGCGTTATGGAAGGTTCGGGTTTGTTTGGGGGAATTTAAATAGACACTTGTTAAATATTTTACTTAGATTTTTGTTCATATTTTAGTAGCTTAAACAACTTAATAAACTAATATTGTAGCCTTGCTCGAGTAATCCAGGAAAGTACGTCTGAACACTTGTAAATTGGCTAAATATTGTATAGTTCTCTACAACATCTTTATCTTGTGAGTAAAATAAAATGAAGTATTAAATATATTATATTTAATCTCTGCAGTGTGAATACAAAAATGCGTCTAAGAGAGTTCATTGAGTCAAAACAAAAGAAAAATGGCGCCAGTCTAGAGTAAAAAAAAACGCGCTCGTAGAAACAACAATATATTTCAATCTACGGAAAGTGGATTTTAAGCGACATTTTCTCTCAGTGTTCGGTACATTAAGTTAACTAAGGCCCCCGTCAAATTGTTCACATCATCTTACGGCGTCACAAAAGAGAAGAAAGAAATTATCTCAGAGAATAAAATAGTGAGATTAGTTTAGTCACTGGGATGTTATAGATTACGAAATTAATTTGTTCGCTGTTTGTCACTTAAACTTGTTGCTTATTTATTCAGAATCAACAACACAGACACGAATCCAGGTACAAGCAAACATACGAAGATATCAAAAGCATATCAGTGAATAACAAGCTTATAAAAACACATTATATTACATCTTGGAACCTTCAACAACCCAATACAGGCAACACCACAACAGATACATTTACCTCTCCACATTAAGCTTCCCTTTACAAAAATAATGATCAGTTATCGTAGTGGGAGTCACATGATGCCATACGGTAAGTTGTTGAGGCTCACCAGATGTGTGGAGATGGAAGCATTAGAGGTGGAATCATGAAGTAGATGGCGCGAGGTGCCAAATGTATAAGAAGCAGACGATGAATAAACATTAAGCAGCTGAGACCATAGTTTAACGGATGCAATCTTTGGTGGGCTGGGTCATCAGATGTTTAAGCAGGAGCAGAAATTTTGAGACAAAATATAAAACCCTAAGACGTGGAACAGTTATGTAAAATGAAAATTCCTCTTTCAGTGAAATGGATGTGGTGTATAAAAAAATAGTATGGAGACTAAACACCGCTAATGTAAGGTGTAGAAACTTATAAATGCCTAATACACCGCGTGAAATATTGTGGCAAGAAGGTGGGGATTGCCAGACTTGAAGTGTCGAGTCTTGGGAATGCCAGATGTAGGACTTGAAGGCCAAGGGGGTGTCAGATGTAGGATGTGATAGACTAGGGTGTCCAGATAGGTAATGCTTAGTCTTTAGGGTGCCCAATGTAGGTTGTGTTGAACAAGATGGTCCAAATTTGTGATTTTTATTTTTAGCTTATAATGTTTTCTGATATGAGGTGTTTAGACTTATGGGTGACAGGTGTAGGGTGAGAAGAGGGTGCGTTCAAGTATCTGTTATGTAGGCTTGAGGTTGCCAGATGTATTACCAAATGTACGGTGTTGGGGCATAAAGTATCCAAACTTACAAAGCAAAATCCTACAACAACAATTGCATAGTGTGACAATTGTGAATTACTAAATTTTCTCGGTTTAAATCTTAAGTGATTACAGAGTACGATGGTTGGAATGTTAGACTTGGAATACAGGGTCCTAAAGACATCAAATTTACGGATTCAAGCCAAAGTATAGTAGTTTGTCATCTGAGTCTGGTCTTGAGATATAAAGCGAAACGTTATCAAGCACAGAGCTGTAAGATGTGGTGTTTAAACCTCAAACCTCCAGATATACTGTTTGGTGAGAAATCCTGGGAGTGCCAGATGTAAGCTGAGAAACGCTGAGACGCCAGGTGCACGATGTGAGGCTCAGAGATGTTAAACGCAAGCTGGCAAATCCCTAAAGATGTAAAATGTATATCCTTAAAGATGGCGTATGTAAAGTATAAAGGCTTGCAGGTGACAGGGTGCTCAAGGGTAAAGACGTTAGATGCCAGATGTGTACTGTCAGGCATAAGATGTCTAAGTCTACAATATTCAGACGGTGTTGTTCATGACTAGAGATACCAGACGTGCGATGTTCAAGTTAGTGAATGCCAGATGTAAGATGTTCTTCAGCCTCCAGAATGCCAGATGTAAGATGTTCTTCAGCCTCCAGAATGCCAGATGTAAGATGTTCAGGCTTTTCAGTACTAGTTGCAAGATGCTCAACGTCGAGTATATCAGGTGTAGGGTGAGATGTTGGTGCCAGGTGTATGATGCTCAGTATGTTAAGTGATGTTCAGCTGTAGTTGTGGTGATTACAGATGAATGATGTTTATACGCGTGACTGACAGATAAAAGATGATCAGTTGTTGCTTTTTGTTTTGGGTGTTTCAAAAATACTATTATAATTAGTGGGATAACATGGTGGTGATGCCAAATGTAAGATGTTCAGGCCTGAAAATACCAGACGTACTGTAGGTCTTACATATAGAATGTTTGGTGTTTGAAATGTAAGATGTTGTTATGACAGAAGTAGGATGTACAGACCTGGATGTATCAGTCGTAGGGTGATATAGTGGTGAATGGTGCAAGATGATCAAGCCTTGGAACACCATATGTAGGATGCTCAAAACTGGGAACTCCAGTTGTATGATGTCTAGTTCGAGATGTCTGAAGTGTAGGGTGTGATGGTGGTGCCAGATGTAAGCCGTTTAGGCCTACGAATACCAGAAGCAAGTTATTCAGGATTGAGAAGGTCTGCCGTAGGATTTACAGGCCTCTGAAATTTAGGTATAAGATGATCGGTCCTGGGAAAGCTAGTTATTGGATGTTCACATCAGGGAGAATCAGAATGGTAGTGGTAGTGGTAATGGTAGATGTAGGATGTGACCGCAATCTGCCTCAAGTAGAACACAGAAACGAGACGAGACTTCTTTGTGGAGCGGCTGGGAGGTGTGGCGGTGGTGGTAGGGCAGCCGGAATGTTGTTGCTAATTCTAGAGTTATGCCTGTCGTGTGGCCGCCGAGCTACACCTTGCCTCGGGGGCTCCTACACGAGGATGTGTTGAAAGTGGACGAAATAATAGCAGATGATTGGCTGACGGACTGATGAAGATAGTTTAGGACTGATTGATATTCTGTATGTAGGATGTATTCATGTGATACTCTTATTTGTTGTCACGACAAAAAAAAGGAAATGAAAGAAGATGGAGAATAACGAAGAAAAGCGAATAGACGGAAGAAAGATTGATGATGGTAGTATGTTCGGTCTTCCACTCAACAGCGAACTGGGTAATGGATGAAGAAGTTAATGTGTTGAGGGAGTGATGGAAGAACATTTACACTGATAATATTGTTAATAGATAAATTAATAAATATCTGTTATGAAACACAAACAGAAGATATTTACGAATTCAATAGTAACGTAGCTAATCAATATGATACAGATTAATGATATGGACATAATCGATTTTTTATCATGATTATTATGAAAACATGATTTGGGGAATTATTTTACTGACATTAATCAATATTGTCTTTTATTGTCTTATTAACAATACTGAACCTCTTTTAACTTGGTAGAAATAAACGCCTTTTTTCACATTTTAGATCTCTCTCTCTCTCTCTCTCTCTCTCTCTCTCTCTCTCTCTCACCAGGTGAATGAAAACTCTGAAGTAGGTGTGTGTATGTGTGTGTGTGTGTGTGTGTGTGTGTGTGTGTGTGTATACATTGCCCCCTCCTCACGAAGCTAGACTTACCTCACCACAGAAGCTATAATGAAAAGTTAAGTAAATATTTATTTATAAATCATAGTAAGTAGACCAGGGCATTGAGTCGGTAAAGCCTTTTGTTAAATATTAAACTCTCTGCTGATCTTCACTTCAACGACTATTCCCCCTTTATCACTTATGCTATTATCTATTTTCATTTCTGTTTTCTTCCTTATTTCTTTTTTTTTTTTATCTTCCTTATTTATTCATTTGGTTCTTTTCCTCTTTTATTTATTTTTCATATGAGTTGTTTACTGTCTCTTCTTTGTTTATTTTAATTTCTTCTTGATATACTTTCTCTACCCTTTTTCGTTTACTCTTCTCTCTTGTTTACTTTCTTTAGTTTTGATTACTTTCCCTTCTTCCTGGCTCTCTCGGTCTCTATTTCGCTTTTTGTTATATATGATTTATCTTTTTTCTTTCTTCAATTGTCGTTTCTTTTAATGGATTATTTTCTCTTTTTTCTCTCATTCTATTAATTTACCAGCACGTGTTGGTATTGATTTATTCCTTCCTCCTCCTTCTCCTTCTCCTTCATCATTTTCTCCTTTCCGTCTACTTCCTCTACCTCCTCATCTTCTACTTCCCTTCTGTTTCCTCTCTTATTCTTCCTTCCCTCTCTCTTCTACTTCCTCCTCTTCCTTCTCTACCTTATCCTCCTCCTTTCACTTTCCTCCTCAATCTCCTCCACCTTTTTCTCCTTCCACTTCTCTCCTCCCCCTCCTTCTCCATCTTCTTCTTTGCTTTCTCTTCCACCTCACTCGTCCTCTGTTGCACCTGTAACTTCAGTACCTCCCTTCTTCTCCTCCTCCTCCTCCTCCTCCTCAGGGGGTCGGTGTACTAAACGACGCATAAGGTCTAGAACCTCACAGATTCCCAACGTGGTTAAAAATCCAACAGATTTTGGCAGTGTGTCGGTAGCCAGAATGGTGGAGCACTTTTTATATGCGACTCAACACTTAGTTATTAACCTTTGAGTTTTCTTACGTGACTTGCTTTTGTTGCCTCGACCAATTCAATTGTGGTTAATTTGCATCAATATTTTTTCTTCTTTCTTTAACTCAAAATATTCTCATTTCCTAATATTTTTATTTTGTTAGTTTTTTTGGGGGGGTTGTACGTGTATAGTTGTAGTTTATATATTTGAGGTAATATATTATTAATGTTATACACTTATATGTTTAGGCTATTAAACTGGTAGGCCTGATACTTACCATAAGAGAGGACATGACCCAGCCCAGAGTGTGGTAGTGGAGGGAAACATAGGTAGGGGGTAGACGATCACTTACCACAGTCAACCAGCTCCTCCTACACGAGATGACCGATCGCCTTCAAACTTGCAGGTTAGAATCTTCGGATGCTCTCTCTCTTTCTCTCTCTCTCTCTCTCTCTCTCTCTCTCTCTCTCTCTCTCTCTCTTTTCTCTTCTCTCTTTTCTCTTCTCTCTTCTCTCCTCTCCTCTCCTCTTCTCTACACGGTTATTTTAGTAAATCTTTTATGAGGTGGAAAAATAATTGTCGGGCTTAAAGGCATTTTAGAGAGTGCACCGAGCAGTCATTTTGACGACCAGAACTAACCAAACCAAGCTTAACCTGATAAAACGTAAGCTAACCTAACCTAACCTAATCTAACCTGATATAACCAAACATAACATAACCTAATCTAGATTAACCCAACCTGGCCTCGACCTTGCCCTAGTGTGTAGTAGTAGTAGTCTAGTGAACAATTATTTGGCCTCGTTAAAGACCTCACAGCCAAGGAAGACCATGTTAAAGAATCTCCCCTCCTCCCTTCCTCTCCTTTCACTCCCCATCTCCCCTCCCCTCCTCTCCCTCTCCCCTCCCTCTCCCCACTCTCCCTGACTGTCCGGGAGTCTCAGGGTGGCGGTGGGACAACCCAGATGGTTGTGTGGACTTTAAATAGCTAGCCGGGCGGGCGTTTCATCCTCGGCCAGCTGGCTGCCCTGCTGTCTCGGACAAACCAGCCACCACCACCACAACCACTACTACTATCACCACCACTACAACTACCACCATCACCACCACTACCATCATCACCACCACTATTACCACCATCACCACCACTATTTACCACCATCACCACCACTACTACCACCATCACCACCACTACTACCACCATCGCCACCACTATTATCACCACTACTATTATCACCACCACAACCACTATTCCCACCATCAACACTATTATCACCATCACTATCACCATCACCACCACTATTACCACCATCACCACCACTATTATCACCACTACTATTATCACCACCACAGCCACAACTACCACAATCATCACTACTATTACCACCATCACCACCACTTTTATCACCACTATTATTATCACCACCACAACCACAATTACCACCATTACCACCACTATTACCACCATCACCACTATTACCATCACCACCACAATTACCACACTCCTCACCATCACTATTACCTTCATCATCACCACCAATACTACCACCGTCACCACCACTATTGCCAACATCTCCAACACTATTACCACCATCACCACCACCGCAGCAACCACTACTACCACCATCACCACTACTATTACCACCATACTACCACTATTATCACCATCACCACCACAATCACTATTACCACCACCACCACCATCACCACCACCACTTCACCACCTTTACCACTACCCATCTGCTTCGCTCAAGGGTCTACAGTTGGTCTTAAAGCGTGGTGTAGTGGCCTGGGTGTACAGAAGATGAAGTAGGTCAGTAGGTAAGTAGGTCGAGCTGGGTGGATGGGTGGGTATGTAGGCGTCTTAATAGTTGAGTGGGTGGGCACGTGGGTGGGTGGTCGGGTGGATAGGTATGTAGGTGAGCAAGCAGATGGGTGTGTTGGTGGGTGGAATATGGAAAAGCAAAAAAAAAATACAGAACTTTATGAAAGATACAGTATTTCTTGGACGTATTTCAAAAAAATTCCTGTATTATCCCTAACACGATCCTTGATGTATTATATCACACGAAAGTTTGCTGCATCGATCTATCCCGGAATGTATAATATCGTTTCCTGTACATAGCTTAAAAAGAAAAAAAATCACATATTAAGAAAATCACTCAAAACGTTAAAGAGCCAAAAGGACTCCAGCCGTCCACCACAGGGGGACTCACGACCTACGCGAGCTATAAACCCTTCCCAGCTTACTCTCGGGAACCCACGACTTTCAGGAGCTGTTAGCGCTCCCTAGCTCCTTCTCAGGAACCCATGACCTAGTCGAACTATTAATGTTTACTAGCTCACGCTCGTGTACCTTCAAGTGGATGAAAACACAGGAGTTGCTTCACTAGCACACTTGGCCCATAACTACGTCGAGGTAGCTCACTCACCACGTAGTACCAAAGGCGACTCCCACCTCCTCCACCAATACCTTCAATGTCACCCTTCCTCCCACACCCCAATGGCGTAACGGGCACAGGTATTCCAAATAATCTCTTTTCTAATGAGTTATCTTTTCTTTTCTTGAAATGACCAGAGCTAAAGGTAACGAGGGGAAAGAAGTACTCACTCAAACGCTTGCACAAGGAAGAATTTTTTTTTAGAATCTGTTTGGATTTGCTTTAAAACTTCATAAGTTATAGTTATTGACGAAGGACTCCTGAAGGGCAAGTAGATACCCAGAACACTTAACTGTAATTTGCACTTGATATTGATGGGCTGCAAAAGCCGTTCGTAAATGGGTTGCTTAAGCCTGTAATGATACTATACTCCAGCCTGTAATGATGGTCTACTTCAACCTGTAATGATGGTCTACTTAAGACTGTATTGGTGTGCTGCATTAGCCTGTACTGGTGGGTTGATTAGGCCTGAACTGGTGGACTACTGAAGCCTGTACTGATGGACTGCTTCAGCCTGTACTAATAAATTGCTTCAGGCTGTACTGATGGACTGCTTCATCCTGCCCAGAGGGATTTTCTCACAGGCTACCGAATGGAGTTTTAACCCGTGTTATGATCTACCTTTAGGTGTGCACTTAAAGGACACATTCAATCACTCCATATATAAGAGTTGTTCATGGTGTCACTAAACGTGTGACTGAGAACCATCCTGTCAGTGTACAGTACAGTATCAAAAGTCCCAGACCTCAGGGACTACAGAGAGATAATACTATGAGCTCACACATTACGGCTACACAAGTGTCCAAGAAGTTGGTGAGTCACTAGAGTTCCCCCCTAGAGTGAGCCACAGGACGCACAGGACAGCACACGTTTTCTACTCATATGACAGACACATGTTCGGTCTACTTTTTTATTCTGGTAAAATCCCATTAGTCACCCTCATTTAATAGAATAACAAAATCTCACCGAATTTAACTTCATGTAACATAAAGTAACACGGTACAGTAGTATGACTTGAAGAGACCTTAAGTGGTGGAATTTTCTTCAATTAAAATTTTTTGGGTGATGGGGATTTTGTTCATCACTACCTTGGTCAGTGTCCATATAGAGATGTTGCCGGAGACGGCTACTTGTTACGCCTTACCGCTTGCCGCCGCCGCCTTGAGGATCATCTTGTCATAATGCGTCCTTTCCCTAGCATGTGAAGTGGCTGCCATATAGTACATAACATTCCCATGTCCTATTCTCTGTGTCGTTTCAAAATTCACATGATATATACTGTACATATTCATAGATTATTCCATTCATTTCCCCACACCACTGAACATATTCACGCATCCCACACGTCAACATACACTTTTACACGTCTCATCAACAATAAAAAATATTAATTTGCCGTTTCAGTGATGCTTGTCAAAGATGAAAGTCAGTTGCCTCCACAAAATACTCAACACAAACAAAATTTATATCCTTTCTAAGATGTTATTTTGAGTTCAGGAATATAAGCCAATATTATATCAGGTCCTATAATCAAGTATATATTGTTACGGTGTATTCACGTGCTTGAACTACCATTTTGTTTAAGAAGTGTTACGAACCCCGCCACCAATTGTCATGATCTACCTACCCAGCACTACGAACCACGCCATCTATTGTCCTGATCTACCTACCCAGCACCACGAGCAACGCCATCTAGGGACGAAACACGAGTATGACTCGTCTTAGTTACCACTCCCGGGTGTCCCTTCTCCATATCCTGGTTGTTGCGTCACCTCCTCAAAGTCTTCTTTGTCAGCTCCAGTTTGATGAGATTTCAGTTCACTCTGGGAAGTGACCACAGGATCACCTATCCTGCAAACCTACTGCACAGTGACTACCTACCGTCTTCTACAATACTCAGCCTTGCTCGTTAGCCATCTCAGCTCCACACTTAAGTATTTGTAATCTTATATTGCCTCCCCCACGTCCACTTGCTTCAAATTATTGTATGTTGTATAAATATGTATATACTATTAATGTTTAGGTTAAGTATGGTTAAGGGTAAATTATAGAAAGTGAATATTTTGTTAAGGAATTTATGGTACTTTATTATACACAACAAAAACTCGCATCCTTTGTCTACCCTTTTATAGTCCGATTGTCTTTGTTTTTGTTTTTTTGTTGCCTGTTGGGATCTGGGTAGACTTTTAACTATATTCTAAATCCCCAACTCGTAACAAATGGCGACCGTGACAGGACACGACCTTAAGTGCCATATTTCTTAACCCCCTTGTTACTCATTGTTAATTATTCCTCCCAGTCACTTCTGTTCACAATTGCTTTACGGTGTTTTAAAGTTTCCTTCATATGTGTGTGCATATATTGGTATTATCGTACAGACAGAGTGACAGACGTAGGATATTAGGTTCCAAGTGTCATAACGCTTACCTGTTATTACACGTGGCAGTCGTGTAGTAAGTCTTATCGAGTGTAGGGAAGAATCCGGATCTGTTTAATGCCGTACCCTCACTCCAGAGTAGGCTGTTCCATAGTCACTAGTTTAGGGTGAAGTGATATCTTGGGACGCCCCGCTCTACCAGGACCCCATAATTATAAAGCCTCAATTATTGTTCTTCTCATTATCTCATTCGGGGTCAATAATCAAGTAACTCAAGGGTTGTTAATCCGGTTCTTTATATAAATGCCGTAATACGCCCTTCCTGTTTCAAGTATCTAAGGGTTGTTAATCCGGATCTTAATATTAATGCCGTAATACACCCTTCCTGTTTACTGAGGGTTGTTAATCCGGATCTTTATATTAATGCCGTAATACGCCCTTCCTGTTTCAAGTATCCAAGGGTTGTTAATCCGGATCTTTATATTAATGCCGTAATACTCCCTTCCTGTTTACTCAAGGGTTGTTAATCCGGATCTTTATATAAATGCCGTAATACGCCCTTCCTGTTCCAAGTATCTCAGGGTTGTTAATCCGGATCTTTATATAAATGCCGTAATACGCCCTTCCTGTTTCAAGTATCTCAGGGTTGTTAATCCGGATCTTTATATTAATGCCGTAATACGCCCTTCCTGTTTCAAGTATCTGAGGGTTGTTAATCCGGATGTTTATATTAATGCCGTAATACGCCCTTCCTCTTTCAAGTCTCTTATCCTTATCTAAGGATCTTATCAGAAGAACAATATTCATAAGTGTAACTTGGGTAGTTTCCGGGACTTTCTGGTTATCCACTGCCGTGATATTTTCTAGGGTCTAAGTCAGTTTTCACTGACTTAGTCTTGAGGGGGAAGCATTTTTCAAAGCAAGCATTGAAGATGCAAGAGAAGTTGCAGCAGCTCACGTTAGGGTTGTCGGAGGCATAGACAAGATCCCACTTAGCATTCATTAGGTTGTTTTCAAAAAGGAGCATGTTGTCGGTGCAGTAGTCTCTGTATTGTACTGAGACTCTACTAGACCTTTCATTTTTTGTGGCTGTTTTATACATGGCAAAAACTAGGAAGTGATCCGAGATATTTTTATAAATAATTCCACTTGCAAGATTTTTAGAAGTGTTGTTAGAGATGATGCAGGAAAAGGTGAGGAAGGTGATAATCTGAGTTTGTGAAGGAGGAACAAATGATAAGATATGATATGAAGGAGAAAGAAAATTACGATAAAAGAATGCGGGTGAGAAAATTAAAGATGAAGAGGGTGATACTAAATGGCTGTGGAGGAAGTAGAAGATAAAGATGAGGAACAGGTGAGGGAGGGAAGATGTAGGACGAGATAAAGAGGAAGGGAGGAAGACAATAATGAGAAGGAACAGGTGTAAGGAGGCTCAGTAGTGGATCAGGTGGGTGGGTGGGTGGGTGGGCGGGCGGCAGAGAGGCGGCAGTGCTGCAGCAGCTCTGAGAGGTAGATTTGGACGGAATGGTCGAGGGTATTCCTGGACTGGTTCTTAGAAGAGCGACGAGGTGTCTTGGCTCTGTTTGCTGCCTGGTTGATAGTCTGGTAGATCGTTTGGTAGACTGGCCGTTTGATTGGTTGGTTACCTAGTTGTGTTCGTTGGCTTACTGGTCGGGTCGTTAATTAATAAGCCAGTTGAGTGATGGGCTGCCGAACTGGTAGACTGACAGGCAAACTGACAGGCAGGCATAAAGCCAAGCATGCTAGCGGCACTGGTGACGAGATAGTTGCACTGACAGAGAGCGATTGGTTTCGTCGTGTGGGCCAAATTCTCAGACTTCCATGCATTTATTAGTCTCCTTTAAATGGAGGTAAGAGGCCTCGGTGCCATGGTGGCTGACACACTTCCGCAACAAAACCAGAGATCGATCGCTGCAGAGACGACCCTGGCAGTCAAACCCATTAAACCAACAAACATCAGCGTTACGTCACAGTTGAAATCATATAGATGTCACAAGCTAAAATTTGAGGTCATAATATTGACGTCATGATCGTGTCGAACACCTGTTGGACAAACAACTGAGTAAATATTTTCTTCTGTGAAACTTTCGATGTGAGAGACTGAGTAAGACCAACGCTAGTAGTGTAATACCGGTGTTTAGTTATCACCCGATTTTCTTGGCACACAATCTACAAATATTGGACAAAATCCCAGTTAACAGAACAGGATATTATGGTGTTGTCTGACACTCAGCTGAAGGTCAATGCTTCCAGACGCAGTGTGACATCATGAGCCAATTCTCGCTCAGGGAGGCAAATTGTCAAACGTCATCTCAGTGTATGGCGCAGGTCAGACATCATTTAACCTCTGAATTGCTTAATGTGGTGTTTTTTACAAGTTTTGCACTTAAGTCACACTACAGTGTTCTTCAAGTTCCTATCCATTTTACGGAAGTCCCAACAGAAACACCACAAAGAAAATGGGACTAATTATAAATCCGGTTACCCCAATAGTCTATATATTGTAGACTGTATTTATGACCGCCTTTTCATTCTCGTTTTAGTTCCATTAGTTCTACAATAATTTCTCCTGGTAATGTCCTGCGGTCATAATACGAGTTAGTCTAATAGTAAAATAATTCATAAACTACAGAGTATACAAATAAAACAATTTAAAAGCTTGTCAACATGTACAGTATTTATTAATTTATCTCTATTTGTATTCGTTTGTTTATTAATCTGTTCAGGATATTGACCTGTAGTTCATTTTATTCATATACGTGTATTTGTTCGTTTGTTTGTCTGCGTTAGAATGTTCGAACCTTTCGGACTGTAAGGTTAACTCTCTGAAGGCCATGACTGCTGTCCTATTGTTTGGTCAAGATCTGACGAAACTCAATCTGATCTGAGATTATTTTGAAGGAGTCATATTGGGGTCAGGAGTTAGTTCGGTGATGTTTTTGGAACGCGTACGTGCGTGCAAACTCGTAACAATGATTTTAAATTAGACAAATTTAGATTTAGGCGCGAAATAGGTAAACACTGGTTTGGAAATAAAGTAGTGGTTAAATGGAACAAGTTACCAAATATCATCATTAACTCGAATACGCTGGATAGCTTCAAACATAGGTTGGGTGGATATATGAGTGATAGGGGTTGTCTTTGGGCTTGAAAAGTCTTGCCAACTTTTAACCCTTGAACTTGAATGTGTACAAATATTCAGGTGTTTTGAGAATATACACGTCCCCACATTACCTTAAATTATTTACATCCTCAAGTTCAATGGGTCATTGTTGGCAAGACACTGATTTTTAAGATCACAGACACGCCATAAACGTCTTCTTTACACATAAACCCCTTATATGGTTTGCTAATTCCCTTGTTTTGGTTGGTTAATTTTCTTCTTTCCATCAGTTAAAACCCCTTTTTTCAACACACAAATTACACTTCGTTATATAATACCATGAGTTACACATATAGACCCCATAGCATCACGACAGAACTAAGTGTCGCCTCACAGTCAACAGCAGTGGGAAAAACAAAAGCTTGCCAAATTGAGTGGTTATTCTCGAGTCCCTACGTGGTTGCAGATATAGTAATAGTCGAGTTATTTTTGCCTGGGCTTGTGACTTTCACGGGGGAGGTGACGGGGCAAGTATGTTTAGCCGATGTGCGTAAGAGATGTCTATAAAGAGTTAAGAAATGAAAGGAAAGCCTTTCTGTCTTGGTCGATCTGTCCCTGTCTCTCTCAGGCTGTCTCTCTTGATGATAATGCCAAATTAGCATACGGTTATTTTCTTCTCATTTTCTCATTATTATATTTGTTTTTGTATTTTAGGTGGCACTGTTATAAGGCCTCGAGGCTACATTATCACCTTAACTACCATATAGTCCAGTAAGTCGTTGTGTTAACTTTTTACCAGTAGTTCCTCTCCCATTCGCTGCTTATTCTCAAAGCATCACTGGGCCGAGCCTCCTTGGCTTTCACTCCAGACAAGTTCATTTCACACTCCCACACACGTGTGATGAACCTTTCCTAAAATATGTCAGGCAAATGTATCTGGGTATTGTCCAGGATTATTTCTCGCACATTCCGCTCGACTATAGAGATTCCTCAGTGCTCTTAGGGCGATTGTGGGCACGACGCCAACGTCTCAGGCCAAATGCACTTAAGGATGACGTTTTGTATAGATGGATCCCACTCCTAACCTTTGGTAGCCTTTTATGACATGCTGAGACACAGGGGGGCGGTCTCTATGTCCTGATCCCCAGAACCTTGATGAAATTAGACTAGATACATCAGTCACCTTTGATGCTATACATATTTGTTGACGTAGCCACGAATCAAGATATCAACGGCTGTCTTTGACTGTTTGT
This sequence comes from Homarus americanus, assembly GCF_018991925.1. Lineage (NCBI taxonomy): Eukaryota > Metazoa > Arthropoda > Malacostraca > Decapoda > Nephropidae > Homarus > Homarus americanus. Next base: position 9,983,315 of record NW_024714177.1, read on the forward strand.
TTATACTCGTACAAGAAGGATCTCAGATGTATCATTACTGTTTTCGTCACTGACTGTCAACACCAATAAGAGGCGCATGATTTTTACACACAAGATTACTTTCTAAATACTTTTAAAAATTAGTGTAGTTGTATTCAACCACGGTGTAGGAGGAGAGTGAAGAAAGGTCAGTGACAGTTTAGCGTATCAACATGTGTCATACACAACATATCACATAATAATGTTGATTCTGTGATTATACGTAGTAAAAAAAATGAATTAGTAATGACTGAATCAAGTGAGTCCTGCTCAAATCTTCTGTCGTGTACTTCCCGAAATTTATTTGCTTTTTGGTTTTACTGTAAGAGTAGATGGAACCTCCCTGTGTGTGTGCTGTACATAACCTAATTAAGTGCGAGAAAATAAGATATCATTTTCCTACAGGTCAGCATTACATGAGTCACTTATTCTTCTCATGCTTGGACATCGCTGGTAGTGTGTGGTGTGGTGCTGTCCTCATTGTCTTCCTTACCAGTAATGGTATTCCCACACTACGATGCGTTTAATGTTTTCTTCTCTGGCATAACTGTTAAAACAGACTGGCCTGTAGTAGTAGGAGATATCAAGGGCATAACAAAAAAGAAAAGTTTCTTCAATTCTTAAATCAAATCCTTCCTCATTCAGAACAATTCACAATCGTTGTAATTTATCTAACATCTTCAGTATTCTTAACCTCGACACATAAATCTCAACCAAGTCGTAAGTGCTGAGTAGTGTGATGACCAATCGGCGCATCGCTGGGATAGCGGGCCTGTTTGATGAAGTCACATTCAACTCCTCTACTTTTAAACTATTTGCAAATGTATTGCTTTGAAAACAAAATAGATCACACTTCCTATAATGACATTGTTCACGTGATAAAGAAATGCCTATGAAATTTTGCAAGCTCAGGTTAAGTCGTTCTTGCCTTACCGGCAGGGCCGGATTCAGGAGTGGGCAAAGTGGGCAGCTGCCCAGGGGCCTCCACAATCTGGGGGCCTCCACATGTGCGGTAGTAGCTATATCAGGGCTGGTCGACTTGAAACCACATGAATGACTCCAGTCATGTCTCACTTTTGTGTGTGTGTGTGTGTTGGGAATTTTTACACTATCAATAAATATACAGTTAATTAAAATTTTCTCAGTGTTCTAATTTCCTTAATATAACTGCATATGGTTTCAAAATTCTCCAAAGAAGTGTTCAAATTTCAAATTTTTCCCGGGGGGCTTACAGCGCCCCCCAGAACTCCCAGATGTTTAGGCTCGCTTCACTCGCCACCCCACCCTCTTGGGTAGTTATAATGAGGGGGGCCTCCACAAAGAGGCTGCCCATGGGCCTCCTCAGGTCTAAATCCGGCACTGCTTACCGGCACACAAGACAAGCGAAACAAGTTTACTTTTCATCATAAAGAAGTTTCCTAAAGCATATTCCATACCATAGCGTGGAATACACACTCAGTGTGCATACTGTACACACACTGAGCGAAGACCTCACGTGGGGCTGCGGGCCGGGACACTCCAGCCTGTACTTTCACTAACAGGAAGTTACTTGGGTGTCTTATTTTAGCGTCTGGCACTCGTCTTTGTTGAGTCCGCGAGGCGGTCTGGAGCCACACTGCTCTGCTGACCTGCAGGACCCCCGCACTAGCCTGATGTACCACCCGGCACACTTTGTAAGGACCTCACGCTCTCTTGTTTTAATGCCTATTTGATTGGGTTTTCCTGCAATTCTACTTAGATTCCTGTGAATGTGTACCTTCTCAATGCTCAAATCCTTAACAAATACAGTACATTCAGGTATAGTTTCCTGCAATCCCATTTAGAGAAATAAAGCGGTATATCTATAGTTTACCTTGAATTATGAGCTAAACTATTCATCGACAGCGGTACACTGTAAATATGAAACACGGCCTCGTTCAGCAACAGCTGGGATGGCCCCAAGCCTCACCTAGTTCTGTCGCATCTTGTCCCTCTTTTGTTTATTTACTGTGGCTCGCGTCCATTGACGGGGGACACTTTAAATTGTAAATAAAACAAATTTCCCAAAGGTGGAGTCTCGATTGGAGTTTCAGCTTTAAAGTAATTTAGCAAATAATTTACCAATCTGGTCATCACTTTCTTAACCTCAGAATATATTGTAAATTTATGCGAGCAATATACATATATATATATATATATATATATATATATATATATATATATATATATATATATATATATATATATATATATATATATATATATATATATATATATATATATATACTTTTCTTGACCACGAAAATTAATTTCAAAATGACTTTTGATAAAATGTTCAAGTTGAACAAATGCGATCATTTAGTTTTTGTCTGAATTTTTGGCCACGATTTGGGGCACGCATTAGAAATACTAATCTAAAGTCTTAAATTATATATATCTATCAATTTACAATAGTTAGGAAGAGGTTAAGTCGTGTACGTAAGTCAGGGACGGACGGGGCAGGTTATGTCTTGTGAAAACAGGCGTCATCAGAGTTACAGTAATTCCTACACGTCGACCAAGGATCGTGTGAGTAAGTTGGTGGTTCGTTAATGCCAGGATCACTGACACCGAGTAGGTTAGGTCCATTCACAACACACACATCCAATTTATTTTACGTTGCACTCCAAGGAAAGCAATCCAAGCTTATATTTCATTAAAAAAAGGGAGGGAAGGTGAATAAAAGGTGTTTTGAAGAATAAAATTTAGTGAACAAAGCCAAATTCATATACAAGCAAAATTACGGGTAAGAGGAGGAAAATATATCAGAAATTTGTAGAGTTGGGCCGTCATCAGTGATCAAGCTGGTTGCTTAATGTTTCGTGGAAGTTCTTGTCACCTGTCATTGTGTTTGTCACGTCTTTGTCACACTTACGACATGTCTGTTTATACATATTTCCGCGGCCTAGTTGGAGAGGGGAGGGACTTAGCGCTATACCTGGGTAAAGCTGGGCGTTTTTGCCGGGTTAAGAAGTTCTTTCCCAAATAAACTCTTAGAGTACGCCGAGTCCACAAGCTGTGTGGTGTGGCGGGAAGGTGCATCAAACTCAAGGTGCAAACTCTACTATTTCAGTTCGTCCTATTTCTCTTACCTGTGTACTTGACCCATCTACACAACCACTTATTCCTTTCTTTTCAGTGACTGTAAGACTTGCAAGTGTATTGAACACTAATTAGGAGTTTCATGGTTAGGATTAGGTAATGCCATATATTGATACTGCCAACGAAAGTGGTAACATGATGTCGATATATAACTAATAGGTAAGTTCTGATAAGCTACGGCATATGTTTGGCTAAACAACGAAAGAAATTATAACACTTCAGAGCCAGTAAGGCGAACGTGAGTGAAAATTAAAGACATTTTCCAGTGTTAGTTTATGTTGGTAGAAAAAGTAAACAGCACGGATGAATGAGTAGACGCATTTTCATTAACTTTTCGTGTGTATCAAAAGTTGGTGTTGAGCAGAAGTGTGTTGATAACTCTTTAATAATGATTCACAAAGTTTGTGAAGAAAGAGTTTGATCAAGGGACTCCCGGAAGAGTCTCTTTCACACGCTAAGATGTCCGGCAGGACGCTGGTGTCTCGTGTAGTGGTAACGTTGGTGCAGTTATCATCCCTCAACACTCAGAGAACCCTAACCAGTTTCATAACTCAAGGACTTGAAAATCCTTTCTCAATACACTCCTGTAAGATAGAGAATCTTCTGACTCTTCTTTTGACGGCAACACGTAAAAAAACAAAACAAGATCGATATCGTTGTCTGGACAAAAAATACAGTCTGTATCAAGTCATTGATTAAATCTCTGAGGGAGTTAAATACTTGATCAGACAGATTTGTACTATTATGTCATGACAAGTTGTGACATATTCCCTAAGTCTTACACAAAACTGTCCATCTCATGTTTCCAATATTCGTTTCAATCTTCCTCATTATATATAACAAATAACTTATAGGCAGGTAACATTATTTATTACAGTATATAGATCTCTGTAAATAAAGTTACTGATTTTATTGATGTAATGTGGTTATCAAAAGTAGGCTTCAGCAGTCTGACATAATTGGTTTATGTTCAGCGACGAACTGTTATACAAAAGTAATATATAGATAATATAATCAATTTATTACAGCATACAGTAAATCACTCTTCATCATGAATGTATATATTTATTCTGCAACTTGAAATGATAACTACTCTTGAACACTATACAGTATATATAACGCCCGAGTGTGGCTGACGAAATCTAGTCCATAACTGTAACCTTCTGGTATTGCTTTAAGTATTATCAGTGCCATCTCGCCACCTCTAGCCTGAGGTGTGGGTGTGAGTTGTACCTTGGACGAGTCAGCCAGAAAGAAATGCAGATAGAACTCCGGGGCAATCAACACCCGCCTGCCCTGCTAGGTCACACACTTGCAGTCCTTAAGATTCCGGGCGAGAAACATGATGAGTAACACACACACACTGATATGCCCTCTGGTGTGTGTTTATTTGTGTCGATATTAAGTCGTGTACACACTTTAGAATTATATAGGGTGAAGTAAAAAACAAAATATTTCGTAAAGTTTTAGGATGTTTGGTACATACAATAAGCAACATATACCTTAAGACAACATTATAATAGTTTTATATATATATATATATATATATATATATATATATATATATATATATATATATATATATATATATATATATATATATATATATATATATATATATATATATATATGCAAGTAAATCACTGTAGGTGCGCGTGATAAAAGTATATGCTGATAACCACAAGGAAACAAGAAAACACGAAGTTCCCAAGCGCTTTCGTGTAATTCACATCTTCAGGGGTGAGTACAGACTAAGGAGAAATACTTGACAAGGCTAATATATACAGTAGAGGAGAGTGAGATCAAGTCCCTAGGGGACAGTAGGTGTTCACAATGTTCCGGTTATAAGGCAGTGACCCAACCATTACTAATATTCTTAATAAAAAAAAATGACCATGCACAGCTGCTGTGCCTAGAGATGTTTGGATAATAATGTAAAATAGTTTATCAAGGAACGAGAATGTGAGTGTTTAAAACGAAAGAAACAAGACACCCACGGCCCCTTCCTCCTGTCGTGTCCTGTTGTTGTGAGTGTTGTACTACTAACCTACATTTCCTATGCCAGCCAGGTGAGGCGCTCCAGGTGCTCCAAAATCACTTAAGGTGCCTGGACAGGTGGTCATAGCACAACAGACATGTATCACCTATGTCAAGGCAGTAAAGATCTCCTGGTACTTTGTGGTGTACAACTAGTTAAAACTGCAGACTTTTATCTTCTTATTTTCACTAATTCTCCTCCTTTTCTTATCTGCTTTTAGAGAAGACTAATATTTTCACTCACATCTACAGCCGCTTTCATGTTAACAGAAGTTGTGAATATACTATATTAGTTTCAATGTGTTTTTAAGGTTCTTATATTCTTCTTCAGGGCGTTACAGGTATATACAAAACGTTGAAATAAGAACGATGGGAACCATAACTTTCACTGAGTTACACATCAGCTTCCTTATTCGACTGAGTATCAGAATTCCCTAAACTACTGCCAAACTTATTATTATCTTGGGTGTTGGTGAGGTCTCTTGAGTCTTGCTGGCTGACACCGAAAGGATGACTGACGTATTTAGGCCACTTAAGACCAGACCAGACGAATACATCAGAAAATTATGAATATTCTAAGGATCTTTGATAAAGGGGTCAAGTGGTCAACAACCTACTGTTGGAAGCAGAAGTTTGTTAAAAGACTCCCAGTACCTACACACACTGACGATATTCACTGACACCTGATAAACGATCTAACCTACTCTATGATAACCCAGAGGAGACAAATGACACTTTAAACATGATCAATGTTGAATCGATTTCCTTTATTTCTGAAATAAATTTATGGAAACATGAATTGCATTTCACAATATAAAGGATTTTGTTAATGTCATTATCGCGAGAGTCACATTACCAGCCGTTTCTTATACTGTGTCACACTCTACCCATCCTCACTACCGAGTGATAGGTTAGGCAAGTATAGAAATATGCAAACTAACGCCTCTTGGTCAATGCATGAAAAAGAAAATGGTCATCAATGTACGTGCTTGGAAACATTTGAAAAAGAATATTCCTACACGCCGACATAAAGTTCGTTAGACCAATTTGCCTTAATTTTGATAAATTAGAAATTATAAAGCAAATTTTTTTTCTCACCTGTGTACATTCTTGTATATAACGTGGAATGGTGCGTAATGCATCTACTCCGGTTCCCACAAACTCGTGGTACAATATTAATTATTGACAACAATAACTTAATAATTGTTAACAGCATTTTTATATGACGTTTGAAATGTCTCATAAATAATTATCCATTTTTCTGTCAATAATATATTTGTTTATGGTCTACCATGGGACAGATATCATTTCGTTGTTTACATTTTACAGTATATTACCGTGTTTCTACAGTTATGGGGTTTCAACAGAGACCAAATGACCTGTAAAATAAATAAACAAACACAATTAATTACTACAAAACAATTGCGATTTAAAAAGTGTGGTTGAATATCAACTTATAATCTGAAGTAAAAAATAACGTTCAACAAGACGTAATTACTTAACATATTGGCTTAGTAAAGTGGGTGTGCGCGCGCGAGTGTGTGTGTATTTACCGATATTATGTGGGGGTGTGGGGACAGACGTGAGCTCAGGGAGGGGTATAGTGGTGGAGAGGAACACACGGCCCAGGAGGGGGAGGGGGGGGGCGACTAAATATACCCTCAGCAACCCACTAACCCCACAAAGTGTGGCCCTCTACACCTCTTCTCGCCCCTGCTGCTACTTGGGCGCCGCCGACACCAGTAGAACGACCCGAGACGGCTGGCGGAGCACACCAACCCTCCTCCTCCAGAGACTAGATACTGTCCAGACACTGAGAGTTGTGAAGTGATAGTGACGGTTACTGTGCCCTGTGGCTATCGTGAGGGGCTGTGTTATGATGGCTGCCAGAAAGCCATCACGAAGACAGTGCAGATAGCATAATACAAAAGCCAGTTGGCATCTGTTCCGTTAACAAAAAAGGTTAGTGACAAGCGGTGGCGGGTTGAAACTTCTCCCAGCTGCCATCGCATTTGCGCCCCCTCTCTCTCTCTGTCTCCCCTCCTCCGTCCAGAATAGACCTTGGGGAAAACCCTTTCCGCCGCAGGAAGTAGTGCCGCGCCCCTCGCGCCTCCCCTACGCCTGACTGCCGGCCCACCCCCCCGGCCACTCTGCCACTAACCACCACCGCGGGAGCTTCGCCCGCCCTGCAAGAACCATTAACACAAGGACGAGCACATACACACTCAGGCAGAAGACAGGAGGACCACTCAAGGTACCCTCACAATGCCTTAACCTCTCTTGCAAAGTCGCCGCCTTTGTTCCTAACAAATTAAATCGTTTTATTTATATTTTGCTTTCTGGGAATGTGTAAGAATGAAGTAATTACTGTCATGATTCTATATAGAGAAACAAAATTTTAAGGGGATCTCGGGTTTGTGTAAGGACGAAATGTGGATAGGTATTAGCACTACATACAACTGTAAAATTTCGTAGGTTGGGGTTAGGGAGATTGATGTTATTATATTTTGTTTACGTTTTCCTCGTTGTGGTAGAGCCAAGACAAGACATAGAGGCTCCTCACAGCTGCCAGCCACACTACACTATACAGTAGACTTAGCGTTACACTCCCGGGTTAGACCAATTCTGGGGTCAAGGTGGTCCCAGGCCAACACCGACAAAGGCCGTTGAATAGACGCTCGGAAGTCCCCTTCCCACCTCTCATCTCTCATTCTTGCCACACACACACACACACACACACACACACACACACACACACACACACACACACACACAAACACGCACACACACAAAACATGTAAATATAGAGATAACTAGAGTATTTCGTCTGAATATATCTTTAGAACTCTGTAACTTTTTCTCTACCAGCGTCTTCCATTTCACCTAAGAATCCAACAAATTTATTGTATACTCTAACAAATGGGAAATGAAGACCTTTAGAAGGTGGCCATGAACATGCTAAATGATGTCAAATAATTCTTGGTAGATCATCTCTTATAAATATTTAGTAAAGAGTCTTTGGTGAAGTACACCTCCGCATATATTAACCGAAAACACAAGCAACCGTCCAGCTTAGTGTTAGCGGTAATGTCGGCTCAACCTTGAATTAATTTGCTCAAGCCTGGGGTAACGTCCCTGAAGTGTGTGTCAACAATATTCGCGTTATGTGGATCCATCATTTCTCACACATCCAGCACAAGTGTGAATGATTTTGGTTGCGTAATTATAAAAAAAGATCAATGTCCAAGAACCGAACAAGTTGTGGTAATAACAAAGTACTCCCCCCATGTCTTCCCATGAACAAAACATGAATAAAACCGAACAACAATTTGGAAACTGTCAAATCCCTTGGTTATTATTATTATTCAAATTTCGGCTTCTGAGCTCAAAAAGTGCCTGAGATATTTATTACCCGAACAAGCAAGCAAGAAAGACAACAGACAAATAAACAAACCCCTGAGTACACCCCTTCTGCAGGAGCTTCGCGCGGCACGTGGAGAACGAAGTGGGGGAGGGGGCGATGTACAATGATCACAGTTTGCACTAAATGTCACCAAGTACAGCTACTCCTGTAATATGAAAACAGAATGACAAGAGAATTCACGTTAGAGGAAAACTATACAGATAGTTGAACAAGGATGTTTACTTGGCCGTGTAAACCGTGAAGGTGGCCCCCTAGCCTTAACAGTCGTTGATTTCATCTCTGATTCACCATCAGATACTAATAAACAATCTGGACTTTTACATTTGCAATTGGTTCCATAGGGCATATAGACTTGCATTTCACTACATGTTATATCATTATATAAATTCCTTCATAAGAGTGCGACTTGGGGTAATACTCACTGATGGAGTCATGGGAGCACACATGAATACAGTAAATTGGAAGATGAAATCCTTTGACAATTATAAACCACAATGTCTCTATGGTAAAATGTCAGATTCTGCATATGACCACGTGTTCGTGACAGTTGCAAGCAAATTAAACATAGTACAGGCATTCTGGACGCGTCAGACAATCAATGGTACGACGTGTACAGGCCTGCATTGAGGCAGAAGGGGGCAACTTTGAACATTTCCTTTAGGTTGTAACAAAGAGAGTCACACTGTAGAGATCTGTAAATAAATGATTACAAAAACTTACGGGGGTTTCACTTCAAATTCACTCTCATTAATACAACATCTTAAATGTATTGTAACATGGAAATTATGCAGAATCTGGCATTTTACCATAATGACATTGCGGTTTAGAATTATCCAAGGATTTCATCTTCCAATTTAATGTACTCTTTGCTGAATCACCCTACAGGTATATATACCCGGGTGATTGGTACCATTGTGCAAAATTTTTAATTCCTCTTCAATTATTTTGCAATGTCTCTACATTGATATAAAGAATTATCTTGTATAGATATTGTTAAGTGGAGTTACTTAGAGTACACACCTTGATTATTGAAGGCCAGAAAGATACACAAACAGATCCGCAATGGAATATTGAACAAGACTAACGGGTTGCTAGCTCAGTGCAACAACCAATTTACCATCACACGTGGTAATGAAGTTTTGTATGATTCTTTACTATTAAATATATTCAACATTTATACAATTCATACATGGTTCGCATTTACAAATGTGAAGCACAGACGGTTCTATCTTTCATAATTTTTAATTGTTGATGTAATTATGTAATTAATAACCATGCAGTTAGTTGGTGAAACACAGTAAATAACATTATAAACAAGAGTGGTTCAAAGTGGTCGGAAAACCTAAACGAAATCTAAAGTTAATTCAGTAAGAAAATAAATTCCAAAAGCCACAACAAACAAAAGGGTTTCATAAGCTAATGTTACCCGTGTGATGCTGTGCAGAAAATGGTAAATACAGTATGAGTATGACACGAACTCTGTGGGAGTCTTAACGAGTCCTCCAAAACGCTAGAATTTTCTGATGCAATACACGCAATAATGTGTGTGTGTGTGTGTGTGTGTGTGTGTGTGTGTGTGTGTGTGTGTGTGTGTGTGAAAGTAACAGTCTGAAAATTGTATCCTTTATTAGTAGTATGAAAAATAGACCTTCTTTATAATTTGTGCCTATCGTGCCAAGTTTTCAACAATTCAGTAACTCTGAAATATTGATAGATCGATTAGGAGACAGGAAGAGGCTACTGGTGGTGTTTCAATTTATTGGAGTTTTTTCACCAAAGAACTTACGAATGTTTTACTTAGATACGCAAGTTCTTTTTATCCTGTCATATATTTTAATACAGTTCTATATATGACAACATGAAATGAGTTAAGTAAACCTATAAGCAGACCAAGACACTGTACCAAAAACGACATGTGTCAAGGTATTTCCGTAACTTATTCTGAGGAAGACCATGCGGAGATACAAGTGGTTATCTTGCCATAGGTTTAATTATGCCAATAATCAAACTCCGTTACGTTTCTTCATAGTAGCCCTTATACATAACACTAAGCTATCCCGTCAACTGCATGGTAAACAAATGAAATGTTTATTAAGATCACGTGAACGTCTTTTAGGGAGCGTTCACCTTTCTGACTCATACGGTAGAAGAACTCTTGGCTTCGAGGCCATGTGTGTCCTTTGTTCGTTTATCCCTTCTTTCTTCTATCTACGCCTCGTCCACAAATACATCGTAGTTAGACGGAGAAAGATGAGTGCGTACAAGAAATATACTGCCTGGGAGGACAAGGGGGCAGGTCTATAGTCTTCTGAGATGGAATATTAATAAATTAATATATTAATAACTAGTAATAGTTGCAATCTGCAATGCAAAAGCCTTGTGTTGGTATTATATTTCATGAACATTTAATCATACCTGTCGAGCATACTTTTGTGAACCCAACAACTGTCCCTACAAGTGCTCAGGACACCACAGTCCGCACAGTAGGCTCCCGTTGTATTTGTGTTCTCACTTACACCCATTGTCCACTAAAATGTTTCTGTTATTTAGAAATTCAACGTCTTGACCTGGTTAACTCTGGCTCTAGCATAAGTAGGTCATGAAATTGGTATCATCTCAATAGAGTTTTAATAATTTACCACAAAGATTCTTTATTCGTTTAGGAGATGGATAGAATTTTACACCCAAAGTTCAACAAATTTTTATCAACTGAAGCCCGCTGAAAGATATTGATATAATCGCGTTGACGTTATGCAGCAGAGCTCATAACCTCTAACGACAAGAGATTATGGTGTGCCTAAAGCTAATATGAGTCGTGTGTCAGAGATATAGACACAAAAAACAAGGTGACATGTTTGTGACACTAAAGATTTAGAGGGGCAATGAACAGAACCCAGGCAAATCGGAGTTGTCTAGTTTATTTCCGTAGGATAAACAGTCATTAATCTAAATAACCTGCCATTTCATTGTTGCAAAGCTTTTTATTGTCTATATCTTTTATTGTGATAAAGACTTATACGCCCTGGTGCAGCGACTTAAGAAATGTTAGCAGGAACCGTGTAGCCCAGGATACGGGGATATATACCTGTTACACTAATTATCTGAGGCACTTCTTGTCCCTCGTGCCATACAGTCTCTCGCACCAACTCACACCTACTGGGAGCCTCACTGTTGGGGCCCCCAACTTGGGATAGTCGTGGGTGGCGCCTGTGGGTGATAGTGCTGGTGAGTGTTGGTGGTGATGGATGGTTGTGGTAGATTGTAATGACGATTCTGGTGATAGGGATGCTGGTGATTGCTGTGGTGTTATTGACGGTCTTAGGGTAAATTCCCGCCTCACTATAACTTGATCTAATAGCGTATGAACTTAAGAGATTTGCATAAATTGATGAGATTTTGTACACTTATCATTTACGACAATTTTAGGTGTGTTTGTGTGTGTGATAGAAAATGGTCAAACATAATGGGTTAGAGGAAAATATAGCCGTTATTTGGAAGGTTGGAATCACTAGAAAACAAGACAATTAAGCGCAATAGGACAAATTTATGTAGTAGTTCACTTTAGTTGGTGATCTCTTATGCTGCCACTGGTCGTTTTGTTTCAATCACCAATCAAAATCTGTTACACACAACAACATTACTCATAACATTTTTCATTGTAAAAAAACGTAGTTAGTCAATTTGTATAAAAGTTATTTCCTGTGTAAAGAACAAAACTCATCCCTGGCAATTTAACAAACAAAAAAAATATAAGGAAATACACATATCAGACGCAGCTCCAGGTTTGTGACGTAGCGGTAGGGGAAGTAGTCCTTTAGCCTGTGTGGGCGGTGCCTGGTGAAGGTCATTCTCTCTTGGTGGGGCCAGTGGCGACCTGTCTTTATTGATATACGTAAAATAGTTACTATGGTAAACAGTGGCGTGTCGTGAAAAAAATATGCTAGGGTAAGCAAATGACACTGTTAATGACATTACAGTACTATCAAGTAGTCTACGAAACTGTGAAACAACAAAAAGGTTAGATAAGTAATAGTCATTTTTCGTTTGTCTTTATCCTTCATTTATGACACCAATGGGAAATATGGATAAGGTTTTTGTCAGAGAATCTGCAACCATATGTACATTATAACTTAATCGAGGTTTATTTCTAATGAAATAAATTATTTTGCATGGATTATGGTAATGGTAAAATTAAATATCTAAATTATTCGAAACAAATCGATTTTTTAAATCTTGCTTATGAAATTACAGTTATAAATTTATGATTAATTTGCTAATGCTGCGGTGCTGAAAGGGAGGGGGGACAACAGTAGTACGGTGTGCTTTCCTTGCCCAAATCTGCAACAAATATTATTATTATTGAGGGGAAATTCCAGCAACAGAATGTTTTTCACAGCATATTAGACTGGTCTTAATCCTATTGACATAGATTTGGAAAGAAGTGGGTTTATATAGTTTAAATAAATAGTTTCATCTCATGTCTGGCAGTGTCATATTTTTTTAACTGATTATTTATAAAACTGTGATGCATAATTATAATCAAAGTTCAGACTGGTGGAGGAGGTGTGTTGTTCTTAATACGCATCTACCACCATCTCTTCTTCCACCACTACACAACCACCATCTCTTCCACTACTACCACACAACCACCATCTCTTCCACTACCACCCACTACCACCAGACCACCAACACACCACCAACACGTCGCCCTAACTCTCACAACCATTAAGTATTTGAGATCCATTCATACCCATTAAAGGTAACTATTCCAATTTAAACTGAACTATACTTAACTCAGTCAAGATAGGTTAGGTGTCTTAGGTTTGCCCACTATTGAAATACTTGGCCGGTGGCATATTTGAGTGTGTCCTCCGTTGAGTGGCTAGATACCTGACTTCGACCTGGGCTACTGCGAACTAACACGGCCACCAAGAACAATCCTTTCTGATACATTTACCAGAATTGTGATGTTTTTATTCTGATCTGGCGAGGATTATTTTCTTTAGGTTCTTGTGTGTCTTCGGGAAAACATCGTAAAGTAAAAGCAGTGAGTTGTATTGATATGCGTGAGGTAACTCCGCTGGGTAATTTAAACTAAAAAAAATGTATGTGACTTAATCAATAATCTGAGATAATTGTACGCGTAATTTCTCAGCGTAGGTGTGTGCTGAGCCATGAGGCCAGAGTCACGTGTATGAGGCGGGACGCGGTGCCGGCCGGCTTGGCACCTGAGTGGCAGCCGCGTGGGTATTCTTGGCACTGACCCACTCTCTCTTTCTCTCTCACTCTTCTCCCTTCCTGCACTTCTACCACAGCCATGCTTTATCCTCCACAAATTCCCTGGATTCCCTCACCAAGAAATTCTAACACCATTTATTAATATTTTGTAATCCCACTTGAGTTTGGGTAGGCGTGGGAATTTTGTTGGCGGCTTGTGGTGGTGTAGGATGACGTCAAACGTGTGGCTCACCTCAGAGGATGACGATATAAGGTGATGTGTGTGTGGGGGGGGGGACAGGTTTACCCTCACCCTAACTTTTGCGTGTCCTCAGGTAACTTCCCACGCTGCTGTCATTCTAGTAACATATATTTCATATAAGAGTTATTTAAAAAAAATTGAATTTCTCAATAGATTATTGATCTATCGTGTCTACGAGTAATGACAACCTGATCATCCCCGGGAGATAGTTATTATTAGCAACACTGGAAGGCGGAAGTTCTTGCAATTGGTTCGGTCTGTCTATTTCTCAAATATATACGTATATACTTAGGTGTTTTATTACTTCATGGTATTTTATTATTATGGTCATCTGTCGTCAGTAAAAGTTTACACACGGTTGAGTGACATCCTTGGGTAGAATTTGGGTTCCATCTCGGTCAACGTAAAGGTCACAGCTGACTGTCAAATGTTATCATTAAGTCAAATTGAAATAGTTCAAGTTATTACACTAATGCCGCAAAGACCTGCTGACTTCTCTCTGGTATTATTATGGAATAAGCCAATTGTTCGTCCCAATTGCGCGAATAATGCGTCTCGGATGTCTGAAAATAGGCATGGCTGTTGACCCGCTGTACAAATCCAAAAGAATATTAAAGTTTTGAACAACTTAATGTTAAACGGATGCATTAAATTAGCTTTTCCTCTGAATTTAAATATTTTGGGGAGAATTTTGCTAATATAATATTCACCTCTCCTTACTATGCATAATGGTCCATACGTAACCTGACCTTAACTTATACTTTGCCTCTTGTCACACCTCATTACACACATACTTAGGAACAATTACTTTCCTTAATATTTTATAGTTTTGCCTTGTGTATGAACCTACCCAGAGTACGTTCTTAAAGGAATTAGTTTTTGAAGAACTGACAACCTCGAAAAAACAACAACACATTCTTGTAGCCAATCTCGTTACTTCTGCTGTCATGTTCATACCATTAAACTAATCCATGTCTTACCTCAACAGCTGCTTCACCCACGCACTCTTTCCCAACTCTTTATCCGCTTCACGGGAATTCCATTTACGTTGTTTACACTCAACAAGCCTTCCTGCTGTTACACACACACACACTCCCACCTCGCGCAGTCCGCCACTACAACAAAATTCAGCCCATAAGAGCCCGCACCGATAGATATAAGAACAGCACCATCCCATATATTGTTAAAATAATAAACAACTCCTGATTTATGTACTGTACAGCCCTGTAAATGTATTCAATGCATATTATATCATTATGTCTAAATCAAATGTAAGTCTGTATATTTTCAGCCACCGGCTGCAACTCCATTAATAAACCGTTTATTATTATTATTAGTATTAGTATTATTATAATTATTATTATTATTATAATTATTATTATACACACATGCTGATAATCATTGGGTAAAAATCATGTGGGATATGATTAGTTATTTTATATTTATATTTTTGTCTAAGCTTTATGTGACCTAAAATGTTGTAATCACTTTTGACATTTATAGCATCGTCAAAATTGTAATTGAAATAAAAGACTGGCTATAAGTGCCTTCTCTATTATGTATTACAAATACTGAATGTTACTTTAATTAAAATAGGATGATTTGCCTTTTCTGAGTTTCGGTAGGTATAAGTGTAAAGGACCTCCTGGGAGTACTGTATGTAGTACTGTACATATACATATTAACCTCAGTACCTAAATTCATATAAACAATAATTATCATAAAATTTTGCGAATTATCTCGCTTTTAAGTTCTGGTTGGCAATATGAAGCGTAATGTGATTATAGGGAATTACAGCTCGTTAACAAATGAGTTACTACTAAAAGGTCATGAACAATTAGATATTAAAATATACAGTACACATCCCTCTGGTGTACTGCGTGTGTCGTGACTCATCATGGAATAAGTTCTTAGGAGTGTACTGTACTACTGCACTTATTTGTACTGTGTAATATACAGAATAAAGATGTTAAAGTTGTTATTCACGCAAAGTTATCATTAGTTTATTTCTCATAATGACCTTGAAGTTAATATTTTAATTCAGTGTTATGCGTTAACTTAAAACAGACGTACATACGCACAGTCGGGGTCAAAAGGTTCTCCCCCGCCCAAAATGAAATAGCATCGACCCCAAACGAGATGAAACAGTCAGGGTAAGTCAGTTCGTAGATTCATTCCCGTGATTCATTTTCACAGCGGGGAGCGAACTTTTGTCCACCACTATACAACTCCATTATAGACGTGCTGTTGGATGTTGTTTGTCACTCAAAATGTCACCAAAACCTTAGCTATAGGATGTTTTTCATCACAGCCCTGATCTCAATCTTTCATAAAGTGACTTGAAAAAATAAGTTATACCCCTAATTCGTGTCATTGCCAATGCGATGGTGAAAGTAAATTCTATTTTTTTTTTTTTACAGAAAAGCCGGCCTGAGGCAAGATGGCACAACAACTGGAGCAGCTCCTTACCTGCTGCATCTGTCTGGACAGGTTCCGCAACCCAAAGCTGCTGCCATGCCAGCACTCGGTGTGTATGGAGCCCTGCATGGAGGGCCTCGTCGACTACGTTCGTCGACAGGTGAGCACAACACGCCCTCAGTCAGCACTATGTTCACAGTATGTGGTTAGGGCGAGGCATATTCTTTGTTCTTGTGTAATATGATTTACTTAAAGTAAGCAATATAATGCGAAGGTTGTCTTCGTTTGTCAATAACGATATAGTCTCCACAGTGCCAAATACGTCCAATATTATCCATATTAGTGGTCAATCATAGTCACAAGATTCGTCCATATTAGCTCCGGACCTCTGGACCTCGAAGATTTCCTTTTCATGTTTATACTATCCCTTTCTTCCACCATAAATCAGACCATCTAAAGCATCAAGCAAGAGTAATCCTTCGTTGTTTATGAAACAGCGATGCCCATATATACTATAGTATTAGAAAAGTTGGTACCTAGCATAATGGAACATATTTATCTTCGTCATGCAGGTCAAATGCCCAGAGTGTCGCGCGGAGCACCGGATCCCCTACAATGGGGTCCAGGGGTTTCCCTCCAACGTAACACTGCAGAGGTTCCTCGAGGCTCACATAGAGATCACTGGAGAAACGCCAGACCCACACACAGGTCAGAACACCACCATTACCCATTAGTACTTCACTTGGGTCTCCGTTCATTTCTACTCGTAAACATAACAAATCTAACTTCATAATTATTAAATATATAAGTAATAATTCCACAAGACAAGAAAGGAGTATATTATCAGTGGTGGATAGTTACGGTATAAATTTGGATTTCATGTACACAAGTACTCAAACAAGTTCACACGCTTTTCCTTTATCAGTGATCGATAAAAAAATAGATATTTTTCTCTCTATCTGTACTGACACAACACGTCCAATTTCAGGACAATATATGGAAAGATGTAACGTGTGTAACGAAAAGAACTACTTATCTGTATGTTCTCATTGTGAAAAGAAGATTTGTGAGGATTGTAAGGCAGCGCACTTAGACATTCTCAAACGTGAGATCGGCCGCATCAACAATCAGGTGAGACTCAGTGTGAAAGTCGCCAGGTGGACGCTTGTCTGTCTTAGGCAGTAAAAGAGCAATACAGTACTACTCTTCTCTTTGGTTCTCACATATAAAACAACTGTCATCCCATAACTTGTTGGCCATAAAATTTAAATAATATTGAATAGATTTCACAAAGTAAAATTCCATATTCCATTATGATTACCAGGTATCTGTAGTCTGTAAATATCCTAAAAAATAATGAGGCAGTATTCAACAAACACTAACCTTGTGAATACATTTAATTTTAAGCTGAATTAAAGGAGATATTTGTTGGTGCAGGTTAAGCGTGCATCCCACCGCCTCAACGACCAACTGTCCACTGTGGAGCGCAACATCACCTCCCTCAAGCAGAACACCACCAGCGTGAGCGATGAAATTGAAAACATCTCCAAACGTCTGCAGAAGTCCGTTCGAGACCGCTGTTCTTTTCTGAAGGCAGAGGTACGATTTTTTTTAATTAACTTCGTCACGTATCATAATAGTATTTTATAGAATATAATATCTAAGGTATTGAGTTGTAGTAATTTGCATTTTTAGTTAGTGTATAACTTGTCTACGGACAGTTAATTTAAGTTACGAATTAGCGAGATCACTGATTATCGTGTCCCATTCCCGAATTGCAATTATACGTTCAGCTTTAAGTATTATAGTGTGTCGCCCCAACACCTTATGGTTCGTCTGGTACGCCGAAAATATTCCCTAACATGTTTGGAAACCCATCAGCTTAGTTAATAAGCAGTTATCAGTATCAGAATCATCATGGTAGAAAAGACTGTTAACATCAGTTTCCTGTTGATGGCAACATCAAAGCTAAGAGTAGAATATATTCTTCAACACGACATTCCAGAATTTTGAAAAAGACCGATATGTGTGTGTGTGCCTCTCTAGTCACCTCAGAGCTCAACCAACGAAGGTGACATCTTTAATAACTCATATTATTTTATCATAGCTGGATGATCGTCATACTCGATTCCGAGTGACAGCAAAGTAGTTATAGTAGTAGAAGTAGTAGTAGTGTCTAGTATGCAGTGTACACACATTAAAAGACGCTCCCTTAATCCAGGTGGAGAACTACTACGGCAACGAGTTCAGAAACTTGACGATGCTCAAGGAGAGTCTGGATCAGGAGGTCTCCAACATCGGGGCCAACATTGAGCTGGCAGAAAAACACATGGATGACCAGACGCCCTGGGACGACGCTGAGCTCATGGACGCTAAGGACATTTTCCTTAAAACCATGGAATTCATTCGAAGTTTTGATTACGAAGCGGGTGACTACAGCAGAAGGGCCAGATTTAATCCTCCTGACGACCTGAATAAGGTTAGTAATGCCAAAGAGGCGTCTGGGAAGAGATAGAACTTGTATAGAAAGTAGCACACCTTGAACGACTGAAAAAACTCTACATTTCAAACATTGATAGTATTAATGAAGGTCTTAGTGTTTTATGTATTACGTGCGCCTGTGGTTCAGGTAATTTACAATATATATATATATATATATATATATATATATATATATATATATATATATATATATATATATATATATATATATATATATATATATATATATATATATATATATATATATATTTATATTTATATATATATATATATATTGATAAAATCACAGGAAAAGGGAAATAATGAGTCCTTAGCTGTCTTTATTCAAGACATCTTCAGAGGCAACTGAGGTGTGAATACGCTAAGGTTTTTTCCTGTGTGGTTTTAATTTATATATATATATATATATATATATATATATATATATATATATATATATATATATATATATATATATATATATATATATATATATATATATATATATATATATATATATATATATATATATATATATATATATATATATATATATATATATATTATATATATATATATATATATATATATATATATATATATATATATATATATATATATATATATATATATATGTGTGCTTGCTTCATCAGCTTATATCAAAACGACCTACGACTCTTTATCACTTTCAGTATATGTGTACAAAGTTAAATCAACCCATAGTGGAATGTTTCTAATATCTCTACGAAATGTTTTTGTACTCACAACTGACATCTTCTGGGTGAGACAAACTCCCTGAAACGATGTGCGTTTGTTTTCTGAGGTTGTACACAGTCACGAACAAAAATACCTTTACATGCATGAGGCTCCAAAATACTGAAATGAGTTAAGAACATAAGAACATAAGAAAATAAGGAGTCTGCAATAGGCCGGTTGGCCTGTGCATGGCAGCTCCTGTCAAGAGTTACTACCACTCTCTATCATCCATGAATCTATCTAGCCCATTTTAAAGCTGTCCAGCGTTCCAGCACTTACTACAAAGTTACTAAGCTTGTTCCACTACTTGTCTACACGAAGACGGCGCTATAGGATTAAATTTTACTTGGGCACAGTTTTGAAGGGGTGGAGGCCGAGTGGATACGGAGCTCGGCTTCTATCCTAAGGGTCACTAGTTATGTACAAGGCACTCGTAATCCACCCAACTTTTGAATGAGAACCTCACTTATGGTTGGAACAGTGAAGGGAGTCGAGTGCATTGCTTCCATTTGAACTGAGACTTAGCATTCAGTGTTCTGTATCCGTAATGCCTTTAATGGGCAGCCAGGCCTATGGGACCCTCTTTCACTTTCCACAATTTCGAACAGGAGTGCAAAGGAACTTTTGTTCGTTACAAATAAGAATGTCTTTTCTTTCAATATGATTTATATATTTTGTTTCTACTTTTCTAAGCATTTCTTTTTGTTTTTATTAATCCCTTTATTCATAAGTTATTGATCAATGTTTCTCATAATAATGTAAAATATTCTGTGAGCAGCTGACGACATCCCTGAGTACCCTGGGCGACCTGACCTTCAGTACACCTAACAAGATGAGCGACGGCTACTCATCCGGCCCATCCATGGGCTCTGGGCTAATGAAGAGCAAGAGCGACCACAGGCTGGCGGCTCAGTTTAGGGACCAGGAAGACGGCTACGGTTACACCTCAGGCAGGACCTCACCACTCATGCGCAGACGCTTCGGGGAGAGGAACACCGAGAGGTATAGTCGGTCTCACGTTCTCACAACACCCTCAACTAACCTATCAAAGAACCCTTGGCTCCGCCCCCAAAGGTTTTGTCATCACTTTACAACGCTATAACTGGCTGAGCGATCAATATATAATGGGCGGGGCCAAGGGGCAAACCTTTCTTGGCAATCCACAGCGTTGAAAATTCCGGATTGACTTTACCTTTGGTGGCGAGACCTAGAGAATGTGAGACGGACTATAGCTATGTAAATAATGACACATTTTATATAGTGACTGAAATTTGGTCTTTTAAAGTAGAACGTCTAAAAAAAATTTGAGATGTAGCATTTTATGCTGTTTAGTGTCTGTCTGTAGCCTGTGATGAAGTGTAGCTTCCGTTCCCCGGCCATAACCTTAAGGACCAACAAACACAAGACTTACTCTAACAGCCAGCTGGACAACATCGGTCTTACTAACACATTAACATATGATAAATAACACATTAATGCCTCATTCCTGCACTTGGATCTATCCTCTCAGGCCCTCACCATCAGACCCCACCTCCTCTGTCCTCCTCAGCTCATTTATATCAGTTCATTAAAACCAAATCTAAAGTACATGTATTAAGTTCTAAGGTAAAGCAAATGCTAATTATCACTGCTAATGCTGCAATAACTCAATCCTTCTTATTGTACCTAGAGAGAAGCTTGTCAGCATTCACTTGTAGTACACGAAAACGTCAGCTTTTCAGTTAATATACGATGTTATGCTTATTAATCATGTGGAGCGTCCAGATAGAGTGACTTAACAGAATAACTTTGTAATAGTATAACCGTCACTGTCATGTTGTTGACATTCTTTTAATTCCTGCGCGTCCTTCCCACTTGTTGGACCATTTTAATTTCTTTCCCTCTAGTCGTGGCCTTCCACCCCTGCCAAGCTCACCTGTTGTCCTCACAGGCACGACGAAGATTCCTCGGCTGACTCTGGGAGGCGGCGGTTCCGGTCACGGTTCATGCGCAAAGAAGAAGACGAGGAGCGTTCGGTTCGCTTCGCCGAAGAGGACGGACCAAAACGTCAACGAGTATTCGACACAGAGGACGTCTCGCGCGGCCCGCTGTCCGGGATCGTCAGACTCTACGACTCACCCCGCGTCATGAAACGATTCCAGGAGCGTGATCAAAATAAGACTAAAAAGAAGGAAGAGCCACCCAAGCCTGCACAACCCACATTACCCAAGCCTCCCGCGACCCCCATCCAGCGCAAGACTTCGCGTCAAACTAGCAATGAAGACGAGATAGATAAGATCAAGAAACAAAACAAAAATACAGATTCAACGTCAGGAGCGACTGCCACAACACCAACAGCAAACACTTCCACACCCTCCACACCTACCACCCCCAAACCCGCAGGTGAAAGAGTCTCCTCCATCAGAGACGATGAACGGCAAAGCCGCAGTGATCGAACATCCACATCTCCCAGATCCTCAGCTAATCACTCCCCAGCATCTTCCATCACTCGGGAAGATGATTCCAGTCGGCGGAATGAATACAGTCGCTCCAGAGCAGAAAGTAACGCTTCTGGCGCCAACGGTACAACGAGCCGCCCTACTCCTGCCCGCAAAACTAGTGTGGACACTGGAGTGACTAGTGTGGCGCAGCGCGCTTACCCCTTCAGCCGCTCTTCATCTAATTCATCTGTAGGGGATAAGGATAAGAACACGAGTGGCACTCGTAGCCCCCGGACCCTTGATACCGCAGGCTACGAGCGCCGCTTGTCTCGATCCAACAGCACTGACAGCAATAAATCTGGCGATGGGTCATCGTCCCCAAAGAAAGCAACGGGTGCGGCTTTCTCCACAGAAGAGCTCAAGAACCGTTTCGTGAGGACAGACTCAAAGCCATCCACTTCTAAAGTAGAAAGTTCGTCTAGATCGTCTGGTCCAAGTAACTCTCGTTTTCAGTCACGTTTTTTAGGCCGAGCCGGTACTCCTTCAGTAGAGACCTCGAAGGAATCAGGGAATGAAGATGAAGATGATGAAACCACCGAAGATTCCGAGTCCGAAGAGAGTGAAGAATCGTCTGAGGAAGAGGAGGAGGAGGAGGAGGAGAAGGAGCCAACGTCAGAATACTCTCGTGCGGACATTGGGCCCTTACTGGGGAAGAGTGCCCAGGCTCGCGATGTAGCCGGTAGTACTAGTTCTAGGAGCACTTGGGGTGACAGAAGTTCATACCCATCTGCTAGTACCAGTGGAACTGATTCGGGTTATGCAAGTAGATATGGCAGTAACAGTGACAACAGTAATGGCAGCAGTAACAACAGCAGCAGGTACGGAGCCCCTACTTCTAACAGTAGTAGCACCGACGCAGGAGCTACCAGTCACCGGCGCCCATCATACCTGGACAGTGCAAAACCTCAGGCCAAGGAAAAGGAAGACGAATTTGAGTCCAAATATCCCTACTCAAGCAAGTACCTGAACCGCTCTCGGGCCGCCGTGCCCGAGGAGGATTCCAAACCTACTTTCCAAAGCCGATTTCTCAACCGATCCAAAAGTTCGGCTGTTTTAGGTCCCGATGATAATGATGAATCTACTCCCACCACCACCCACGGCACTGGCCGGGCCCGCTTCGAAGAACTGAAGGAACGGCGACAGAGACTTGCACGAAGCAAGAGCTCAGCAGGTCTGGAAGATGATGAAGGGACAGCCGCCGATACCAATTCAGCCGCCAATTATCGACCTCGTTATGGCCGAGTAGAACCTGAAGCCTCCGCCACGACGCGTAACACTGCTGCAGGAACATCATCAGTAGGAGCAGCAGGAAGCAGTAGTAATGCTGGAGGTGACAATAGCGGCTCATCTTCCACTCAACTCTCTAATTGGGCCCGTTACCTTAAAAACAAATATGGCAACAGAAGTGGAGCAGCAGCAGGAGGAGGAGACAGTTCCAGTAGAAGCACGGGCACCGGTCTCAGCGGTAGCACGAGCACCAGTGCTGGTAGCGGGCTGGGCAGCAATACTAGCAGCGCCAGCGGTATTATGGGTAGTGGTTCACGCCCTGGTACTAGTAGCACAGTAGGAGGAAGAGCAATCTCCCGCTCTCGGTCCTCGCATCTCCTTGGTCTAGCCAAAGAGGGAGAATCATCTGAAGACGATTCAAAAAACGTGCACGCTACCCCTACTTTCCCACCAGCAGGTACACAGGTTCCTACTCCGTTCGGAAGTTTACATAGGAGCCAGTACCTGCAGAAGCAACGCCTCTTAATTAAGATCGGGAGTAGGGGTAGTGAACCAGGAAACTTTACATGGCCAAGAGGCATAGCTGTTGGACCCGACAACAGCATTGTGGTTGCCGACTCGAGCAACCACCGCGTGCAAGTATTTGATCAACAGGGTAAGTTCATAAAAGAATTCGGCTCCTACGGGAGCGCAGAAGGTGAATTTGATTGTTTGGCTGGTGTGGCTGTCAACAGAATCGGTCAATACATCATTGCCGATCGCTACAACCACAGGATACAAGTATTTGATCCATCCGGAATGTTCCTTCGGTCATTCGGAAGTCAAGGCGGTGGCGATGGGCGGTTTTCCTATCCATGGGGTGTGACAACTGATGCCCTCGGCTTCATCTACGTCTGCGACAAGGAGAACCATCGCGTGCAAGTCTTCCAGTCTGACGGCTCCTTTGTGGGCAAGTTCGGGTCAATGGGCAACAAGCCCGGGCAACTGGAGCACCCGCACTACATAGCCGTCTCCTCCACCAACCGCGTCATCGTCTCAGACTCCAACAACCACCGCATCCAAATATTTGATATTAATGGAAAGGTTACTACAACCTTCGGTTCTGAGGGCAGCGACGAAGGACAGTTCAAGTTCCCAAGGTGAGTCAGCGTCCATCTGTAACTAATATCAATTAATTTACTATACTCTACATCCCTATGGGGAAAAATGTATTACATCTGTCTTCATTATTTCAAAATAACTTAATAACTTATGATAAGTCGTGTCACAAAACTGATCAGCGTTTGTACTTGTTGCTGCCGTCAGGGGAGTGGCTGTGGACGACCAAGGTTACATCTTCGTAGCTGATAGCGGTAACAACCGTATCCAGATCTTCCACCCCGATGGCTCCTTCCTGAGGGCCTTCGGCTGCTGGGGATCTGGAGAAGGAGAGTTCAAGGGCCTCGAGGGTGTGGCAGTGATGTCCAACGGGAACATCCTCGTCTGTGACCGCGAGAACCACCGCGTCCAGGTCTTCTGAGAAGGTATTATATGGTGGAGACGCTTGAGGGAGAACCTACACACTAACCATGAGTTCCAGTATTTTCTAGCACTTGAATGATCTATTTACTGTCGTTTTTTATTATTATTATAATTTATGGCTCGCATAGAAGCAGCCTGCCAGGGTAATGTGATCATAGGACGTCACATCAACTGGGAAAAAAATAACTTGCATGTTTATCATTAAATTATTAAATATAAGACTAATTTCTGTATTAAGGTTTTGCCATCTATACATTTCTAGCGCTATTATAACAATAATGTAAACATGAGGCCCTGGCGGGTTGTTGTTTTTATATATTTCTGAGCTTCATCTACTAAGGTCTTTAAGCACGTATTCTAAGTTAAGTCCACACACAAGACAACAACTATCAAAAATTAAGAAAGGTAATTCTTCCTTAGTGGCGGTTCCTGGCGCTTAGTGCCCAGGTGGGTGCGCCTGAAGACCCCGTATGGCCGCATACCATCGGTAGTGACATAGGCTCAGGTATGATAGTGAGGCAACCAGGATGATATTAAACGTAAACAATCAAAACACATTATCTGACTTCTCGCTTTGCATGACCAATAGATGGATTTAATGCAATTACAATTATTGTCTAATATTAGTAACCTATTAAATAAGCTTCAGATTTTATTTTACTTTACATTATCATCATCTTTGCCAGGGTGAAAAAAAAAAGTACTAATTAAACTTGAGAAACTACTGAAATTTATTAAATAAAAGATGGAGTAATTAGACCATTGGTGATAAGGCACACTCTCAGTCAACCTGGTACCTCCTAGTTCTGCCTTAGTAATCTGTTGACCCGCACTGTTCACCTCTCAACAGTTATAGGACAAAATCCTTCTTAACCTAACCTAACCAAACAAGGTATCAAGACCTGGAAAAATTTACGATGTTATATTTTGTCCAATGCATGATTCTAGCAGTGGGATTTTGTCCGAGACAATTCGCAATTGTGTGAATAAGTCTTCTGTAAGATATTGTTTACATCAGCTTTTTACGACTTGCATGTAAAATTTCGCTTAGACAGTAAAGTGAGAGTTCTTTGCCATTAAAGCGAACATACATTACCAAAGATTCAGTGACTTAAATTGCCATTTAAATGTTGTTTTTCTGAAATATTAAAACCGATCTAACTAATCCAAGTTCCCCTTGAAAATCTAATATAAGATATTTCTGCATTCTACCATACAAAATGACTGTCTGAGACCCCTTCTTGTATATGACTGCTGCAATTTATTGTACAATAGTTTACTGCACAGTGCGTACAGGGGGCCCTGCTAGGAAGCTCAGCGGACAGTGACACCGTGCACAAGATGTGTCTAAGTTGTGAGGAGCCAGTCTATAATTGGCTGACCTCACTACCTATTTCTCAAGCTTCAATTTCTAACTTGATCATTAGCTGAAGCATCACTCAGGTTTGGATTCAAATAATTAGATTTGGTAATTTACTACCAAAATATTGATTGGAATAAGTTCATTAGAATATATTTCAAAGGAAAAATTGTATAAGAATAAGATGCCTTTTGGTGATTTAGGAAGAGCTTGGTGACACTGATAACACATAACAGTAGGTAACACACAGGTTGGTAATGATTGATGCAGGGAAGGTTTCATCACTGTCAGCATTTGATATCAAAATTCGATGCATATTTACATACTAAAATAAGGTTAACAAATCAAAATGTGCCAAAATAATATTACATAGAGTACAATTTTGGAGTAAATCTTTAGTTAAATAGAAAATGGAAAAGAATTAAAATTATCGCAAAGAAGTGAACTGGGGAAAATATTAAAGAATTATTACAATGATAAAATGTATTAAGGGTTGATTAAATGGCCCTGAATATATTGACAGTGAAAAGATATTAAGTATGTTTTTCCCAACAGGTCATTAGATATTTCGAGGGGAGATGAAGGAAAACGGAGCTCCCCGCCAGCCAAGACACGTAGCACAAAGCTACCCAGTAAAAGACCACAGCAACATCAACTTATGCCTGGAATGTAGACAAGACTTTCTTTTCCCAGCCAATCAGAGGTGAAGAGGTGAATTCTGTTCTACAATGAAAACAATTATTGTCGACGATGAGAAGAATTAGTGGAGTGATGAACTTGCCTGATGGTCGTTTCCTTACATGCATATTATTCGGGTTAAGCGGATTTTCCTTGTCAATTCGCTGATAACCTCAAGGGAGATAAGATTTAGACCCAGGATATTGTTGGATGTCATATCGAGGGTGCACGACGGTAGGCAGTCTAGGGCACAGTGAACTCGCAGTCCAAGTTGGGGTATTTCATTGCATTTCATTCCAAAAATGCCTTAATATACCATAACACCCAACTTACAATGAAGACTAGTGCTGTAAAGTTCCATATATATGATTCAGACTCCACTTTGCCCTAGACCTGCAGTCTACCCTACTTGTGATTGCTGGGTTACAGATCGTCTGAATGTAACGTTGTGTACATTAGAATTTAATATAACACGTTTGTACATTGTACATAAGTGCATTTTCTATGAATATATGGAAGCATCAGCGCTAAAAGTATCAATTGTCTGCAAAAGCTCGTGATAGCTCATCATTGTTACAAAATTGAATGTGTGGGACTTTGTAAAATATTTTGTTTTGTTTTGTTGTTCCCAGTGTAGGCGTAAACAAGCCAACACCGTGTGGGGATACTCAGCCATGATGACTGGTCACATGGAGTCGTATGTGTCTTAACCTTCATCTTTTTTCACGACTGATAATTACCATTTTTTAAAGTCATTTGATATATAATGGATCCTTCCGTAACGTGAACTTAGTTCATTAACCTAATAATTTAATAGAATGCATACACAGCAGTTTGCTTTTAGTTGATTACAATGATGCAGATGCACAGTAATATAGTAACTGTACCGTGAGCAGTGTAACATGTTTCTTATTTGAGTTTCAATGAGAAAAAAGGGTCGAAGATTTGTCACTGAAACAGCTACATATTGTATATCTTTTGGAAGAAGCATTATGTAATGTATATCTCAGAATAATATACAGGTATATCAATGTTGGATACATATCGTTGTTTGTAGTTCTAATAAGCATTTTTTCTTATTTACACATTGTATAGTTAGGTCAGATTCAAATAATTATCAAACAAATGAAGATCTATATAATTTGATTTTCTCATAAGAAACCCACATATATAAATATATAAAATATATATAATTTTTGTAAGACACTCTATTATACACTGTAATACTCCAGTTTATGGCTTGTTTTCTCAACAGTATTGAAGTCCAGTTTTTGGAGATACAGTTAGCATTGAGTGATACACTTCAGTATCATCTGCCAAGTTCAGTTATTGAAACTTAGTATTAAATTAATATCGGCGTTGGCTACACAGTTTGTTGCTCAGTATTGAGTGTATTTTCACATATTGGTTTCCTAGCTGTCAGTAAGCCAAGCATTGTCTAGTTGTCATTTTCTTTTTATTTCTTGAATGAAAGATTGTCAGTGTCTCTGGTCACTTTCCTAGAAGCTGAAAATAAAAAGATAAGTTGAATTTGTGTATTTCTCTTACCCCTGCCGTATTATTATTATTATTGCATTTTCGCCCCCCAGGCCCCGATGTGGGTCAGTGACCTGTGCCCGAGTGGGCTTATCCTCTTTAAAAATAAAAAAAAATAAAAGTTGTTTCCACTCCCACCTTTAACAGTGAACTTGGTCAAACAGACATGGACCAATTACATTATTTAAGAGCAATTACAGTTTTAATTACAATTACTCTTCTAAAGTTTAAACTACATATGCAATTACAATTACTTGGTTCACAATACTCTCAAATTACCCCGGTGACTGTTGGGCATTCAGCTAACACACACACTGTGCCTGAGATAATGATGGAGAAGCATCAGAGATGTGAATAATAACTCAATCACAAACAATCTTTCATCTAGCAACGACAGACGATATTTACGTTACATTAATTCTTTCACTGGGAAAATGACAATTTCACTGTTACAACATGATCACTAATATTCACAAAATTCACTGAGTTAAACTGACTTAATATGGCGGGTGGAGAATCGTACACATACCTGAGATAATGATGAAGAAGCGTCAAGAGATGTGACGCTCCTCCTCGCGCACGAGTTCATATACGGCTAACTGGCAACTCAGGCCTGTGCGGTACACATGCCAGAAAGGCTAATCACACAATGACAGAAATTACATTCAACTCAGTCGCTGTACATTTAACTATGAAAATCAATGCCATGGGTCAGTTGAATTTCTTACGTTTATTTTTATAATCTAATCAGAGATTGAGCTTGCCAGGAAGAAGTGCAATACACACGCTGTTAGCACTACTTTTACAAACTCAGCACGGCTGCGAACAAGGAACTATTCACAGGGATACGTTAGATTTTGGAGATTATACACAATGACAGAATAGTTCAGGAGATTAATGACTTTCTTAAATAGACAACTGACACAAACTTAACTACAAACATCAGATTCTCTGATGTTTGGGCATCAAAATGATCTAATTTCAGTAGTACTCAGAAATTCATGGCTATCCCCAGGGACAATATCATGGGATGCCGTTCATACTGGCAGACTCGACACTCACTTAACAAGTGTTACTAACAATAAAGACAGTTAAATCTTTCAACATCACTCAGTGTGAAAAAAGACAGACAGACAGATGGAGACAGAGACACAGTCAGACAGACAGAGACAAATAGACAAACAGAGAAAGACTGACACACAGAGATTGAGATACAAAGACAGAAAGAGACTGAGAGACACACAGGCAAAAACACAGACAGTGACAGTCAGACAGACAGACAACAGATAGACAAACAGAGACAGACAGAGATTGAGATACAAAGACAGACAGAGACTGAGAGACACACACAGACAGAGAGACAGACAGACAGACAAACAGAGAGAGACATACAGACAAATATACACAGATGACAGAGATAGACAGACAGACCCCTTACACATCGACTCTGACATAACCCAACTAGTCAGACACAAACAAGGTCTAGACCAGTGCTTCTCAAACTATCTCATGTGGCGGACCTCTTTTTCCAATATGCCGGAGACCGGTACCATATTTGTGCCATATTATTATTTGTTTACGATCCGAGAAAATATTATTTGAACATTAGTAGTAATATTAATTTATACCAGAAAAATATAATGAATATAATAAAAGTTGACACTTTTTTATTATTTATTTACTTTGTAAACAAGTAATACACTATTACAATATAAATAAAGAATATTAAAAAATCAAACTAGCAAAGCCTTCTAACAAAGATATAATAAACATATGTATATATAAGTACTGTATTTATATGGAGATAAGTGGTGTATACTTTTGTACTGTTCAAGAGTATGGTGAGGCTGAGGTTGGGGTTTAGGTTAATTTAGGCTGTGGTTGTCTGTATTTCATTTGTTCCTTTACTTGGCCCTTGTACTGTATATACGTCCTTTAATTTTATTATCTTAATAACTTGTGCAGTGTATAATTCCTCCTCACTATGATACTTATATTTTGAGTAAATCTGAGGTTTATTATTAAGAACCTGATGGAAATAATATAAGAGTCATTATAGTACTATCCTGCTTATTGTTGTGATCATTAGTGGCAGGGGTTTATTTTTCTATGCTGTCACGATCAAGCCGCACCTCTTATTTAACTATTGGTAAAATCTTGATAAAGAGGAGAGATGACATAACACCTGGTTCTCAGCAGATACATGTGAAAGCAGTGTCAATGTCATTGTCTTTTTTTTCAAATGATATTCGTATCTATATCTAATTCATATGAATACAAGTATAGCCCAAAAACCAACGCCCCCAATAACCGCCGCTTCACATAACCAACAATTACAGATAAAGGAAATTCCCGCAAGTTTCATTGATGCCCCAGAGATCCGATGATCAGGAGAGGGGCAGCAGAGTTGTTTTGAATTTGGTGGGCAGTGGCATAGTGCAAATTCTTGCCACAAAAGGGGTCTGCCTCTGACTCATTCCTGCAATCTTTGCTCTTGTTTACACTTACTATGTATCTTTGACTTTGTGTTTTTTCATTATTTCCAACTTCCTGTGTTCTGCAATCATGCCAAAATGCACCAGTGATAGTTCTCAGAGGGAGCAGCTTGATGTAATGTGAAAAGGCATAGTAAGAGTGGTGATGGACCAGCAAATATTGGAGCAGACTTGAACTTGCCACCCTACACCACCTCTACCATCCCCAACACAGGGAAAGAATTATCGATTTATGCTTTACATTGTTTATTTAATGCTTATTATGCTTGCTTTATGTGTCTGCTTCTTTTCTTGCTTGACAGTGTGCTCGACAAATATATTATATTTATCAAGGGTAGATGGGAGTTTTTGAAAGGTGGCTGGTCCATAACCCCCTGAATTTGTTATATTCTTATGGGATCAATTGCTTTGACAACCGTTTATTCACTAACCAACGACTTTTCCCGGTCCCTATGAGTCGGCTATCAGGGTACACAAACACATATACAAAAGAAAAACATACACACACTCACAATCTGATTCAGGCTCATACAAAGGAGTGAACTCGGAAACCTCTTCAGGGAACAGGAAAGGTTGTCTTCGTGAAAAGCAGCATGTCAGTGTGTGATGTATGGCAGCGCTGCCAGGGTGGTGGCAGTGTTGTCAAAACATAGGCCTAGAGTTGCTTGAAACAATTCATAAAAATCAGGCTACTTGTACTGCATGTAATGCCTCGAGGTACTGGTAACATTTCATCCCAAACATATCTGTGATTGATGTCCAGCAAGCTAAAGGATAAAAAAAATGAGGCATAGATTTCCAATTGTTTTACTTGAACAGTTATATAAATGACCTTGTACTTATATGTTTGGTTACACAGACAAGTAACAGTACTGTACTATTACACCTTTGGCAAAAGCAAGTCCCATTATTTTCCACAATTAGATGAAAATATCAAATGTAATGTACAAATGACCCAAAAATGCTATCTAAACAATCATATTGCTACTATAATTTCCCTTCAAGTTAACATTAACATCTGGGCCCTTTAAAAAAAAAAAAAATGAAAAAATTACATATTCAGTGCACATTTACAAGATGAGACCTAAAAGTAGGCATTCTTCATATACTGTACACATTACCAGCATACATGCCATGAAAATTTACAGCAGACCCTGCCTCTTAAGATCATCAAAGGTTTTTCGATTAACAACATTCCCTTGAGAATCTTCATATTCTTCTTCCTGTTCTGACTGCCATCTCTCAGATGTCTTTTGAACTTTAAGTTTCTCCCATAATTTGAGAGCATCTTCAATCTGTGTAACATTAGCAAAGTGAGCAGTGTTAGGGATGCCTAAACATCTCATGCCATGAGCATGTCTCCATTCTGCAAAGTGCCTCTGGAATGCCTTAGGACCTTTGTAGGTGAAATTTCCACATATTTCACAGTTGTAACTAATATTAAGACCATGGAGCTTGTATAGCCAATATGGGATAGGTTTACCATCCCAGCCGAGAGGAAGGTTTTTGGGATTATAAGGTACTTCATCGTCGGCCTCATCCTCAGATTCAGATGCAGACGCTTCCTCCTCCTCCTCCTCTTCCCCGTCTCTCCTGGCTTGTTTACGCTGAACATTCTCTTTGGTAGCCATACGTTGTTCACTTAGGGTTTCTGTAAGTCGGTAAACTTGTGCCTCCAACATTGCAAGTTCTCTGATTTTTTCTGTTTCACGTCCCTTTGTTACTTTCCCTGGCTTAGACTTTGCAAAGAGGGAGGGGTCAAGTTCTTCCACAGACATACCTTTTGTTTTGAAAAGCCTTTGTGCTCTTTCCTCCAAGGTTCCACCACACTTTAAACCAAGGGCCATAAGAGCTGACTTAAGACGATCCAGACCTAATGACATGAGTTCTTCTGACGATGAGAAAGCAGAAAGATCAAGATGAGCTCCCATCGCTGCAAGTGCACCACCTGTCTCCTTTGGCCAGCCTGGGAATCTAAAGTATTTGCAGCATAATAAAAATCTAATCTTCAGTGAAATG
This sequence comes from Homarus americanus, assembly GCF_018991925.1. Classification (NCBI taxonomy): domain Eukaryota; kingdom Metazoa; phylum Arthropoda; class Malacostraca; order Decapoda; family Nephropidae; genus Homarus; species Homarus americanus. The sequence continues at coordinate 10,016,364 of NW_024714177.1, forward strand.
ACATCAAGTTTTAGTAAGAAAACGTCACAAATTTAATTTAAATCAGTATAATCTCATTCCAAAATATAGAGCTGATTGGATCAAATGTGTATCTAGTAGTTCTTGTCACACTACCCATTCACTAATTTAATCACGAACATAAGATTTTTTTCTTCTGAATAAAGTTAATTTCTTTAAGTAACAAAAGAATTGGGAATAGCAGACAGAGAAATTGTGAAATCAACCTAAGAAAACTGTTTAAATTTGGGGTCTGTTTTGATGCATTTTAAGGGTGCCCGGGGAGTTGAATCCCCCTAATTTTGATTCAGATTTTTGCTCCCATTTATTAGGCCCCTAAGGAAAATTCAACTTTACTGACAATATTATATGGAGCAAACAGCAAAGTATCAGTGAATTTTGCCATAATTCAGTTCTAATGAATCCCCCTCAGACATTATATTTTTTAAGACCATATCTCCAACTTTATGTACTTATAGAAAACTTTTATTTGTATGTATGATGTATGAAGAACACAGCACTGAAGTAGGGTCAAGCTCCATAAATGAAAAAAAAATTGCAGCTAAAGCTTGCAAAATTTTAACTCATCATAACTTTTGAACCAGTGAAGATAATGAAGAGATTTAAGTGGCACATTGTAACATTATTAGTGCAAATTTAATTGATGCTAGTAAAAGACATCATACAAATTGTTTTGGGGCATACCAGTGCTTGTCCTACTTCAGTTCTGTGTTCCTCATATACAATGATGTTCTTTGCAACTTAAAGTAAATAAAACTTGACTCTTACACACTCCTCTGCCTTCTTTTAATACAAGGTGATACATATTCTTTTACATCACAGTACTCATATTTTTCTAATTATCACTAAACTTTATTTCCCATGTACTTCCATTAGCAAAATTTACTAGAATCAAAACTTATTTCTTGACATGGAGTTATTCAAAACTACAATCCCAACCTTATTCCACCAGCCACATCACCTTGAAGGCTTACAAACAACTAAATTAATAATAAGTGGTCACTAACCTTCCACCATCCCACTGCTCAGTGAAGTCCTTATTTACGCAGTCCAATTCCTCGCCAAGATCCAACAAGGGTTTGACTCTCTCTACATATATATATAAGTAGTCCAGGAGAACATGGAGATATTCTCGATATTGTGTGGTCTTCTTCTCTTTTGGGATCTCAAATAATCGGTCGAAAGTTGTTAGGTATGTGATGTAGTCAATCTTTTCAAGCCCTGTAAATATAATGAGTCAGTACAGTAGACAAACAGTGAGGCGACCCTTTGGGGGAAGGGGGTGTCGGGGTCACTTTTATCCCCCCAATGGACACTTATATATAAGCCTCTCTAGGTCCCTGTAAGTTCAGTTGCCTCTGAAGATGTCTTGAATAAAGACGAAAACTATGGTACTTGTGTAGTTAGTTGACCAAGAGGTAGGACACAGATTGAGCAGATGAAAACAAACCTGATGCGCCAAGCAACGCAAGGCGCATTTGGCGTGGAATTTAACAGAATCATGCTCAATTTAGTGAAATAGTTCGGTAAATTGAGCGAACATAACGGAAAGCTCGATTAAGTGGAAATTTTGATTTAACGAACAGGGGTGGCTGAAATTAATTTATTAAATTGAGAAAATACTGTACCACATCTTATGATCGCTGCATGGAATGTCAAGACCCTTCTGGATACTGGCATAAATGAGCATCCTGAAAGAAGAATCACCCTTGTGGCAAAAGAGCTATCTAGGTAGAACATCGACAAAGCAGCCATTAGTGAGTCGCAGCTCTCAGATGAGGGTCGACTCACAGAACGAGGTTCTGGCTATACCTTCTTTGTGGAAGGGTAAGCCTGCTGTGGAGAGAAACTGCATTGGAGTTGGCTTCGTCATCTGCCAACGCATCCTACATAGGCTAACTGAAATGCCTCTTGGTATTAAAGTGCCTCACGATGCTCAGAAACCCACTGAATCACTCACGTCATGCCTTCTTCATGAGTGCATACGCCCCAACACTGGATGCAGAGAAATGACATTAAGAAGGCCGTTTATGCTGACCTTCACAGAGTGCTAACCTTTATCCCCAGAGAAGATAAGGTTGTGCTCCTAAGTGACTTCAATGCCAGAGTTGGCAGAGACGCTGACATTTGGCAAGAAACTATAGGGAAAACGAAATAGGTGAGTGTAATCCCAACGGCCAACTCATCAGCAAGTGTGCTGAACACAGCCTCACTTTCATCAAAACCTTGTTTAGGCAGACCGACAAGTTGAAGGGTTCTTGGCAACACCAGCGATCCAAACGTTGGCATCTCATTGACTACACCATTGTCAGAGAAAGAGATTGCAGAGATGTCCTCATCACCCAAGCCATGTGTGAATCAGACCAATATGACACAGATCATCAGTTTGTCAGAGCCAAACTCTCCCTTCAGTTCGCCGTACCAAAACGATGAAGTCAACATGCCTCCAGAAGAGGTTTTACCACCAAGAGTCTGAAGGATCCGGTGGTAGCACATGCTTTCAGAGAGCAGTCCGAGGATGGGCTAATAAACAACCCACATCCAAGTGCCAAATGGGGTATGCTCAACACTGTCATGACAAAAACCTGCAGAGAGAACCTCAGCCAGATCGAAAGAATACACCAGGACTGGTTTGATGAAAATTACCTGGAAATCAATGTACTCATTGATGATAAACGTGCTGCTTTAACTGACTGGCAGAAAACCATCAGTCTCGGATCAAAGCTGATATCTTCCACAAGAAGAAAGCAGCAGCCCAGCACGAACTTCACAATCTAAAGAACGAATGGTTGAAAAATAAAGTGTGTGAAATTAAAAAATTTGCAGAGCATCACAAGATGTAAAAATTTTTCAATTCCATTAAAACATGATGCAGTCCCCCTCTGCTCATTGATGGTAACTCCCTAATTAAAGACGAAAAAGGCATCTGTCAGCACTGGAAAGAGCACTACCATTCGCTGCTTAACCAAAACACCAATGTGGAAGTCCCGACAACTCAGCAGGTTCCTCAGCACCCAGAACTGACCCCACCTCTGTTATCCTCCATCCCTGGATGAGGTAGCTACTGCCATCAAAAAGATTAAAAATAACAAAGCTGCAGGGCCTGATGGAAACTCAGCTGAGGTATATAAAGCAGGTGGACCTCTGCTTACCGTCTGTCTCCACTCCTGGAGAATATATGGGTGGAGGAAATCCCCCAAGCTTTTAAAGATGCCTCCATCATCAATATTTATAAGAACAAGGGAGACCAGTCAGACTGTGGCAACTACATCAGGATCTTGTTGCTGTCCGTAGCTGGCAAGATTATCGCCCAAGTCCTCCTTAACAGACTTCTTCCTGTAGCCATCACATGGCTTCACTAATATGATCTTTGCTGCCTGGCAAATATTGGAAAATTGCAGAGAACAGCGTTGTGACTTGTACATGGCCTTCATCGACCTTACCAAGGAAGCCCTCTGGTGGACCCTCAGTCGTTTTGGCTGCCCACGAAAATTCATCGCCATTGTGAGATATATTTGTTAGATTTCGTTTATTTCCAATACGTTACATGTCTGAATAAAAAGTGCACCATCTGGCAATTGGTGTCATCGGGCAACATTGATTGATTGATTGTGGTAATTACATTCCTGGCAATGCAACAGCTTATGTCATCAGCCGCCAAAATAAACTAAAAGCTTAGAAGGCTAAAAAACAATAATGCGAAGTAAAGAAAAAAGAAAAGAACGAAGAGACACAAAATACAGATAATAAATACCATAAAACTTTCATAAAAATATTTAAATGTTAACAGATAAACTCCAAGCTTGTGTAGAAGGCCAGCTTCCTCCACGAAGAAGGGAACGTCCCTTACCATGCTACCCACTCCTTCCCCTTGCACCAAAGAGAGACGGTAAGACCCGTCTCCTCCCCGGTGCTTACGACCTGAAAAAAAAAGAAGAAAAATAAGATCCTTACCTTTGATATTGAGGTATTTGTTGTAGCACTCGTGAAGATCAAGGTATTTACCATAGCCTTCCTCATCAGTGAAGTCCACCATCACCAGGTTCTCATCATTAGCTTCCCTCTGCTTGTTTATTTCTTCAAACTCCACACTCATGGGCACACTTATCTTCACAATAACAACCACATTAGTCTTTTAAACACACAATTATTCAGTTTTCATTGTTTATATCAACTACATTCCAAACAAAATACATTGGGATCACTGCAAACTTTAAACTAAACTCAATCCATATATCCTCAACTCACTGCTTAAATGCTTCTGTCTGTTCACTTTGATGAGAAACTTGACTCATCACTGTAACCATCATTTCCATTCCTTAAAACTTTCATGAACAAACATCTCTCAAATGTAAGTTGTCTCCTGTTATTCCTCTGAAATATGCTTAGGACACATTCCTTGTCACTGCTACTGACTAAATCTATCCCTTTGTGTATAAGGTTTACCTCTCCCTTCTAGCATAAATTATTGTATGCTTATGCCCCAATCCATTACCTATGTAGATCAGCTGTATTCTCCTGCCATCTAGCATAATTAATTTTCTCATTTATTATGTTCCATTTGTTCTGCCTGTGTCAACTTATATCTGTCCATGCACATTACAGGACATACTTCAAAATGAAACCAACACTGCACTACAAAATTTGACCTTAAAAATGAGGTAACTTGAACAGTATAAGAGATCTGGATATTGTTTTTACAAAGCCCTGTGTGTTTACTCCTGATTTTGGCCATACCAGTATTAACAAGGAAGGAAAACAAACTTAGTACAGTACAGTACTGTAGAGTATATTGCATACAGGTACTCCTCGATTTACGACCTACTCGACATACGACCACCCGGACATACGACCGCCGCAGTCGTACCAAAAAATTTTCAAATTCCGTATGTATTTTCGAGTACCGAAACGTTTCTGTCCCGTACGAGAGCATGGCGTGGGCTGGGCCGCCTCGTGGTGTACAGCGTCCATGCCGTAGCGTGCTCAGTTGGTGTTTGGCCATTGTAGTTGTCGGTAGTGATCGCGCTGTGTACTGACAATATTTTTGTTTCTAATTCCATTTAAAATGATTGGCAAGTGTAAAAGTGAGAGTTCTGCTAGTGCTCAGAAGAAAAAGAGACAATTACTTTTGAGATGAAAATGAAAATAATAATGCAATATGAAAATGGAAAAACAGTAGCAACCATTTCACGCGACCTAGGTTTCTCCCACTTGACGATATCAACAATTTTGAAGGACAAGGAACGAATTAGAGAGGTAGTGACAGGATCTGCACCTATAAAGGGAATGATAATAATAAAAAAAAGACAAGGTATTCATGAGATGGAAAAATTACTTGTAGTGTGGATGGAAGATCAGATGCAGAAGAGTGTACCCTTAAGCCTTCTAACCATACAGGCTAAGGCAAGAAGCCTTTTCAAAAGCCTGAAAGAGCAGGCAGGAGATGAGTGCGACACAAAACTTCACAGCAAGTCATGGGTGGTTCCAAAGGTTTGAGAACCGTTACAGTTTGCACAGTGTAAAGGTGAGTGGAGAAGCAGCAAGTGCTGATGTGGGTGCTGCTGAAGCTTTTAAGGAGGAGCTAGATCGTGTCATCATGGAGGGAAATTATTTCCCTGAGCAAATATTTAATGTGGATGAAACTGGCTTATTCTGGAAGCGCATGCCAGAACGGACATACATCCACAAAGAGGCGAAAACCATGCTGGGATTCAAGGCATTCAAGGACCGAATCACACTTCTGTTGGGGGGAATGTAGCTGGTTCCAAGGTAAAACCCTTCATGATATATCATTCAGAGAACCCCAGGGCTTTTAAAAATGTCAGCAAGCACACACTGCCAGTGTTTTATCGCAGTAATAAGAAAGCATGGATGACTCTAGCACTGTTTGAGGATTGGTTCCTGAGTTGTTACATTCCATGAGCCAAGGAGTATTGTCTGCAACAAGGGGTTGCATTCAAGATTTTATTAATTTTAGATAATGCTCTGGGACACCCACCACACCTGGACAACCTGCACCCTGATGTTAAGGTAGTCTACATTCCACCTAACACTACCTCTATCATCCAACCTATGGATCAAGGTGCTACTGAAGGTGAGAAAACGCTCAGAGAGTTTTGGAAGGACTACAACATTTTGAAATGTATAAAGAACATAGCTGCAGCATGGGATGAGGTTACAGGTCAGTGCAAGAATGGAATATGGAAGAAGGTCCTGAAAAGATATGTGAACAGTTTCAAAGGATTTAATGAAGATGAAGCAATTTCTAAGATTAGTAACAAGATAGGGTAAACAGCTGGAGTTAGAAACTGATACTGAAGATGTTGAGCAGTTGGTTGAAAGTGTAGCAGAAGAGCTAAGTAACGAGGATCTTATTCAACTGGATGCACAAAAAATTGGAGAGGAAGAAGAGAGACAAAATGTAGAAGAAGAACCTGCACCCCCCCAAAAATTTTCAGTGAAACAAATGGCAGAGGCATTTGCTACTATTAATAAGGGGATGCAAATGTTTGACAAAATGGATCAAAATGTTGAGTTTTGCAAAAGTTGACAGAATGATCCAAGATGCAGTTGCTTGCTGCAGGGAGATTTGCAGTTTTAATTGGACATATATTTTAAGAAGTCCCCCACTGCTGTTTCCTCACACCCCACCAGTGCTGCTTCTTCACTCCCTAAAGATGATCCAATACCTTCAACAAGCAAGTATGTTAGCCTATCTGAAGAAAGCGAAATTGATGACCCACCCAGCCCTGTCTCCTCCTCTGCTTCATCCAATTAATGTAGTCTCCATGTTTAATTAAAAAATTATTGAGGACCCGTGTGCATTCAGCTGACTACATTAAAGGTAGGTGCACAGTAACACTTTATTAATTTTTTATTATTGATTACTTTTACTGTACAGTACAGTATTTCATTTTAGATTTTCTATGTATTATTTTCGCATTTTCGACTTACGGCCAATTCGACTTACTTCCTGGTTGTCGGTCCCTAACCCCGTCGTAAGTTGGGGACTGACTGTACTGCTTCCACTAAAGATACTGATCACTTACCTCATTTGGATGTTTTTTGTGAAATTCTTTAATTTGTTTCAACCGATTGTAAAATTCTGCCAACTCATTGGGCCCAGACAATGCTGCAACCTCCTCCTTCCTCAAGCCATCCTTGTCTTCATATAGGTCAGCCAGATGCTGTGAGGCTTCAACATATCGGTCAAGTAAGATACGATGGCGGTGGTCAGAATTGATTACCTCACGATTCTGAAATTAGTAACAGGAATTACAAGTCGTAAAAATTAGGGTGTAAAGAATTCTTTACAATTCAGCACTGTACAGTATTTTCATCCATCTGAACATTCTACTCCCTCTTCCAAAAATTATTGGAAAAAAGGGAAGATGCATCAGCTAGACTACCTGGCCAGATAGCATCCCCTACCACATTTTACAGCATACAGCAAACACTCGATAACTTGGCGCAGATGGGGCTCTGACCTTGCCGAGTTATCCCAAATCCTGACTTATCAACCCATCGACCCATATATGTGTACAAGATACATGTAATTACTAAATATAAAAAAGAAACACTTACAAGCACTGCAGGTGAAGAATGAAGCATCATAGTACATGACACAAATGTATGGTAGGTGACACAGATGTATAATAGGTGACACAGAGGCATGGTAGGTGATGCAGGTGGCCAGATATTCCGAGATTTCCCAGATAATTTTATATATCTCGGCATTTCCCGAGTTATACTAATACATTCCGAAACCACATCCATGCCGAGTTATATGAAATTATGAGTAATCGAGGGTTTACTGTATAAGATGCACTTTTTTCTGAAAAATGCCTAAAAAAATTACTCCACTTCTCAAATATGAGCTTGTGGTTTCCATAGGCTAATGAATCCCCTAGCTGCAGTCTCCAGTACGATAAGTTCTACCTAACCCAACTCCAGGATGTAAAAATATGATTGTTTTCTTATTCATATTACTGTGTTATGACTTTTAATTTATAACTACTGATGTTGACCTGGGATGACATCCAACTCTTCAGGGTAAAGCAGTAACTTTTTTTGAACTCTTACAAGAATTACTATGTACAGTATCTATTAATGACATACCTGAAACATTTATCTTACCATTTTTATTAGGATACATCCTTTAGCTTTATGTGTCTGCCCTTTGGACAATTATTCCTTTTACCTGTAGTATTGTACGTGTATATGTGTGTGTGTGTGTGTGTGTGTAGACACAGTTTAAAGCCGCGGTCGGGTGCCAGTGATCTCGGCCCATTTAGGTAATCTCGGCCCACACAACAATGATATTAACAGTCAGGGTTTGGTAAATTTATAGTAGTTCACACAACTGTTAGAAAGTCAAAACTATGTTTTTCTAGTGTTTTTGTGTGTTTTGATTGGTTTTGACCTTGATTTCCGTCGGAAATTGCCTGTTTAGTTATCGCCCCCTTCTACCCCCAGGGGATCCTGTTGGGAACCGGGGTTTTGGGTGGGGGAGAGAAACAGGCATTTTCCGACAAAAATCATGGGCAAGTAAACACAAAACACCTAAAAACACTAGAAAAACATCAACCTAACCTTCTTTTGGATGACCTAACCTGACCTAGCCTGACCTGACCTAACCTAAGCTAAGCTAACCTGACCTAACCTAACTCTCATGGTGTTTTTACATAACCAGACTCGCACCATATTTGGGAATCACTGTTATTTCTTACCTTATTCCGAATTAGAATCCGCATAACGATTTATGAAGGGTATATTAATAGAATGAAATAGAGAAAGATTTGGCATGCACTATCTCCATTATTATACGTTTCCGACGGTAATGTAATATAAGAAAATTACTGTATCTAAGAATTAAACGTCTTTTTCGAATATGATAATAGATTTTGGGTAGGAATGTTGTGTGAACTACTAAAAATACCCAGGATATAAATATGAGGCTATTTTTTCCAGTTATAAGGAAGGATAATCTATTTTTTATAGAAGTCCCTTAATATACTATTATTGCATTTTCTGTGTTGCCATTCGTTACAGAAATCACACTTTACATGGCACTTCTTGTCGGTTTTGAACTTCCGATTTACAAAATTCTAAGTTTAACTGTTTTAATATCGGGCTGACACCTCACTTCTACCCAGTGCTGGAGCACCTTAGCTTTCGTCTTTATTCAAGACATCTTCAGAGGCAACTGGATTACATGGACAGAGAGAGGCTTAAATATACAGGTTGACCTTATTAAACAAGTCATAATGATGTCGTCCACTAATGCCCACACCAACACACACGCTAAGTCGGCCACACTTACAGAGCTCTTTTTGTGTAGACATTCCTTGACCATCGCAGCCATAAGTCTTTCTCTTTCTTCATGATACCGCCTTTGCTGTTCAAGTATGGTATCCATGATTTTGTGCTACGCCTTCACTCGTTTATCAGTCGTCAATAAACATGCGGACACACGGACAGTGTTGTTGTCCAACAGAACAGCGATGTAAACAAACACATGAAACGTTTGGGATGGTTCTTTTCCTTAAATTAATATACATATTATATAACTATCATATAATTATAAAAATTACATAATTGTTAATTGAATTTAAAACTTAAACAACCGACAACATCTTCATTAAAATATTAACGAAGTTGTACCGTAGATATCGCTCCTTCCATACCAAATAATATCATCGAATTCACTGATAAGCATATATATATATATATATATATATATATATATATATATATATATATATATATATATATATATATATATATATATATATATATTATATTTAGTATGGTCTGTAAAGCCAGCAGCCGAATCCTCAGATCCCGAACCCACTGATTACGAAATATATCATATTTCAGTTCCTATGTAGAAATTAACTATTAATAGCTTTTTTAGGCAATCCCTAGCTGAATAGACTAGCTGTTAATAGTTTTTAACCAATACTGTCTTGACCATTCGTAATCAAGGGCTTGATTTATATACAAGAGTGAACTTGATGGTAAGCTTACTGATTATAGGAGATACCTATTTTGGGGACAATCTCTGATTGACTTGCTATTCATAATTTTAGACTAACATTGTGTATGTATGTAAAGATTCAATGTGAACTAGATCATCAGTTGTACTGAAGAGATCTAGTATAATATATCTTGCTGTACAAAAAGGTTCGGGAACGTCAGCCAGTGTGGGAGGTGGTGCCATCTGTGGGCTGGTGGCGCGGGGAGCAGTGTGGGAGGTGGTGCCATCTGTGGGCTGGTGGCGCGGGGAGCAGTGACAGACGAAAACAATCGTCTGCAGTGAGAGTTGTGATGAGTGGGTTGTGGTGTGTCGTGTGCATTCTTCTTGACTGATATTTCGAGTGGTAATGAATTAAAAACCCAAGGGATTCTATTTTATTGTATGTGAATATCAAGAAGACCCAGTGGGAGCAAACGGGGTAAGTAAAATGGGGTGATATTGAGCTGAATTGTGTAAATACAACATAAACGAGAATCTCGCTTGCCAGCAGCTTGAATCTGGCAGAGTATTTGTGGGAGAGGGAGATATTGTTTTAGAATTTAGTGTCTCATATTCAACATAATTATATATATACATATATTTTTTTTAATATTGTATGACATGGTATGTGATAATGAATCTATTTGTGGTGCTAGTACGACTACTCAAACCTACTATGGAAATAGGATTAGTATACGTAACTTGGGAAGTGATCTTGAAGGCGAGTTTCTTACAGGGTGAGGTAGCCAAACAATTCTCTGGCTTAGTTCATCTTGGGGTGCTTAACACGGTTGCATAGGGTTATGTCAGGAGAAAAATGGAAGGCCTCTTGTATATTTTATGAGGCCTGTAATAAACCAGGAAATCATGTATATAAAACCAACGAGATTAGTAGAAATTTACAAGTGAAATACCTGTGTAAAGGATTTGAGTATATTCATTTCTTTGTGTAGACTTATTGTACCTGACCTGCCTGATCTGATATTTTTTTACCCAGTGGATATTTGTCCGGTTGTCGGTTAGATATTCTTTTTTATAGACTAACACCAGAAGGAGTTGATATAATTGGATGAAGCTTTGTGGAAATGTTAATTAAAATCTATTTAATAGATAAATGGAAACGAGAATCCACTCTGTCGGTAGGTATGTTTTAGAAGGTTTTTCTGGTGGTAAGTTAGGTAGGTTACTTTAGATTAGGTTGGTGAGGTCAAGTTAAAATAAGTTCCTTCTGGTGCTCGTTTAAAAAAAAGCCTACTTAACCAACAATCATACATACTGTATAGCCACATCCATATATTTGTGCGTTTGGGGGGAAAATTATATATTTACTTGTAACAACCTCCCATTTGTCATCACTAGTGGGAAGGTAATTATTGATTTTTTTTTTTAGAAAGTGTCGTGAGATTTTTGTGTGTTCTAGCCTCTAGGTAATTTTGATGAAACAGATTTTTTTTTTTGCAACAGGCCTCTATTGAAAGATGCTTTATTAATGGTTTGAAATTTAATAGATTAATACATACTGTAGAGAAATACGGAAATATGATGTAATTACCATCATAGTTATATGTGACTGCCTTTTATGTGATGAGTTACTAAGACAAACTTTTCTTCTATAACGTTTCCCATACAAATTACCTAAAAATTACCTAACCAAACCTAACTGGTGGGTTCCGCCCCCTGGATCCCTCGGCATATACAAGTCGTTTTCAAGGGAACATTAAAGAAGAAAAGTTTCTTAGAAATGTCTAAGCTACTGATTGCAAAGATATAATTCCTAAGATTCCATGGTTGTGTGAAAGTAAAATGATACCGAACAAATTAAAATAATACTATGTCCTTACAAATTACTATTGTTTAATATACAGTACAATTATTCCTCAGGCACTGTACACATGTGGCAATCTAACAAAAATATAACAGTGTTAGGTCAGTTTGTTTTGGCTGCCATCATTCATGGCTCATGTCCAGTCTCCCTAATTGATCCTGGTTTACAAGGCAGTGATTCTTTTGTTAGACACCATCAGTATATGCACTTTCTTCCTTTCTCTATTACTGGATTAACATACAAGAAACTATAACAAACATAACTGTAAAAACAAAGTCTGTAACAAAAACTAAGTCAATAATGTAGTGTCCATCTTAATCTCCAGCAAATATTTAAGACTTGGAAAAAGTTTGCATTGATTATACAGTACAATACAGTACAGTACAGGTATTGATTGCTATTGTTTTACCATACACATACTAGGGGCAAAATAGCCACTTTTAGAATTGAAAAACGCTGCTTATGAAAATTTACTGAAGGAATTGAACAGTCATGTAGCCTACATGAATATAAATAGAATGATGATTGAGCAACATGGGTTTTACTTAGGGTTGTGAAAGAAGGTACAATTCATAGTCTACACAAGATACAATACTGTAGAAACATTACAACAGCTGGTAAAGAAGGGTAATGGATGTTAAGTTTCCACCACTAGAGTAAAAGTTTGCCTGAACAAAAAATTTAGTGGCTATACAGTACAGTTAACCCTCACTTTACGCGGTCCCACATTCCGCGTTTCCACGTTTACGCGGTGCCCTGCCGGAACCCAGGATGCTCACATTCCGCGGTGCGTGTACCCCTTTACGCGGAGAGCGGCTGGCGAGCCGCGCCATTTTTGGATCCAAACCTCCCGCCATCCGCCATGTTGTGGAAGCGGCGCGAACATGGTGCGCACAAGGTCGCCCAGTCATCAAAACATTACCAGTTCTTCACCCGCCACCCACCACAGCCGGCCCAAGTCAGTGATAGTGATAATTATGGTGAGGATATGGACTTATATGGATTTTGGGTAGTTTGACCAAGAGGCCCTGCAAGCCTCTGTGGTGGATAGTGATACAATTGATACAAGTGACACAGGTGAGGGCCAATAATCTGCCCTCTGCCTCGGAACCAACTGCCCATCCCCGTGTGCCCAGCCATTTTTTCTACTAATGTAAGTGTTAAAAACCTAATATTATTGATATTTCTCTTAATTATTAATTGTGTGTGCATACCATCATAAAGTTAAGATAATATTTTTACTGCAACATAGTTGTGTGTCGTCAAAAAGTGGAGTTTGGGGATTGGCCCGGACTCCATTTCAATTAATCCCATATGTTATGTTATTCACTTTACGCGTTTCTCACTTTACGCGGGACCCTCCGGGTTACATTAACCACGTAAAGTGAGGGTTAACTGTACACAGAAAAGATATACTGTAACCCTTGAATGTCTTTGGCTTGCCTTTCCCACTTTCTTGTGTAAAAGAGGTAGTAGTATATGTGGTACCATAATATTTGTACCATACATCATTATATCTTCACTTGCATGTACAGGTATTGGTATACTGTACTGTACTATACAGTACTTGTACAGCACAGTGTACACCCATATACCTTCATTTCCATGTACCTACAGTATACAGGTATTGGTATATAATAACTACTTTTACTGTACACCTTTATACTATAATATATTATACTATACAATACTATACAGTATTATCTGTTGAAGTGACTCAAAATTTGTTTAGCTATGCCTGTTCTGTATCTCAAAAATTTCAGTGGGATATTGAGAGTTCAATATACTGTAAAATGATTTTCAGCTAATAAATAATACTTACAGTAATGTAATGGATTTAGTAGGACACTATTAAAGCTTTCCATAACATTGAAGGGGAGTTCAAATGATTTTGAAGTGATTATATGAGTGATATCGCACTTACTGTAGTAAACTCAATACTGTACGGTCAAGTAAAGATATTGTACTAATGAGACATTTAGAACTTGGTGGTACAGTACTGGATCCATCCAGGTTTCCTCCTGTACTAACACAGGATAGACCAACCGGCCGAACTGCTAGTAACCTGATAAACACTTCGGTTGAAGGAAAAAAATTCTTTGAAAGGCATTGTAAGTGGCCTGACAATTTTAATTTTTATTTATCACGTGGTGACATGATAAATATATAACAAAAATGTCAGGCCAATTACAATGCACTTAAAGACAATTTTCTTCTCCAGCAGAAGATTTTACTTGTACTATACTGTAATTTTCCATATTTTTAAACATAAGGGTACAATGGGAATACTGTACGTATAATACAGAACCTGTACAGCACTGAGAACTTACAGCATGTTACCACCAAATACAGTACAGGAGGTCCTCGTTATAAGAGTATTCACTCTCCGCAGTTTCGCAGTTAAGTGGTCAACTTTTTGTGACCATCCATGTAAAAAGTCCCTGCATTTAAGTGGATTCCATTCAAAAACTCTGAAAACTCTGGATAAAATCCATGGATTTTTAGCTGAAACATTCAAAATTTCATCCTCTTCCTGGCATGCATGCACACGTGTCCCCGCGCCAGTCTCCCACTTTGTTTTGTCTAGACCAGTGTTGTGTTGTGTTGACAATTTATTTCTTATAACCTCTTCTGAGAACACAATATGAGTCAGCACTGTGTCAAACAACCTGTTCGCATCGACTCTTGTGAACACTGAGGAAAAGAAGCTGTTCAACACCTCTGCCTTGTCCTGGTCAGAATTTGTGTAACTACCATCTTCAAGCCTCAGGTCCGATACACCAACTCTTCTACACTGTGACTTTGCTTTGTTCCTGGATCTGGCATACATCCTCCTGTCCTGTTCAACGTTTGTCCTAACCCATTTCTCAAATTTCTGAGTCTTCTTCTAAACTTTGTTGACCGCTGCATGGTTCATGTGTAGTGGTCTCCTTGTATTCCTGGAGGCACTGGGTTTGGTCTTGGGTATATATTCATTGATCAAATGGTTCACTTTACTGGCTGACATTCAGCGTAGTGTCTGCGTTCTTATACCCGAGTGAGTCAGGCCAGTGGATACCCCTCATCTCCTCCCTCATCCCGTCATAATTTCCCTTGTAATATTTAAACCTTGGCCTGGTTTTGTCGTGAACCAAGCAACAGTTGAATCTGAAGGATATTGTTAAATGGTGACTGGTGCCAATGGGGGCTAGGTGTTCCAGCTTGGCCATCATACCCTCCTCGTTTGTTATGATGAGGTCGAGTGGCTTGGGTGTTTGTTCCCCTCTGTAATGAGTTGAGTCTTTAACATGTTGGAACAGAAAATTATCTCCTGGAGTTTCTACAAAAATTGTAGGGGGGTTATTTAAGTCATTTGGTGTGGTCTCATTTCTCCAGTCGATGTCGCCATAGTTAGTCCCGTGACAAGGAGGTGGCTAGGGTTGAGCACCGTTGCTTTGTGTATTAAGGCGTTTAAATTCCTTTGGTTTAATAAGGTACAGTTTGTGGATCTGTAGGTACACCCAATACCCGTTAATTAAATTTTACACCACTTTGATTCTTCTAAAACATCATCCCCCTGCACCCTCACTTGGCTGGCTCTAAGGTCTTGCCTAGCAAGTTGCTTGAGAAAGGTTCGTAAATGAGTCAGAACCATTTACTGTAAATTGAACTCCCATTCCTCCAGGTCGATTCTCCGGTTCTTGTACAATAGATCTACAGCACCTACTTTATCGGGTTGATGTACCTTCAGTAGTGTTTCAAACTCCCCTCTTTTATCAAGGAACGTGTCAGTATTGTATAAGTGTACATGACTTTCAAGCCGGAATTTGTTCGAGGTAACGTCTCTTATCTGGTAGTGACTCCGGCCTCTCCCCATTCTCAGCAGCTGCAGCATTTTCTAAATACATTGTATTTTGTGGGGTGTGGTCAGAGTTGACATTGTTTACATGGCGCTCGCCTCCTCCTGGGTGAGAGGTAGAACGGGTGGGGGGGGGTTGTCCCTTGGCTCTGTGCTGGTGCTCTTGCCTCCACTACCTTCCCCTTGTATATAACCTGAGAAGGCAAGGCTTGTCCTTCTGCTTCTGTCCTACCCTTCTCACATCCTAAGGGGGGGAGGGCTGATATATTCAGAGCCTCTGTACAAATATTCTCACAATTCATCTTATCGTGTGTTTTTCCTACTCTCAGCTTCCTCCGACTGGCTCTCAGGGACTCAAAGCACTATTATGTCGTTCCTGCGCTCGAAACGTTCCCGTTGTTCCTCCTCTACCCTATCAGTAGCCCTGCTAGTTGTCATCTCTTCAACACACTTCTTCAGAGTCCCTAGCTTCTGAAGAACCTGTTCGGATCCTGCATTACTCTCCGTCACTTTCTGTGGCCTTGCTAAAGCCTGAGCGTAACTCTTCTTCACTACTCCTTCCATTCTATCAGCTACTTCCTCAGTCTTAGAGAGGATCTCTTTCCCAACTTGTTCTAGTTTGGCAACCAACAAGGATCCAGCTTCATCTATTTTCGCCCCTAAGTTTCTCATTCCCTTATGATTTGCAATAGCCTCGTTTACTTTGGTTATGTAGTCAGGACAATACCAGCAACAGGCTTCATGCTCTACCGCATTCAGCAACGTCCCAAACTTTGTTGTGATCATACCCACGCAATCCGTCCTAGAAGCCGTCCCCGTGCAGTAATTGAATGTCAACAAACCACTTGGTGACTCTGGGGTTTTAACCCCTGGTTCCTCATGTCTTTACATGTCCTGTCACAAACTGTCATCTTCCTAATACGTACTTGCACCTGTGGGGCACGCAGTGCTTGACAGCTGTCACCGTTGTCAATCCTGAGGTGGGGGGGGGGGCTGTCCAGACTTCAAGAATCTTCCTAGTTTTAAGTCCAGTTTACGATGTGTCAGTTTAATAATAATAATACTTATTATTGTTACTATGATAATTTCTTAAGTGTCAAGGGCATTTTAAAGCCCCATGACTCACCTGTGTTCCCACAGGAGGCCTTATGTCTTCTGACGAAGAAATGTACCCCTCGCTAGGATGACTTCCTTTATGATCACACCTACTAATTGTTATCTAAGTGAACTACGATGTGTGAGTGACTACACGGTCGCTTAATATAATAATGAATGTTTTCACCGAGAGGGAAATGACTTGTCTAAGGCATATTGTGGTCCATTTTCTCTCTTTCTTTTATGATTTTGGATTGATTGTACTTTTCGCGGGATTTGTGTATTAGGAATCTTGGTGGCATTGAAGGGCTGTGAACTGAGAACATGAGGCTGGTGACGCTGTCGTAGGCATCATCACTTACCAAGCTACTAGGACCTACTGGGTAATTTACCAGTACTTGTGGTATGTAGTGTTGTGCAGTCAACAACAAAAAATCATCATCTTTACGGTGTTATACAATATGAGCCACCGGACCAGAAATTCTGAACAACACTCATGAGTTATATGTATTATGTTAATTTCTCTATTAACTATACATGATATACACAATACACCTTAGCTGTTGGTTACACAATGCATCACACAATCAGAAGTACCAACCTTACCAAATTAACATTACCTGAGTGATCGTTGCGAAGGCCCTCAGACCCAGGGGTGCAGAATTTATATTTTTTGTTGACTGTACAGTGGGTCTGTCGGATATACTGTATGTGCTCCCTTCCGAAGTGTGAATGAAGATGTGTGCTCGGAAGGACAGTGTATCATCAACCGTGGATGAAAAACTTTATTCGTGTAGAACACAGTTTGGCGAGTTTGTCTTTATACTGTTATCTATTTTCGGTGTGAGTCTTTGGAGTCACTTACAAAGCGAGACTGAGAGAATAGAAGGCGTACGGGGTGGTCTGGATGCTTGGTGATGAGTAGGGCTGTAGACATAAGATCTTGTAAGTACGATTTGTCATCTGTTTTATTTACCTTATGGCCACCCACTAGAGGTGGCCATATCGAGGGAAGTAGGCCAGTTGCCTGTGTAGGATCCCTCCATTATTCTTGATAATTTTGTCGGGTTATTTTGAAGCCCAGTACCGTTCTCTATTCCACAGCTTGAGCTGGTAGCCCGTTCCATAGGCCGCCGCCCTTTGTGTGTAGAAGTACCGTATTTCCTTATGTTCGTTCCACAGGTGAACTTGGCGAGTTTGTAGTTATGTCCCCTCGTGTTGGTGGTATGTGACATTACAAAAAAAATGGCCCTGGCTCACGTTTCTCATTCCTATCAGGATTTGGAATGTTTCACTGAGATCTGCCCTATTGTGCCCTACTATATTCAGTGTTAAAGAAACTTGGTAGGAAGCACTAAGGTTGAGCTTAGGCAGGATTGCTTTTGAACCTTACATATTTATTTTATTTTTTTTACAGTGACCATAACAATACAAATGTCACGGTCACTCGGGGACATAAAAACAGTCTGGTTCTAGGACTTATTTTTTGTGAGGCTGTGGTGAACCCCACGTCGTTAGGAAGGGAATATGTTGGAAAGTTATACAGATATAGATAAATGAATGAAAGTAGATGCTGTATTTTGAGCTTTAGTGAGACAGGTGATCACATTCCTACGTTTACTATGGTCCAGTAACTGAACGGATGAGCCTTTTGTCACAATGATATGTCCCGTTTTCCAGTTTTATGGTCGTTTTTTATACTTCAGGTGAGGAAGAAGGTGCGTCTCGGCTGTATGGTTTTTGGATATTGTTTTGGTGCGCTGGTGGTGGTGCTGGTCTGAAGTTTTATTTATTACGTTGTCACTGGTTGATAGGACTATCCCTCTGCAACTTCCTGATGAAAATTGTGGTAGTGGTAGTTTGCGACGATGTGTGGTACTTGTCCCTGTTGTAACGAATTGTGGTTGCTTTGGAAGTGATGGGGGGGTGGTGGTGCTCCAGACTACACGGTCATTGTCCTCATTGTAGCGAGAGTGGTGGCGATTGTGGAGATAGAGGTGGTTAGGGAGGATGTCTTTGAGTTGATGGTGGTGGAGGGAGCGGTGACCACCAAAGCTACAAAGTTGTTATCTTAGAGAGGATCATGGCGGTAGTGGTTGTTGGGGTATTAATTAGCGATGTTAGTGATACTCCTCCTCCACTGGTTGTCCTTGTAGCTGTAGCGTCAGTGGTTGCTGGTGCGAGGTGGCTTGTCTAGAGGGAGCTCACTGTGACGCTTGACGCTGCATTGTGTTTCTGCGTCACTCACTTGCACTTTTTATTCTCATATTCCTTCCTTCCTTCCTTCCTATGGCTTATGACTGCATGATATGTTTTATTGTTGCTGTGGCTATAATTCCTGGGTGGCCTTACAGGTTGATTAATTATTAATTGAGATCGATCATTTGTGGGATGTGAGGAAAGATCACGGCAGGTGTACTAGACTGCCCTTCCTCATCTTCCTTATATCTCTCACTGTCTCTTCTCCACGTTCCTTTACTTTATTTTCTCCCCACTATCACCATCTTGCTGCCCTTATCGTTTTCGTTACCTCACGTATTTTATTCCTCCCTCGTTCCTACTCTCCTTACACTTTCCCCTCCTCCCACCCTCCTTTTCTTCTCTCATGTTGACCGCGACCTTGGTCTGTCCAATGCCGTAATTAAAAACATTCAAGTCAGAATCATGAACTCTGATCTAGAAGAAGTGAGAAATGCAGAGAGACCTGACAGTTGTAGCATTAGTAAATATGACAAATTTTGTAACAAGAGGTACCGGTATGGCCAGCATAAGGACAGAACCAGACAATGTGATGTAGTCGTGGCCAGAATTAGGCTAGGATACAGACACATCTGGCAAGTTAGTAACGCTGTACCCATACCGGAACACTCAGCATGTAAACTTTGTGATAAACCTTTAAAGCATACACTTGAACACTATATTATTGAATGTGACACTGTCAAAGACTTCAGGCCACCTGACTTACTGTATCTTGAACTATGTAATTACTTCATTGAATCAGGTGTGCTTGAGGACATTCTTGCTGTTTATCCCAAATTTGCTAGCCCACACTGATTAGTCTTCAATTAGAATATGACTCCAATGTATGTGATCCACTGACCCATATATGCTGCTGGTGAATGTGATGTATTTCCTTCTTTGTGTACGAACCTCTGTCCTGCATGGCAGTGAACAGTGGCATTACCCACATGAATCTGACCTATATATAGTATCAATGAATATGATGCATTCTTTGTGTACGAACCTCTGTCCTGTATGGCAGTGAAAAGTGACATTACCCACATGAATCTGACCGACGTATATGTATGTATGTGTGCGTGTGTGCATGTATATGTACGTGTACATGTATATGTGTATGTATATACGTATATGTATGTATATGTGTGTGTGTGTGTTTACATATATGTATATGTACTGTCAATGAATATGATGCAACTCTTTGTGTACGAACCTCTGTCCTGCATGGCAGTGAACAGTGACATTATCCATATGAACCTGACCTACTGTATATACATATATAGTTGTTAATGAATATGATGTATTTCTTTGTGTGTGAACCTCTGTCCTGCGTGACAGTGAGAAGTGATACCACCCTCAGTGTCAAGACCTGACTGAATTACTCAGAATAGGCAAACTGTACTACAAGCTTTGCCAATAAATTTGTGAAACTAAAACTCTTCTCTTCCCTTTCTCCATCTTTCCTCCTCCTCCTCCTCCCCTCCGTCTTCCCTCCCGTCTCATCTTCCCTCCCCCTCCACTTCATCACCGCCCCTCCCCCCTAGTCTTTCATTTTCTCCTTCCCTGACTCCTTCCTTCCTTCCTTTGGGCGTTTAGGGCGTTATTATCTTTAATGTCTCTTGGCTTTATTAAGTGTTGTTTATATTAGCATTTTTATTCTTCTGTTCCTTCGCGTCACTATGATAGATCTTGTTGATAATGTCGCTTCTGTCTTTTACTTGAGTTTGTTTATTCTCTCTTCCTCCCTTCTCTCCCTCCTCCCTCTACCCCTCCCTTCTCCCTCTGTCCCTTCCTTCTCCCTCCCTTCTCCCTTTCTCCCCCTCCCTTCTCCCTCTGTCCCTCCCTCCCTCTGTCCCTCGCTTCTCCTCTGTCCTCCTTCTCCCTCCCTCCCCTCTCCCTCTGTCCCTCCCTTCTCCTCTGTCCCTCCTTCTCCCTCTGCCTCCCTTCTCCCTGCCCCTTCCCTCTCCCTCTGTCTCCTTCTCCCTCTGCCTCCCTTCTCCCTCTGCTCCCTCCCCTTCTCCCTCTGTCCCTCCTTCCTCTGTCCCTCCCCTTCTCCCTCTGTCCCTCCCTTCTCCCTCTGTCCTTCCCTTCCCCTCTGTCCTTCCCTTCTCCCTCTGCCCCTCCCTTCTCCCTCTGTCCCTCCCTTCTCCCTCCTGTCCCTCCCTTCTCCCTCTGTCCCTCCTTCTCCCCTCTGTCCCTCCCTTCTCCCTCTGTCTCCTTCTCCTCTCCCTCCCTTCTCCTCTGTCCCTCCCTTCTCTCCCTCTGTCCCTCCTTCTCCTTCTGTCCTTCCCTTCTCCCTCTGTCCCTCCCTTCTCCCTTTCTCCCTCCCTTCTCCTTTCTCCCTCCCTTCTCTCCCTCTGTCTCCCTTCTCCCTCTGTCCCTCCTTCTCCCTCTGTCCTCCCTTCTCCCTCTGTCCCCTCCCCCTTCTCCCCTCTGTCCTCCCTTCTCCCTCTCCTCCCTTCTCCCTCTGCCTCCCTTCTCCCTCTGCCCCTCCCTTCTCCCTCTGCCCCTCCCTTCTCCCTCTGCCCCTCCCTTCTCCCTCTGTTCCTCCCCTTCTCCCTCTGCCCCTCCTTCTCCTCTGCCCTCCCTTCTCCCCTCTGTCCCTCCCTTCTCCCTCTGTCCCTCCCTTCTCCTCTGTCCTCCCTTCTCCCTCTTCCTCCCTTCTCCTCTGCCCCTCCCTTCTCCCTCTGCCCCTCCCTTCTCCCTCTGTCCCTCCCTTCTCCCTCTGTCCCTCCTTCTCCCTCTGTCCCTCCCTTCTCCCTCTGTCCCTCCCTTCTCCCTCTGTCCCTCCCTTCTCCCTCTCCCTCCCTTCTCCCTCTGTCCCTCCCTTCTCCTCTTGCTCCTCCCTCTCCTCTGTCCTCCCTTCTCCCTCTGTCCCTCCCTTCTCCTCTGTCCTCCTTCTCCCTCTGTCCCTCCCTTCTCCCTCTGTCCCTCCCTTCTCCCTCTGCCTCCCTTCTCCCTCTTCCCCTCCTTCTCCTCTGTCCTCCCTTCTCCTCTGTCCCTCCCTTCTCCCTCTGTCCCTCCTTCTCCCTCTGTCCTCCTTCTCCTCTGTCCTCCTTCTCCCTCTGTCCTCCCCTTCTCCCTTTCCCCTCCCTTCTCCTCTGTCCTCCTTCTCCCTCCTCCCTCCTTCTCCTCTGTCCTCCTTCTCCCTCTGTCCTCCCTTCTCCCTCTGCCCCTCCCTTCTCCCTCTGCTCCCTTCTCCCTCCTGTCCTCTCCCTTCTCCCCTCTGTCCCTCCCTTCTCCCTCTGTCCCTCCCTTCTCCCTCTGCCCTCCCCTTCTCCCTCTGCCTCCCTTCTCCCTCTGTCCCTCCCTTCTCCCCTCGCCTCCTTCTCCTCTTGCCCTCCCTTCTCCCCCTCTGTCCCTCCTTCTCCCTCTGTCCTCCCTTCTCCCTCTGTCCCTCCCTTCTCCCCTCTGTCCTCCTTCTCCCTCTGCCCCTCCTTCTCCCTCTCCCCTCCCTTCTCCCTCTGTCCCTCCCTTCTCCTCTGTCCTCCTTCTCCCTCTGTCCTCCCTTCTCCTCTGTCCCTCCTTCTCCTCATCCCTCCCTTCTCCCTCTGCCCCTCCTTCTCCCTCTGTCCCTCCTTCTCCCTCTGTCCTTCCCTTCTCCCTCTGTCCTCCCTTCTCCTCTGCCTCCTTCTCCTCTGTCCCTCCCTTCTCCCCTCTGTCCCTCCTTCTCCTCTCCTCCCTTCTCCTCTGCCCTCCTTCTCCCTCTGCCCCTCCCTTCTCCTCTGCCCCTCCCTTCTCCCTCTGTCCCTCCCTTCTCCTCTGTCCCCTCCCTTCTCCCTCTGTCCCTCCCTTCCCTCTGTCCTCCCTCTCCCCTCTGTCTCCCTTCTCCTCTGTCCTCCCTTCTCCCTCTGCCCCTCCCTTCTCCCTCTGTCCTCCTTCTCCCTCTGTCCCTCCTTCTCTCCCCTCTGCCTCCCTTCTCCTCTGTCCTCCCTTCCCCTCTGTCCCTCCTTCTCCTCTGTCCCCTCCCTTCTCCCTCTGCCCCTCCCTTCTCCTCTGTCCTTCTCCCTCTGTCCCTCCCTTCTCCCTCTGTCCCTCCCTTCTCCTCTGCCCTCCCTTCTCCCTCTGTCCCTCCCTCTCTCCTTTGCTCCTCCCTTCTCCCTCTGTCCCTCCTTCTCCCTTTCTCCTCTCCCTTCTCCTGTCCTCCTTCTCCTCTGTCCCTCCCTTCTCCCTCTGTCCCTCCCTTCTCCTCTGTCCCCTCCCTTCTCCTCTCCCCTCCCTTCTCCCCTCTGTCCCTCCCTTCCCCTCTGTCCCTCCTTCCCCTCTGTCCCTCCCTTCTCCCTCTGTCCCCTCCCTTCTCCCTGCCTCCTTCTCCTCTGTCTCCCTTCTCCCTCTGCCCCTCCTTCTCCCTCTGTCCCTCCCTTCCCCTCTGTCCCTCCTTCCCCCTCTGTCCCTCCCTTCTCCCTGCCCTCCCTTCTCCCTCTGCCCCTCCTTCTCCCTCTGTCCCTCCCTTCTCCCCTCTGTCCCTCCTTCCCTCGCCTCCTTCTCCCTCTGCCCCTCCCTTCTCCCTCTGTCCCTCCCCTCCCTCTGTCCTCCTTCCCCCTCTGTCCCTCCCTTCCCCCTCTGTCCCCTCCCTTCCCCCTCCCTTCCTCCTTCCCCTCTGTCCCTCCCTCCCTCTGCCCCTCCCTTCTCCCTCTGTCCCTCCTTCCCCCCTCTGTCCCCTCCCTTCCCCTCTGTCCCTCCCTTCTCCCTCTGTCCCTCCCCTTCTCCCTCTGTCCCTCCCCTTCTCCCTCTGTCCCTCCTTCTCCTTTGTCCCTCCCTTCTCCCTCTGCCCCTCCTTCCCCCTCTGTCCCTCCTTCTCCTCTGTCCCTCCCTTTCCTCTGTCCTTCCCTTCTCCTCTGTCCTCCCCTTCCCCCTCTGTCCCTCCTTCCCCTCTGTCCTCCTTCTCCCTCTGCCCCTCCCTTCTCCTCTGTCCCTCCCCTTCTCCCTCTCTGTCCCTCCCTTCCCCTCTGTCCCTCCCTTCCCCTCTGTCCCTCCTTCTCCCTCTGTCCCTCCCTTCCCCCTCTGTCCCTCCCTTCTCCCTCTGCCCCTCCTTCTCCCTCTGCCTCCCTTCTCCCTCCTGCCCCTCCCTTCTCCTCTGCCCCTCCCCCTTCTCCCCTCTGTCCCTCCCTTCTCCCTCTGTCCCTCCTTCTCCCTCTGCCCCTCCTTCTCCCTCCCTTCCTTCTCCTCTGTCCCCTCCCCTTCTCCTCTCTGCCCCCCTTCTCCCTCTGTCCCCTCCCTTCCCCCTCTGTCCCTCCTTCCCCCTCTGTCCCCCCTTCTCCTGCCCTCCCTTCTCCTCTGTCCCTCCTTCTCCCTCTGTCCCTCCCTTCCCCTCTGTCCCTCCCTTCCCCTCTGTCCCTCCCTTCCCCCTCTGTCCTCCCTTCTCCCTCTGTCCCTCCTTCTCCCTCTGTCCCTCCTGCTCCCTCTGCCTCCCTTCTCCTCTGCCCCTCCTTCTCCCTCTGCCCCTCCCTTCTCCCTCTGCCCCTCCTTCTCCCTCTGCCCCTCCCCTTCTCCTCTGCCCTCCCTTCTCCCCTCTGTCCCTCCCTTCTCCCTCTGCCCCTCCTTCTCCCTCTGTCCTTCCCTTCTCCCTCTGCCCTCCCTTCTCCCTCTGCCCCTCCCTTCTCCCTCTGCCCCTCCTCTCCCCTCTGCCCTCCCTTCTCCCTCCCCTCCCTTCTCCTCTGTCCCTTCCCTTCTCCCCTGTCTCCCCTGACTTCACTTTTTTGCTGATTTTTTATTATATTTTTATGGCTTCCGACCTTGTGGCATCGTCAGTAGTAACCAGCTAACTAAAACTGCCTCCCTCCCCCCTCCTCCTTCTTCCACCTTTCCTCCTCCTCTTCACTGTCCTTCCTTCTTTCCATATTTCCCCTCCTTCTTTTCCCTACCCCCCTCCCTCCTTCCTTTCCACCTTTCCTCCCTCCTCTTCCTGTCCTTCCTCCTTTCCATATTTCCCTCCTTCTTTTCCCTCCTCCCCTCCTCTCCAGTCCTCTCCTCCCACATTGCTTCTTTCTCATTCCTTTTCTTCCTCTTTGATTCTCTATTATTATCCAGTTATTCTTTCCTTTCTTCCTCCCACCTTCCGTCATCAACTTTCATCCTTCCATGTTTCTTATCGTCAGTTTCTTGTTGCCTCGTCACAGTACGGATCTGTGTGTGTGTGTGTGTGTGTGTGTGTGTGTGTGTGCGTGCTTTTGTGTGTGTGTGTGTGTGTGTGTGTGTGTGTGTGTGTGTGTGTGTGTTGTTGTGTGTGTTGTGTGGCCTTGTGCACTCACTATGTGGTAATGTGTCGCCCTTTCCATCACCCACCTGTCATTGTTTTCTCCATCCCTCCCTCCATTCATCATCCCTCTGTCCATTCATCATCCTCTGTCCTCTCCTCCCTCTCCCTTGTTCCCTTTCCTCTCCCTTTGTTCCCCTTCCCCTCTCCAATTCACTTCCTTCCCTCCTCTTCCCCCTCTTTTCCTCTTACCTCCTCTCTGTTCCCCCCTCAGTTCCTTTCTTCCTCACTCTTTTTCTCTTCCCCATCTCTGTTCCTTTCTTCCCCTCTCTGTCCTTTCTTCCCCTCTCTGTTCCTTTCTTTCCCTTTCTCTCTTCTCTTCCCCCCTCTCTCTCTTCCTCTTCCCTTCCCCAATCCTATACCTATCATCCTCCTCCTCCTCCCCTGCTTCTCCTCCTCCTCATTTTTCTCTGTTCTCTTGTTGGAGCTTTCCTCATTTCTCTCCTCCTTTCCTCTCTTCGTTTTCCCAGTACACTCTCAATCCTCCTCCCCCACCTCCGCCCTCTTTCCTTCCCTTGGTTGATTCAGCGTGAAAATATTGATATGCGTTTGTTGTACCGGTATACGTTAAGGTAAAAGCGTGAGTGAGGGAATTGATAATGTAAGCTTGAAAAGTTTAACTTGTGGCAGCAGTTTAGCATGAGGGTTGTGAGTTTTAATTTAAAGGGATTTTTTCAGCTTCATATTGAGGGTTTTGGCTTGGCGTGACAGGTTTTAGTTTAGTGAGGGAGTTTAATTTAATGAGGTTTTATTTTAGCGTGAGGGTTTTAGTTTAGCGTGAGGAGTTTTAATTTAGTGAGGGAGTTTAAGTTTAACGTATGAGTTTTAATTTAGCGTGAGGAGTTTAATTTAACGTGAGGAGTTTTGGTTTAATGAGGTTTTGGTTTTGTGAGGAGTTTTAATTTGCGTGAGGGTTTAAGTTTAACGTGGGGAGTTTTAATTTAGCTGAGGGTTTAATTTAGCGAGTTTTAGTTTAGCGTGGTGAGTTTTAGTTTAGCGTGATTTAAGTTTCAGCGTGAGGGAGTTTTAGTTTAGCGTGGGAGTTTTAGTTTAGTGAGGAGTTTTAATTAGCGTGAGGAGTTTTAGTTTAGCGGAGGGGTTTTAATTTAGCGAGGGAGTTTTGAGTTTAGCGTGAGGGAGTTTAGCTTGATGTGAGGGAGTTTTAGTTTAACGAGGGAGTTTTAGTTTAGCGTGAGGGAGTTTTAATTTAGCGTGAGAGTTTTTAGAAGCTTTAGCGTGAGGGAGTTTTAGTTTAACGAGGGAGTTTTAGTTTAGCGAGGAGTTTTAGTTTAGCGTGAGGGAGTTTTAATTTAGCGTGAGGGAGTTTTAGTTTAGCGTGAGGGAGTTTTAGCTTAGCGTGAGGGAGCACAGCTTGACTTTGTGTTAGTTGTGGAGGCCCAAGAGACATGACCTTCCTGAAGCACTCGAGGTCGTACCTGTCATGTGGTTGACACCCGCTTTGTTTTGACTTTCCTGTGAGACGGTACCTGAAGTGAACCATAGGGATTAGTGTTCATAATAGTCGTGATAGTTTAGTAGTAGTAGTGGTGTGCAAGAAATCAGGCTTCGTATGCATGAGGCATGATCTAACAGCAAATCTACTGAGGTAAATTTGCCACGACGTCATGGTGGAACCGCCCCTCCTTCTATTGGACGGTGAGAACCTCCGTCACAGGACTTCAAACACATCCAACAAAGTCCGTGTGGACGTCAGTGGAACAGGATTCTGGACGCGGGGACAGCAAGCCCTTTGACAAGGATTTTTTATCCATGGCCGCATGTCACCGCAAACTTCCATCTCCTGATGCTGCACACAGGAGGAACGGAACGACAAGATAAGGACATGGGGAGAAAATTAGAACTTTGATCAAGGCAGCTTCACTCCTCTGGTGTTCACAACCTCTGGCGGGAGGAATAAGTGCAAGATGCTTCTGCCAGACACGCGGAGGTGATTCGTACGGAAGCAGCAGCCCAGAAGTTATGTTACAGCCCTGAGATGTCGACTGTCCTTTCTCTGCTTAGGTCTGCATTGCTTGCTTCAGGGGAACAGAGATCGGCCAAAGCCGAAAACAGTCGCAGATATCGACTTCGAGGCAACATCACTGAATCCACAGATCTGTGCTCAACTAACTCAACACAGCTAGGGTAGCTCTTATGTATTAGGATATTTAATTTTAAGGTAATAAAATGGTGGCGAATGTGTGGCTATTGGGGGAGGCTGGAGGCCATAACGTAGTAGTAGTAGTCTGGTGGTAGTAATAATAGTAATCGTAGAATAATTACCAAGAAGGATGAGACCACTTCACAGGCTATTATTATTACCACTTGTCTTGATTAGCTAAGGGTATATTGTGGATAATTACGATTTACCTGAGCTAATGGAGGTAATTAAATGGCTAACTCACCTGTGCAAATAGTGAGTAATGCGGCTAATCTTGCTAATTTGTTCCTCATGGTCAAGTTCTCTTCACTTCTCTCTCCTTTCCCATTTTTTTTCGCACCACTCCTCTTATCTATCCATTCTTATTTCTCCTCATCTCTCTCTCTGAAAAAAACCTGGATGCCAAGAAGCAAAACTTATTTTTAGTGTTCCTCTTTTGAATTAACAGTTCGTTACCTGCAAATTGTGTCACCTTACACGAAGGGAAAACCACTGGGGATTTAGGAACTCGTTTCTGGGTTATGATTGGCTGAGAGGAGCCGGGAAACGTTGCCTTGATCCCTCGGTGGTGATGATACTGAGGGCGTGAGGGAATGTGGTTACGTGGACACAATCCCACTAGCTAATTGCCAGTTACAATCCCTGCCGATAAAATATATCAGTTTTCCATTAACAAAATCATGCATAATAATCAAAGGGTGGGGGGAGGGGGTAGGTGGGTACGCAAGGGTTCTCTGGGTAACCTCAAGATTAGACATCCCGGTTTATTTCACTTGAAGATTAACCGCCCTAACGCTACCTTGGGTTAAATTAAGATAAGTTAGCGTTTGGTTAGCATTAGGATAGTAAGGTAGTTAATCTTTAAGTGAAAAAAAAGCTGGGGTGGTTAATCTTGAGGTGATCCGAGTTCTCTTCTACACCCGGGAGAGGTTTTGAAGTGAGGGTTTTAACTTTCCTGGGATGACTTCTTGTTTTCCTGTATTACAAGTTTTTTGTTTGTGGGAGCGTTATTGCCTGGCGCATGACTCACTGTTGTGGACTGGGTTAGTGAAGGCGCGGGGGAGAGGATATGACGCTAGCGTCAGTGATGGCAGCACTGGGGATTTTTTGTTTGAATTATATGTTATTTATTTATTATATTTGTATGGGTAGGAAGTTGGTGGCCTGTTCGACCCTCCCCCTGTACAGAGGAGACTGGTATACATGGAGAAAAGCTGCAGTGTTAGGTAAGGTCACACTTGGACAACATCACTTCTCGTTTCTGCTCTGGATTGCAGTGGTGTGAGGCGAGTGAGCTGTCGCTCATGATGCTGTGTTGTGTTACTATAAACTTCTTTCTGGAATTATAAATGTGATTTCCAAAACAACATTGCATATTACCAAAGTAGTCACAATGAAGCCCCAAAGTGACTGTGAACTAACTCAGTAAATATTTGACCTGTACCATCTGGGATGACCTAGTTGATGATGTCAAAAGATTGCGTTAGTAGACTATCTCCACTAACCCCTTCACTTACGGGGACGCCACTTTTGATACATTATTTGGCTAACGTCAGGCGATTTTATTTAGCCGAGAGGCAGGATAAAATCAGCCCAGGGGTAGGTAGCACTTAAAATACCATGGTATGTAAACAAGCTCTGGCAGGTTTAACCATAACAGGTAACATAGGAGCGAGGTACTACCGATGATAAGCTAATCACGCTAAATGTAAGAACTTAATAATAGTAAATTAAAGAGTGAATGGCGGTGAAGCGTACATAAACCTTTAGTAACTGTAACCCTGTGTTAGCATGAGGCGAATATAAAGGTTGTAAGTATACTGTAAATTTAGGTAAATCTTGATAAGGGTAGAATTAAATCAGGGGAAATATGTTTCATGTCAATAATGGTTGTGTAACACGTATACAAACTGTACCAGATATAATAATGCCGGATATAAGGATGATGTGACACGTATATTTACAAAAGTTGCTCGTTGTCTGGTGTTGTTTAGGAGTGTTGTCTAAAGAATTAAATGAAGTATGCTTAAAAACCGAGCCAGTTGAAGCACCTAACTTTACAACAACAGTGGCATATCAACGAACTGCATCAGATTATTGCCTCTAGGTAGCAGTGCATTGTTGTGTGTGTGTGTGTGTGTGATATTGCCAGCTTCGTGCTCCTGTTTACCGTCACTTTCATGCTCCTGTCCCCAGTCCCTCCGTCACCACCACAATCATCCTGTTTCCTTCATTATCTCGCTCCTCCCGTCTTCCTGTTATTGACACGCTCCTCCTATCTCCTTGTCACTGACATGCTCCTTCTGTTTCCCTGTCATGTTCCTCCTGTCTTCCTGTCACTGTCACGCTCCTCCCGTCTCTGTCACTGGGAAGCTCCTCCTGTTTCCGTTACAATCACGTGCCTCCTGTCACTTCTTGCAGCCATCACTCACTTCCCCGACTCCGCCACGTTCCTGTCCACCATCCTCACGCTCTTCCTGTCCACTGTCACGCTCCTCAAGTCAACAACAGTTGAAACACCCCACAAAAGACAGGAGGAGGAGGAGGAGGAAAAAGAGGACTGTAGGTCGTGCTCATTAAGCTTGTGGCTGGGGGCGTCCTTGACGCGGTAATTGTATTGTTCTGTAGATGTAATTTTGCTGATAGTATAGTTAATGAGTGTTAAGTGTGCGAGTGTTTTGATAACAGTGATCATATAATAATATATTATTGCATACTACTAGTACAACGAATAATAATAATAACAAAATTTTTTGTGTGGTGACGTTATTCAGTTATGCTCATTGTGTTATTCTCGGAAGTGGTTAAGTGTATTATTATGGATACTGTAAGTGTTGGTACAGTATCTGATATTTCAAGGGTAGTGTGTGTGTATAGGTGCATAAGAGCTGATGGATCAAGAAAATAGATGGATTTTTTTTTTTAGTTTAACAACTTTATTGGCAAAACTTGGAGTACAGTTTGCCTGTTCTGAGTAATTCAGTCAGGTCTTGACACAGGATGCTATCTCTTCTCACTGCCACGCAGGACAGAGGTTCAAACACAAAGGGGATAACAGTATACTGTAGGTCATAAAGTGCTTTGAAATCGATGAACAGACAGTCAAGCTCTATGTCTAAATTTGTCTGAGATTTTAAAAGAAGGAGAACAATTATTGTATTGAATTATGTGGATTCCGTCCCATGTTGGAATTAAGAATCATGGCTGCTGATAGACTGGCCAATGAGGCATGTAAGAAAGAATACGTAGACCGGGACCCTGGCTTGTCCAATGCTGTACTTAAAACATACAAGTCAAAATCATGAACTCAGATCTAGAAGAGCTGAGAAATACACAGAGACCTGACAGTTATAGCATTAGTAAATATGACAAAATTTGTTGACGAGTTACCGTCATGGCCAGAGAACGTGAAGAAGTCGTGGCCATCATTAGGCTAGGATACAGACACATCTGGCAAGTTAGTGGCGCTGTGCTCTTACCGGACACTCGGCATATAAACTTTGTGGTTCGATTCCCGGCCGATGCACAGTTTAACAGCACTAGGATCCCGCTTCCTCTATCAATGAATAAATATTGAAATTGAAATTAATTGAATTGATAACCTTTAAAACATGCACTTGAACATTATATAATTGAATGTGACACTGCCAAAGACTTCAGAAGTGTTTGAGGACATTCTTGCAAATAAATGACAATAAAGTTGGATAGTAAATAGTAAATACAAAGAGACTAATTATAAATAATGACATATAGTAACAAAGAAGTAGCAGCTGAATGACTTGTAGATTATGTATAGTATTTTACGGCAAAAGAGAGTAAAAACTGGAATAGCATGTAAGGCACATACTTCTAAAATCTAAATGGATAGTTAACTATAACTGAATGGATAGTAGGTTATGTACAGTAATTCAGCATGGGTAGTTAACAGTAAATGTATGGTAATTTGTGTCTTGATGGGTAGTAGATAGTTGATAGATTATTTGTAGACAGGATCTAGATGGACAGGGGGATAATAGAGAGTAGTGTACAGACAACGGGAGAGAGCCAAGACAGGAGTAGAAACAACCACACAAGCTTTGTCACATTATCAACTGTATTGTACTGTACTGTATTGTACTGCACTGTATTGTACTGCCCTGTATTGTACTGTACTGCACTGTACTGTACTGTAAATACTTATATGACGTGAATCTTAGCATCCACTCTTATATAAAACTCTTCGTATTAATTTACTGTACTGCTTACTGAGTCGTGAGCGTGGTTAATAGTGATTCACAATGCTTTATAAGAGGTAAATGATGTGAGTTACTGCATTGAACAGAGGTAATAAAGCCAAGTCGTTCATGATCGTAATACCGACGGAAGTGATCCTCTGGATACATAACAGCGCGGGCGTAACTAGAGCATTACCGGTCATGACGTCATCTCTGAGTGTGGCGCCATCCCTAGTGTTGACGTCATCATTGACTAATCTAATAGTGGACGGAGTCGCACTGCGCGCTTCCAGGTGGACGTCCTGTCAGGGTGCTGGTGCTTGTCCTCAAACATTCGTACATTTTATTCTCCTTCTTCCTTAACTAACCACCTAAGAATGTATCTAGTTATTATTGTCTTTAGGTGCAGTTTCGGCGCCTTTATTCACTGTTGTTTTTGTGCTGTAATCGATGTGAAATAACCTCACTTTTACAGTAAAAACAAAACTAATAATGTACAAATCCAATCACGTTTCTTCAACACACACACACACTCTTGTGTACGTTATTTTAGACTATATATATATATATATATATATATATATATATATATATATATATATATATATATATATATATATAGTATACGGATGATACAATGAACAGTTAAGTGTTGGTGATGGGGTGGTATGTTTTTGCTGAGGCTGGGGTGAGTGTCTTCCGAAAGTCACACTCCACTTCCGGTGCATCTGGTAATTATTGGTCTTTGTGTTTATGTCTGTCTGTCTGTCTTTGTTTGTCTTTCTCAATTTCTTTTCGTGTGTGTGTGTGTGTGTGTGTTAACTTTTTCTTGGATGTGGGGTCATGTGTACGTGTAACGTTCTTGCTTGTTAGAGTGTGTACCGATGTGTACATATTTGGGTCTAAGTTCATGTCTGTTAGCTTCATAAAGTTTGTCTATTTTTTATGTTTTTCTGTCATGTTTGTGTATTAGTCCATCTTAGTTGAGCCAGTACCATAGTATTTAAACCTACTATAGGTAATATTATCATGGTATCTGTTTTAAATAAACAGTATTATGAAGATGTTATAATGGATCTGTTACTATTATTGTTTTTGGTGGTGTTGATATTACTATTATTTTGTTGCTATTATTATTTGATAATTGCCTTTTATTCTTCTCAGTGTACACCAAATTCTTCCATATGTATCCACACTTTATAACAACTTTTATAAAACAAAAGCAGCGAGTTAGTTTAATATACTAGTGTTCATGTTTTACTACTGAGTGATGTGCTTTCAGTCTCCGGTGGTGAGAAAAGGAGTGTGTGGGAGGAGATATTGGTAATCCCGTTGTAGTGAGAGCGACCGCTGTGTGTACTCCACACCCCCAAGGTCAGTGATCCGCACTCAATTTTAGTGTGTTTTGTTGAGTTTATTGATTACACATACGCATACATGTAGACACACACACACACATATATATATATATATATATATATATATATATATATATATATATATATATATATATATATATATATATATATATATATATATATACTTTTTAGTTCAGGTCTATCTCATTGAGCTGGTCATTCACTCTACGCTATTTGAGTGCTGCCCGTATCATCATTGGGTATGACTGCTTGGGAGATTGGTATCCCCGCATCCCCTGAGCAACGCTCTTGTGCATTATGCAGAAGACCCGACAGCCACACCCTTATCCACAACCTCCTAAGATGTCCCCACACACAACGCTTCCGTGACGCCTGCTGGACCACCACTCCACGACCCCCTGACGGAGACACGGTGATCCTCCCCATACTGGACAGATATTATGTAAATAACATTGATTGTGTGTTAAAGGAATATCCTTCCTTCCTTAGGCTTTAGTAAACCCCTTTATAATATTTATACTGTATATACTTGTCACACTTGCCAGATGCTTCTGGTGTCATTATACAGGGGTACCTAGTGACAGCACTAGGATCCCGCTTCCTCTATCAAGGAATAAACAATTGAAATTGAAATTGAATTGCTATTTGAGTTTACTACTCCTGCATGTCAACACTGTATTTTACACATGTACGGTATATTATTTCTGATTACGTTTGTTTTGACATTTTATTTTGGCTACGATGTACTGTACGTTTCCTTATTGTTAATATTATATAAGAGTCTGCGGTAATGGTGTCATGTCTTACCATAAACCTGACCTTTAGTCTAAATAGCATCACTGTCCTTACAGGTAGTTTAATTGGCTGTGTTATTGTTTCGAGTACATCGCTGAACTCGCCTAACAACTTTTTTGGCTCGTATAGTACGGTACCTGTACAGTGGGTTGTCATTGTCACACGGGGTGATATTGACGTCTTCAACTACGGGAGAGCAAGTGTGTGTTTGGAGAACGTTAAGTGGTTTTATAAGCTTCTTGAGGTGTTGGTTGAGGACTGAGGCGGTTCGTCTGTTATTGACCGCTGAGGCAGGAAGTTTCTGGTAACTCTTCCTCTGCCGCAGCAACACCGAAAACGCTTCATTGGGGGTAACAGTTTTATTTATTCTGACGTTTTCTCTCGTTATGGCATTACATTATATGGTTGGGAAGGCTTCTGCTGAGTTTAGTGTTTAAGTTGTCCAAGAAATAAGGAGGAAGATTATATGATCAGGGAAGTTAAGCAACATTAGGTCTGTTAGTAGATGGGTGACTGCCTGGCCCTAAGAACACCAGATGGTACTGTACTGGGAACAAGCATATCGTGGCTTTGTCAGCTGTCCGTGGTCAAATTGACTGATTATCAATTATTACTATCATTACCAAGAATACGGTGGGAATTATGTAGATATAATAATTACTGATACATTATAACATTAATCATTAAAAATGATGAGTAGTGTTCCCGTTATGGATTTAAAGGCAGACGAATCATATTAACATTTGTATTCTCATCAAATGACATTCGAAAACTTACCGAAAAGGTACATTTATATGTACAATATTAGGTGTACTGTGTACAGGGTATGTTTTTAGTTATGTAATATTTTTCGAAAATTCCTCTGTCTGCCATTATTCTCGAGGGGCTTCTTAGAATACCTTTGTAAAGTTACAAGGCAATCCATTCAACCATTACTGAGGAGAGCTTGATGACAGACAAGACAACGCAAATTTCTTACCCCCAACTTGGA
Source organism: Homarus americanus (assembly GCF_018991925.1). Classification (NCBI taxonomy): domain Eukaryota; kingdom Metazoa; phylum Arthropoda; class Malacostraca; order Decapoda; family Nephropidae; genus Homarus; species Homarus americanus. Next base: position 10,051,192 of record NW_024714177.1, read on the forward strand.
TCGAAGAAGCTGGATGGATATAAATAAATGTAGAGGGAGAGAGAGAAAAAAGACTTAAAATTGACGTAAAAGAATAATACGGTAATAAGATTAATAATACTTCATAATATCTGGCAAATAATAAAGTTTTATAGTTGTGTGTGATGGTGGTGGGCGGGTGGGAGTGAGGGTCATGTTGGCTGTGTGTGTGTTGGGCGAGTGTTAGTTGTGTGTTGGTTTAGTGTTAGTTGAACCTCTTAATATTTGAACTTGGTAATTGAGAATGATGGTTGATGCAGTGAGTTTTAAGATGTAGTTCACACTTGGTTGAACTATATATGCTAAAGGCTTAGTTCACCCCGTTAGTTGAGGCTTGTAGTAGAACATTGGGTTTAAACGTATACTAATAATGATGATTAGATGTCACTACAGTAATGAGTGTTATTACGCACTATTATTTGGTATGGATGCAAACGACAGCACCAACCACCTCGTTAATGGCTATAATGGCTCGTTACCGGCGTCGTTACTGTTGTTAACCTAATTGCTAGTTTTGTCAGTATTGTTATTGTTTTGTTAGTTATTATAACTATCTTGTGATGTTTTCGTTACAAATCCGTGTTCACATATTGGTAGTTAATCAGCAGTTGCTGACATATGGCATATAATAATCTACGGATATAAGAGGAAAACTGGAGCTAATTTAACGTAACCAAAAAGTTACATAGCCCCCTCCCCCTCCCTCCCACCACGAGGGAGAATGGAGATGCAGTTAGATTGAGCACAGCTGAACCGAGAGAGTGTGGTGTACCTTACCGTAAGTGTGATGGACCGGCTATGAAGGACTCATTCCCGTAATATCATGGGCTCATAAGATGGAACTTGCGTCATTAACTGCACTTAGATGAGGAGAGTCTTGCCTCCTTAGACCTGGCTGATTATACTCGGATCTTGTCTTGAGTTGTTCCCCGGGTGATAAGATGCGCTGATGTATGTTGGTAGTGGAGTCAGCTGATGGGGGGAGGGTGGTGCTGGGGAGTGCTGGTGAGTCAGCTGATGGGGGAGGTGCTGTGGGAGTTAGTTGATGGGGAAGAGCTGGGGATAAGATGTCAGCAGTTGATAGGGCTGGGGATCAGCTGATGGGGAGGGCTGGAGGATGTCAGTTTGATGGGAAGATGGTGATGGCTGATGAGTGGTGTGGAGGTCAGTTGATGGGGGTGCTGGAAGTCAGTTGATGGGGAAGTAGCTGAAGGGAGTCAGCTGATGGGGGAGGTGGTGCTGGAGAGTCAGTTTGATGGGGGGAGGGGTGCTGTGGGAGTCAGTTGATGGGGGGAGGGGTGCTGGAGGGAGTCAGTTGATGGGGGGAGGGGTGCTGGTACATACATTATGACTGGTCTGGATTTGCAAAGATTCACACGACAATTAGCGATAAGTGAAAGTTTTCTAGTTTAATGGTAGATTCTTAGTCTACATTAAACACCATTATTACCTGTCATTTTATACGTCGTAGTTTTAAGTGGATTAGTGGTGGGGGGGCTGAGTTCTCGTAGTGGCAGTATGGAGGGGGGTGGATCGAGAGTGTGGAGGGGGCGGGGTTGGGGTACTTAATATACCCGTATTTGAAAACTGTAAGTGTTGTTTAGTCCTTGCCGAGACTTTGTGGGAGGGAGCAATGGACGAACTTTGATTGGCCTGAAACAAGTTTGTAACATGTTATAAATGGTGTATTATCCTGTGATGGCCACCTTGTCACAGCCTTATTGTTGCTGTTGTTATGTAATGTGCAGGAACTATGTTAAGGATGTAATAAAGGAACTGTGATTGGTCGAAAACAAGTTGTTAACTAGCTGTGGATTATCCCGTACTTGTGTCGTAATATAAAGTGGGATCTGTTTACGGGGATAGATACAGCTGTTGTGGGAGAAGTGATATAATGTGTATATTTATCCCACGACTGTCTGGTGCTTATCTGCAAGCATCAAGTTAAGGGAAAGTCTAAACTGTAAAGTGTAACAATTCTGATGCTTAATTGTTAGTAAATTTTTGTGTTTTTTTTTTGCTTCAACGTAAGTCAGCCATTTATGTTTATTATACACATCCTGGGTGACGAGAAATAGTCAACACACGAACGTTTCACAATCAGAACCTGGGAATTATTCTCTAAGGCTGATAAATTTCTCCCTTGTAGTTTCTCACCATAGTTTATTATATTTGTTTTTATCTATTTGAAAAGTCTAAGGCCATGGATGTTCTCTTATTATACTTTATGGCATCCCTGACTTTTAAAGTTTCCACCGACGTTTCTTGTATTTTTTGGTGACGATGAAAAAAGTCTTGGGGTACAACACGGAGGTTGATCCGGTGTGGCACAAGTCATCGTCCCTCGTTATTGTTGTCGGGATATGATGTGGAGAAACAGGAAATGAGTTTCTTAATGACGGAACTGTCTGTTAAAACGACCCACTCAACCTCCTTCAATTATCTTTACTCTGGCGCTCACTGTTGTTGACTCGACCCTTTCAACTCCCCTCAACCCCCTCTGTCCTCGCCCTTCTTCCCTTGTCCACTGTTGACCTGACCTCCTCAACTCCCTCGACCTCATCCCTTGCCCCTTATTAAACCGCCCAGCTCACTGTCCTTTAGCTTCTCTCTTCCTCTGCTTTTGTTTCCTCTTCGCCCCCTTTGTTGGTTCTACTTTAACAAATTTCACCAAGTTTTATGTGGATGCGAAAAGCTGATGACGACGCCATTAGATAACGAGGAAGAGAAGGAGGAAACCTGGTAATAAGGAGGAGGCCTGAGAATAATGGAATGGGAGGAAGAAGAATGAGACTTAGACCTGAGGAAGCAAAGGAGGAGGAGGAGGAGGAGGAAGAAGAAGAATGAGACATGAGACCTTAGGAGGCAGAGGAGGAGGAAGAAGAATGAGACTTGAGACCTGGCAACAACGAGGAGGCGGAAGTGTCAAGTGGAGTGTTTAGGGTCGTAACATTGGTGTGGGAAGGGAGAGGGAGGGAGGGAGGCAATAATTGTTAAAGGTGTGAGGGAGAGGACCATTCCATCCGAGGGAGGCCACTTGTTGTCATTACTTTACCGTGTGTGTGTGTGTGTGTGTGTGTGCTTGGGCGAGATGAGAGGATTATGTTTTAAGGGGGCTTGAGTAGAAAGAGGTTAGGAATTGATAAGCTGGTGATATTCTTAAAAGTGGGGAGGGGGTTGTGGGACGATGATGGGATGGGGGATTTCCTTTGGGGCAGGTGAGGTGGAGTAGTACTGTGATATGGATGGATAGACGATTGGAGTGGACAAGACAAATACTTCTCTGGATATTACTCTTGTGGGACTGGATTGGACAACGTTGGTGATGGGATTGGGATAGAGGCACACACAGTAAAAAAAAGTATCGCACGGATTATGTGAGAAACAACATGACACACGGACGAGAGATAGTGGAATATGGTGTTGGTCCTGTGTTATGGTGGTGATGTATGGATCATTACGGAAGTCAGTACACCCCCCCTCCCCTGGACGATACCTTTTTTACTGTGTGTACGTTGGAATTGGTTAGGCTAGTTTGGAATCAAGTGGAAAAGAGGCTTACGCCCGAAGTTTTAATCACCCTCTTCCGTTGACGGCGGTCATCGTGTCAACAACCATAATTTTAAACCTGAAGGACCTCGCACTGCAGCGCACGACGGAGAGGGGCGGCGGAAAACGAACTACAGTAATAACATTGAAATTTGAAGAAGTGGCTAGTAGCTGTTCTTTGTAACCCTCTTCGTAATTGTTGTTTGTCTTATTGGATATTTATAGTAGATACGATTAATGAAAAAGAAAACAAAATGGTAATTTTTTTAACTTTTTTTTTCTTACACTGAAATTTTCAAAAGAGTTGTGTTTTATTTTACCGCCAAGTGCAAGCTCGTTCAGCTGGTGGAGTCATCTCATCTTCAAATAGTGGTACTGATCAGGTAAACACATTTAAGGTAATTTATTCATCGTTTTAACAGCTTTGTGTGTTTTCGTCTGGAAAATATAAACGGACGACTTTCTTGGCAAGAAATCTTAAAATGGATAGAGCCAAATTTCACTGGCGGGGCATCGTCGTTCAAATGTAAGATACATAATTCAGCCTTTTAGTAGTTTTGTAAGAGAGTTTTCGTTTGGAAAGTATAAACTTTTTCCTCGCCAATTAATGACCACAAGAGTAAGGCGACCCATAATGCATCAGTGAAGGTGGGCATGCATACCATCCCTTTCCTCGACATTCCCGCACGAAGGGGAAAAGGTTCGAACGATTAAAACTACTGCTTGAAAGAATGTCTCCTACCTCCAATGGTGGGACGGGGCTCGAACCGTGAGATCATCGACGGAATGTGAGCCGAGGTTATAGGTGGGTAGTTTTCAGATTGTGTGTTGACGAGTGGGAGTTGCAGGTAGCTGGGAATATGGGACGAGATGAATGTTGGGTTAGTCTGGGGTGGGAAAGTCTGTGGCTGACACTCAATCTCATAATATAACTCTTCCTTATACTGAATTCTTATCCTTGGTTTTACGATGACAAAATTAATAGATAAGATACCAAGTTCCCCCAGTTTATTATTATTATTATTCCTTCCCGTTCTAAGGTAACTAAGATGAGATGGCAGTGATTTTGAGTAGTACTGTAATTGACGTATTAATAGACAGCCGTACAATCTGATCATAACGATGTAGCGACATTCAACTAGAAATGAGAGCAAACACCTCGTGCAAATTAGATACAGAATTTTTTTTTAAAGATTGTAAAGAACTAAAAAATATGAGAGAGAGAAAGAGAGAGTTTTGGGTGGGAGTGGGCGGGACGTCCTTGTCAATAACTTCACCAGCTGGCTGTGTGTGTGTGTGTGACTGGTGGTGGTGCTCAAGTCATCGGCAGAGCTAAGATACAGCACTCGCTATCTTCACTACTACCTTCACCACTACCGCGTCTGCTGTCACCACCACACCACTTCCGCCACGATCACCACCACCCTCACTAGCAAAATTCCCCGGATTCACTCGGGTGGTATACGCTGTATAACCTTTACTGTCATGGGTAAGCACCTCCTGCAATCTTTGTGGCGATATGTCAGTCGGGGAAGATTTAGGGTTCTTATACGGACCACCCGGGGGCCCGTGTCCAATAATAATATCAAGGTGCACAACCTTGCGACCCATGTAATATGTGTGTGAGTAAAGTTTCAGGTCTCTAACTGCTTCTGTTTTGGAGCTATGGCAGAAACAGGTCGACACTAGTGATTCTGGTTTCCCGGAGTTTCTTTTGTCCCGGGATCCCGTGATTTCCCGGAATTTTTTTTTCTGGAATCTGGAAATGTGAAAGAAAAAGAACAATAGAACATGGAGTTTGCAAATTAACATAATTTCTTAGGATACTAGAAAACAAGAATTAATATATCCTGTAAAATTCGACTTATTTTACTGAGTAATATATATATATATATATATATATATATATATATTATATATATATATATATATATATATATATATATATATATATATATATATATATATATATATATATATATATATATATATATATAACACCCACCACCAGCTACTATCAACACCCTCACCATCACCACCAGCTACCAACAACACCCTCACCACCACTACCAACAACACCCTCACCAGCTACTATCAACACCCTCCAACACCACCAGCTACTATCAACACCCTCACCACCACCAGCTTCTATCAACACCCTCACCACCTACCACTATCAACACCCTCACCACCAGCTACCATCAACACCTTCACCACTAGCAGCTATCATCAACACCCTCACCACCACCCATCCACCAACAACACCCTCACCATCAGCTACCAACAACACCCTTACCATCACCAGCTCACCAACAACACCCTCCACCATCACCAACTACCAACAACACCCTCCACCATCACCACCAGCTACCAACAACACCCTCACCATCACCACCAGCTACCATCAACACCTTCACCACTAGCAGCTATCATCAACACCCTCACCAGCTACCAACAACACCCTCACCATCACCACCAGCACCAACAACACCCTCACCATCACCACCAGACTCCAACAACCCTCACCATCACCACCAGCTACCAACAACACCCTCACCATCACCACCAGCTACCAACAACACCCTCAACATCACCACCAGCTACCATCAACACCTTCACCTCTAGCAGCTATCATCAACACCCTCACCAGCTACCAACAACACCCTCACCATCACCACCAGCTACCAACAACACCCTCACCATCCACCAGATACCAACAACACCCTCACCATCACCACCATTTCAACAACACCCTCACCATCACCACCATACCATCTTCCCACCAGCAGCTATCATCACCACCCTCACCAGCTACCAACAACACCCTCACCATCACCAGCTACCAACAACACCCTCACCATCACCACCAGCTACCATCAACACCTTCACCTCCTAGCAGCTATCATCAACACCCTCACCAGCTACCAACAACACCCTCACCATCACCACCAGCTACCAACAACACCCTCACCATCACCACCAGCTACCAACAACACCCTCACCATCACCACCAGCTACCAACAACACCCTCACCATCACCACCAAATCCATCGCCTCCACATTGATCCTTCATCACTTCTTCTATGTTTATTAAGAAGTCTCCTGCAGGATGCGGGGCTGAGGACACGCCTCTCTTGCCCTGCCCTGCTACGCCTCACAATGTATAGCAAAACTACTCTACTATGTTCCGGAGGTTCTGCAGTTTCATTTGGTCATAAGGTTCATTGTTCCTGAGGTTCAGTGGTTTGGAGGTTCATTGGCTCGAAGTATTTGATGTAGAGGTTCACTGGTCTCGAGGTTCAGTGGTGCGGAGGTTCATTGGTGCGGCGGTTCAGTAGTGTGGACATTCAGTAGTGCGGAAGCATAGTGGTGTGGAGGTTCAGTGGTTCAAAGCTTCAGTAGTTCCAAGATTCATTGGTTCGAAGGTTCAGTAAAGCGGAGGTTCAGTGGTCCGGTGGTTTACTGATTTACAAAATAGGATTCACGACACGTGGTAAACTGTTTACATGTAAAGTGCTTATAGTAGGTAAACTCTGGTCGTGTAAACTAAAATTTCCAGGGATATGTGGGACTCATTAAGTCACACTAGCCACTGGTATCCCAGTACTAGGCGATATTTAGGTTGGGTTGAGGCCGCCTACCCACACTGCTACAAGAATCACTAGCCCAGTCCACAGTCAAAACAAGGCAGTGCTGCAATGGACGGAGGTTTAGATAAGTTTGCTAGGGATACTATAATGTACAGGGTAGGTTAAGCCGTGTTTTAGTGTAAGTTATTCTCATCTTTGTAATTATTGAGTTTTTGTTTTTTAATTTGAAGTTCTTTGTTTTTTATTGTATTTTTGAAAAATAATTTCAGCTGAATTAATCATATTATATTCAACTCATTGTACAATTTGATATCACGAGTTAGATTGATTAATTATCGTGCATATTCTGACCAATTTTGTGTAAGAATAAATTTTTGGTTTAACTCGTTCAAGTAGACTAAGTATTCCCTCTTGAGCCAGAAATTTGTTGTTCCATGATGTAATCTTTCTGGCACAACACTACTGTAGCTGGCTGTTGTTTGTGTTGTTTACAATGGGAGGCCAAGCGAGTGTTCCATGATAAATTCGTGATCAATATTTAATCACCGATTATAATTTTTTTCATTTAAGCTTTGATTTATGCATATATTTATTGTTTTATCGTTATTACTATAATACAAGATAAAAATTGTATTTGATTTTAATAGCCCACGGGTAACTGGCCTGTGAAAACGGTCTAGCTCAGCCCAAACCAGGAATACCAGGGGACGGCTGGGCGAAGAACAAGCACTGTCTCTGGACCCAACTGTTTCAATGACTAGTGTGATCGGCACTTTACTTGGTCAACTCTCTTATCGTGTAAACTGTACCTTGTAACGATCTGTAGGACTCACGATCACGATACTCGGTAAACTGTCACCATGTAAACTACCTTATATCAATCAGTTTATCTGATGGTGTAAACTAGCAGTAGTCTAACATATTTATTATTTATTATATACATAAACGACATAGATATCGGCATAGACAGCAACATAAGTAAATTTGCTGATGACACTAAAATAGGACGTGTAATTAAATCTGACGAGAACTCCGCAAAACTACAGGAAGAGCTAAAAAAAATTTCGAATGGTCTGAAAAATGGCAGAAGAAATTCAATGTGGACAAATGTAAAGCACTCAGTATAGGAGATGTAAACAGGGAAACCAGATACCAGATGAACAACGATGTTATTGAGAAATCCGACTGCGAGAGAGATTTAGGAGTAATGATAAGTAGGAATCTTAAGCCAAGTAAACAATGTGTTTTTGCTCGAAACAAGGCTAATAAAGTACTTGGGTTCATACAAAGGAGTGTTAGTTCAAGACTAGCGAGGTCATCTTAAGACTATATCTTGCGCTTGTGAGACCTCACTTGGATTATGCAGTTCAATTCTGGTCACCGTATTACAGAATGGATATAGAATCCTTGGAAAGAATTCAGAGGAGAATGACAAGACTAATCCCGGGCATTAGGAACCTTGAGTACAGAGACAGGTTAAAACATCTTAATTTGCACTCCCTCGAGAGAGAGACGTAGAGCGAGGGGCGACATGATAGAGGCGTATAAATGGAAGTCAGGGCTAAACAAAGGGGACATTACAAAGGTATTCAAACTATCCAACCAGGAGCGAACTCGTAACAATGGTATTAAATTAGACAAATTTAGATTTAGGCGCGAAATAGGTAAACATTGGTTTGGAAATACAGTAGTGGATGAATGGAACAGTTACCAAACATCATCATTAACTCGAATACGCTGATAGCTTCAAACATAGTTGATGGATATATGAGCAATAGTTGGGCGTGTAAATGGGACTGCCCAGTATGGGTCAATAGGCTCGCTTTCGGTTTCCATTCTTATGTTCTAAGACTAGGGGGTATATTATAAACTGCCGCATCTTTGAATACGAGGACAGGCTATTTGTATACGTTGCACGAGAGAGAGAGAGAGAGAGAGAGAGAGAGAGAGAGAGAGAGAGAGAGAGAGAGACCTACAGTTAGGAAAAATATTATTTCTCCATGATATACTTTTGGAAAATTAGTGAAGTGTAATGAGAAATAAGCAAGTTTTAATTACTGTTTGGGTCGATCACTTTTACTTACTAAAAGTTTTGAAATTTTTCCTCCCACCAAAGTTTTGGCATGTTCACGAATTTATGCCATTATTTCTTGTGGAAATTGACAAAATATGTTTGCGAAATTGAGTGAAACATTAGCTGACGCGAATAGGATAACTGGGGTGAGATTGATTTTTATATGAGCAATTTTGTAATTTTCCAGGTAATGAAGCTAAACAATTCAGTAAAATGCGTTGTAAAGCGTTTAGTTATTACGTAAAAAACTTTTGTGCGTACGTTTAGTTATTAGGTGAGTAGTGTTTTTATAAGAACGGTTTATTAATCCATTGAGTAAGATATATTCACCCCCTCGAGTACGATGACTTAACCCCATGAGTACGATGACTTAACCCCATGAGTACGATGACTTAACCCCTCGAGTACGATGACTTAACCCCATGAGTACGATGACTTAACCCCATGAGTACGATGCCCCGCCCCCCGCTTTTTAAGTACAATACCCAAATCCCTTTCCTACGACCCTTTAACCCTTTGAATACCACGACCAGTTCCACGAGTGCCCTGATAATGTACACAGGGGTTAAGTCATGATACTATACTGAGGAAGGGAGAGATAGTGTGCGGGTACCGGTATGCTGTAGGGTGGTGTTCCTTGTAATATTAGTGTTTGCTTTACTCTATCTACCTCCATTGACCAAAAAATAAATAAAAATCATAAAACAGGTACAATAGGAGCATGTTTGTTTGTTTGTTTTATGAAGTGTTACTGCTGTGTATGGTCTCTCAATCAGTCAATTTACCCTCTCTATCGTTCTATTCTAAAAACTGTTTACCTATCTATCTCTGTGTTTACATGCCGACTGTATATATTTTGCGATATATATTGCCACTCTAGATATCTTAATACATTCCCTCAATCAAAGAATGTTTATATTTATATATATATACCTATCACTCTCTCTAAATATCCATCAACCAGTTTATCTATGAGTCTCTCTATAAAATATTTATCTAAAATTTAGATAAATATTCAGGTTTTAAATATTTCTAATTATTTTGAAAGGCGGAGCATTGAGAATCATATTTCTTGGAGACGTTCCTTAGGCAAGAAATTTGAAAAAGTATAAAAGCGTAACACCTTGTAGTGATCTCTGTGTTAGGGCGACTAGAGGTAAGACTAAGAGTGTTGCGTCATACACCTTCTGGTGTGTCTGTGGTGGTGGAATAACTCATCACATTAGTTGTTTTGTGTTCTATTAATTATTATTAAGCAAGGGAGCAGACTATAGCTACTCGGCCCTTGACATATCCCGCGTCCCAGTTCGTTTTATCCATTTTTTGGTTTTATATCTATGTTAAAGACAGTAAAGGTAGGGACAAGTTTCTCACCATTGCCGTCACCTACACAGAGGACTGCCAGGCGGCTCCGAAACTCACACCTCACCACACATATGTAATTACACACAACATACCGGTGTCATGACGCAGACTCATTTGTATCCGTAAGTGTATCCGAGGGTGAGATCCTGGCCTAAATGTTCCCCAAGATGAATGTTTGATTTTTGAACCTTTGTTCGTGACCGTAAGTCCGTGACCTTTGTACCTTGCACGTGACCATGACCTTTGACACGTTCTCCTGAATTTCTTACTGGACACAGCCTCTGATATTCGAGACGCCTTGTTATTATTATTAAGGTAAGCTTTTGGGAAAAGTCTCATTTCAATTCCTCCATTGGTGGGGAAGATATTGACGGGTCAGACTAATTGACGGAAATATATACAGGGACCGGCGGACTGACAGGCAGACAAAGCAGCTTCCATATCCGGGTTGTTTGGTCCAACTATCCAGACTTATATTTCTTCCCTCACGTCACATCTATTACAGAAGGGACAGTAGTTACTCCCCTGTAGTCCTGGCGTGGCGGCCTCAGCTGGACGTTAGAGCCTATCCTGCTACTACCAGTGGTTGGCCTTTACCCCCCACCGGCCAACACTGCCATATCCCCTTCTAGACACACACACAAACCTCCTCTCTAGGCCACATACTTCCTTACTTCCTGGCCACATACTTCCTTACTTCCTGGCCACGTACTTCCTTACTTCCTGGCTACGTACTTCCCTACTTCCTTGCCATGCTTCCTTAGTTCCAAGTCATTTTTTTTCTGCAATGTGCTTCTTTATTTTTATGAAACCTATTTCTCTCTTTTTAAGTCATATATTTTCTTCCTTCCAGACCTCATACCTGTACTCTCACTTTCCAGACCTCGGACTTCCTCCTTCCATGTTATCTACTACCTCCACCCCCGCCCCCCTATCCCGCTCACCTCCCTACCAGGACTGACTTCTATCCCTTGGGCTATTAACCTCTCTCTCCACCGCTAGGACTCCCTACCGCCCTTCTCCCCACCCTTTACCCTCTATCCCTTTCCCGAGTGCCCTTTAAAATTTAAAGTGACTTGCCCGGCCACTGGTGTAGTTGGTGGCCTCGGGAGGAATCTCTGGGTGTTTCTTTTTGTGTGTCACGGGGAAGGTAGTAGGGTGATAGTAAGGTAAGAGAGAGTTTACCAACTTTTTTGAGGCCGGTGATAGTGGGGTAAAAGTGTTTAAGAGCCGTATTAGGCAAGTTACGGCGAAGAGGATGGAGGGACTCTTGTTGGAGGTGGTCGTTAGTTAGGTAAGAATTTAGGAGCCCGGGTAAATACAATGTCCGCTGGTTCGCACCCGGGGCGTCCCAAGTTCACCCAACTATGAAGAGGTACAGTACCGACCTTTTAGCTGGGGAAGTGAAGGCGGTCGCGTGCAGTGCCGGCCTCACTAACTCATTGTGTTTCAACTGCTTATATTATCTAGTGTGTGGTATGGGACCCACTTTCACTATTCGTATATGCAGGCAATGTTTTAGGGGTAAAAGAGGGTGTGGTGTAGGGGGGTTATACAGTAGCAGGTTCAGGGAGAGTACAGCACCCTTAATAGAAATGATGGAAGAAGGTCGTAACCCGGGTTGTTTCGGTGATTATTTCCTGTGGAAGGTGGCGACGGGTATCCCTTGTAAAAGGGAAATAGCGACGCAAAAGAGTCCTTCGAGAGTATTGATACTGTAATGTGTCTCACAGAAGGCGATAGTGTTGGTTTCCTGCAAGCGGTGGACTAATACATAGTGTTCCCTCTTCCCGCCTTTCCTTCCTCTCCCTTCCATCGTCTTTACTCCATCTCTTCCTGCCACACAACTCTCCCTCTTCCCAAATACTTTTTTAATGACGAAGTTTTCATTCCAGTGGTTAGCCGTTTACTGTGTTTACGTGAAGAGACTTTACGGACGGTAAGGATTTTATTATTATTATTATTATTATTATTATTATTATTATTATTATTATTATTTAATTTTTTTGAGTGAAATGTAGATGTGTGTTTGAGTGAAGTAAGACGGGGGTTTAAGAAGCTAGTGATGTTGGTGTTTGTAGTGAGTCAGCATAAAGGTGCACCTGCTGGGCTTGATGAAGGCAGACTGTGTGCTGGTTCACGTTAGGTGGGCGTCTCCTGTATCACCGACCCAGTGCATATATACTTTGTACAGTGCAGAATAATGAGAGAGAGAGAGAGAGAGAGAGAGAGAGAGAGGTTATTGTGCATATGTAATAAATTAAGCTTTGTTAAACAGAGTTACAGGACTACATTAAATGTGATTCTGTTTACTCGGTGTCTTCCACGTCCAATACCGGTCCGCAGTTATAATGAATGTGACGGTTGCCGGCATTACTGTACAGTGTTTTAGTGACACGAGCCATCTACCAAGATACCTGTACTGTCTCTAAACCTTTACTGTCGTATCCGCAAGTTTATTTTAATCTAAAACTGATTAACGTTGTTGTTGTTGTTGTTTTAATGTATGTCGGTACTTCAGCGGTCAGGGTTTTTAAGTATCGTTCACAAGTCTTGACTTCTACCGAGAAGAGCAACACTAAAGAATTAAAAAAATATATGAATATTGTAGTTGTTGTAATGTATTAGCAGCTAATGTGAGTGAGCACATACCACAAGGTAAGTTTCTTTCATAAAACATAACTTATTAAAATTTTAGTAAAATATACTGATTTTCTTAAATTGTATCTCAGATTTTCCTACATATTAAGTTTTTTCCATTTTCATTTTATTTTGCTTGCATATTATTTATTATTATTATTATTATTATTATTATTATTATTATTATTATTATTATTATTATTATTATTATTATTATTATAATAACGTGAAGGGCAAAATTTGAAAAAAGAACAAAAAATAAAGTAGATGAAAGGGAATGTGAAAGAGGTGTTTTAAAGGCGACAAAGGCCCGCCGCCTCCTAAACTCCAACTATCTTGACAACTGTGGAAAATGTTCATACGTCGTAAGGCAATGGAAGGCCTCTCTCAACTTTTTATAGACGCGTCGAGAAGTTGTGATAAATATTCTGTGCTGTGTTTTAGTTCACAACACAATGTAGAGAAGTGAAGAAAATAGTATAATAAATCTCATGGTATAAAAATGCTATGAATGATGATAATGATATAGGATCATAATGATGACACCTACTACTACTACTGCTACTACTACTTTTTTTAATGGCCTCCAGCCTCCCCCAATAGCCACACGTTCGCCGCCATTTTATTACCTTAAACTTAAATATCCTAATATATAAGTAGCTACCCTAGCTGTGTTGAGTTAGTTGAGCCGCAGATCTATGCGGCATTCAGTGACTGTAGCCTCATAGTCAGTATCTGCAACTGTTGTCGGCTTTGGGGCCGATGCTCTCGTTCCCCTGAGGCAGAGCAGAGCAGACCTAAGGAGAGGGAGAAGGACAGTCGACATCTCATACAGGTTGTAACATAACTTCTGGGCTGCTGCTTATGTTCGGATAGCACCTCCGCGAGTCTGGCGTAGAAGCATCTTGCACTTGGTCCCATCCCACCAGAGGTTGTGAACACCAGAGGAGTGAAGCTGCCTTGATCAACGTTCTGAATTCTCTCCTCATATGCCCTCCTGTGTGCAGCATCGAGAGCTAAGTTACGGTAACATGCGGCCATGGGATAAAAAATCCTGATGACGAAGAAGGCTCGTTGTCCCCGCGTCCAGAATCCTCGAGCACTGACGTCAACACGGGCTTCATTGGATGTGTTTGAAGTCCTCTGTTGGAAGTTCTCACTACTACTGCTACTACGACTGCTGATGATGATGATGATACCAATAATAATAATAATAATAATAATAATAATAATAATAATAATGGAAACAGTATTATAACGGACGAATATTTATGTACTATGTTGATTTAATTGTTGACAGCAAAATGCGCTGCTCAAAATTAATTTCCGGGTCGTATAATGGGTTGAGCTAGCGGTGAGTGCTTAAATCAGCCCCTCCTTGTCCTAGTGGGCCCCACCTGTTGGCCCATCTTGTCCTAACAAGACCCACCTTGTCCTAATGGGCCCCATCTTGTCCTAGCAAGCCTCGCCTTGTCTCAATAAGCTCTACATTGTCGTAATGGGCCCCCTCTTGTTCTAATGGGCCCCAGCTTAACTTGACCACTAGGATTGGGCTCCAAGGATATTCTCTCTCTCTCTCTCTCTCTCTCTCTCTCTCTCTCTCTCTCTCTCTCTCTCCGTATTTACACTGTTGGCTTCATGGTAAAAGTGAGAGTATATTTATAATGATACTAATAAATATAATGTAGGGAAAATACTACTACTACTACTACTACTAATAATAATAATAATACAGTAACAGTGATTTTATTAAAAACCTGAATAATTTTAACAGTGCAATACATGTATAATTTTATATTACAAATCCACCCCTGATTCCCTGTACAGTATTGTATATAAGCACAAAATAGTCTCCGGGAATGGTGCAGCCTCCAACACCCAGGCACCAGCTGTGTCCTGACTCTCGGGTGGTAATACTTATTATCAGAATCGTGAACCATAATCCACGTTTGTCACATTTTCACGTTGGAATTGTTGAGTATTTTTTCCCCGGATCTATTGTTTTGTCAGTTTCTGTGTTACATTTTTTTTATGGATTGTACAATTTACCAGTTGAAAGCTCTCGTGTTTTTATTACATTATACATTTTACCTGTTCCAGAAATGTGAAATACACATGTTTATAAACAATGCTTCACGTATTGCCACCCTTTCTCACCTTATATATTTAAATTAAATTCCTCAGTTTTGTCAAATTTCCACGTTAAGTTTTCACAATATATTATTGTCAGCTTTGATATTTTTATATTTTAAAGTATATTTTATGTACTCCACGTTTTGTCAATTTTCCACGCTGAGAATTCTGATATTTTAACTGTATTCGACACTGTGTTCAAAGTTTCGGTATTTTAACTTGTGCTGTACAGTTTGTCAACCTACTGGTGTATTTATATGATAGAGACGAGGTTCAATATCCCGGTTTCACAGCGATACTATACTGTACGGTAATGTGGTTCTCTAGCTGGTGTCTGGTTAAGGTGCAGTCACAGTGTAATTCAGATGCTAATTTTGGTGTTAATTGTGTATTTTAGCCTCTTTAAATGGCATATCCGCGGGTAAAATTTTATTACAGTACGTATGTCAGTATGTCAACGTTACTCGATCTGATTTTCGTTGGTTTAAGACAAAAAATCAAAATGCGTATTATGAAGATCTCATGAAAACAAAATATTTATAATGGGTATAATAAGAGGCTATTATTCACGCGTAAATACAACGTGCCTCTCCACCAGTCCCTTTCACATGACTGACCTGAGGCCACAGTTCCCCAAAACCCCTAAATTGTGCATTTTTGTTGACCTTTAACCCCCTGTGAAATGTTATCGTGGTGTTGGTCTCCAGCAAGGTGTATATTTGTGTCAATTTTCATCGTAATTGGTCTGAATTTTTCCGAACAGCAGCGCAGAATTTATTTTCATGGGCGTATTGAGTCTTTGAGGCCATAAAACTCCCAAAAAAGACATACATTATAGAGTGTGGTTGGGTGCTTTAGACCAAGGTACTGTACAGGTCGGCCAAATCTCACAATAATTGACGGATACTTGAAGGAGTGTCGCTTAATGGTTGATTATTTGCCAGAAGAAGAAAACACAGAATACAGCTCGTCTCCCCCCAGTACTGTATACTCAAAAGGTGACTAATAATAATGAATAAACAAATATTAATTGAAACAGAGAGTAAATCAAATATTTCTTACAGTAAGGTGCACTGTGAATAATGTCTCATAAAATAATAATAATAAGAAACTAAAATGAATAACCACATTAAACTAACAAAAATGAAACATGAATTCCCGGTTACTGGTAATGTTCGATGGTTAATATTTCACAAAGTAACAACTATGATCACAGATTATATTAGTAACGATTAAAATATAGAATCATCTTAAAAAAACAAATCAATGAACTGTTTCAATGTTTCATAAGTTGGTAACCATTGTGATAGAAATTTAACTTCAGAAAGAAAGTCAGTCAAGATTTCTTAGGTGTGTGTGTGTGTGTGTGTGTTTTTCCCGATTTCATGTATATATGTGGGTGTGGGTAAGAGTACGTACACAGGATTTTCATTTGAAGGTGATAGATGGTGTGTTCTCTGGGAGCTCCGCCACCGGTGTTGTTATGGATCCAAAACTCGTAATTTTCCCTTTTTTTTATAATTCAGAAGGGTTAAATTGCTCTGTTTGATGGATTATGTCTTTTTGCTCATTTGGTTAGGTTATCATACTCAAGGGGTTGTCATTGTACTCTGGGATTAAGTCACATCCCACTCAAGGGATTAATATATCATAATCAAGGGTTAACTCATCGTACTGAATGTGTTAGTCATGGTACTAAAGGGATTCAATCTTGGTACTCAGGCGGTTAAGATATTTTAGTTAAATAATTAATTCCTATAGCACTGAGGGGGTTGGTGTTGCTCTAAAGGGGTTGGTGTTGTGCTAAAGGGGCTAGTGTAAAGCAAGTCTGGCGTTAGTAGACGACTGAGATGGAATGAATACAGTCAATATTTGTAGACCATAAACACGATGTTTCAGAACCAGGTGAGATATATCCGGTTCGACCTCACTCCAGCACATCTCCAACCTACCTCTTCGAGATGTGTCAGTGGTAACATTCTTTCTCTCTCGGTACAAATCTGGTCCGTTCGATTTGTGTCTTACTGTGATAAGATAAAGATTTTTTCTGGATTTCATTATGAACAGCAAAATGCGATGATGAATATCCCTATGATATACGTTTTGAATTCCTGTTCATAGAGGCTGTCTTTGTAACGATTTTTTTTACGGGGGTTAGCCCACCCGGGCACAGGTCACTGACCCACATCGGGGCCTGGGGGGCGAAAAAGTAATAATTATTCAAAGTAAATAAATTTTAAAATAAAAAATAATGGAAAATAATAATGATAATAATAATAATAATAATAATAATAATAATAATAATAATAATAATAATAATAATAATAATAATAATAACAACACTGTAATAATAATAATATTAAAGAATTATAAAGAAATACAAAAATGAAAAAAAAATCAATAGTGAGAAACGATATGTATGTTGTGTTGTTTAGTAAGAGAAACAATTGAGACCCTGTAATTGTGTGTAAATGAAGTAGAAGTCAGATCAGCAACCTGGGACTTGGTCACAATTTTCGTGATGCCATATGGCAGCAGGGTCTACCATTAGACAACACATTATGCTGCCAATATCTTCCCAGGGGGTAGTACCTCCCTGTTTGGTAGCTACCTACTACCTCAAAGTTGACCTTGTGAGTATAGGCTTCTAGAGTACAGTACAGTACCATTGAATAAAGTCTGACCTCGTGATAATTAAGCTTATAAAGTACAGGTACTTGTATTTGAGGTCATGCTAATAAGGATGCTCTTCTGATTAACCGAAAGTCGCATCAATAAAAAAAACGCACTTATTTTCTCCTTTTGGAAGTTCTTGATATAACCAGTAAAGTGGATGAGGTGAGGTGCCGCCAGGATCCCACGGAGACCTGCCACACAATCGGATGATGATGGTGGCGGCCTGGTATTCATAATGGCCTCACATGTGCATATAGAACGGGAGCTTTGCGTAATGTAAACAAACATGAGGGGATCTTAGTCTAGCGACCCCACATGATGCTGCCTGGTATTTTCACCGTATTTTTACTTATGTTTAGTTTCCGAGAATTTGTTTTCTTTGTTTTATTTGCGATTACTTTTTTTTACGGATAATTTGTTTTATTACCGTAATTATTTTCAGCTGCTCTCTCTCTCTCTCTCTCTCTCTCTCTCTCTCTCTCTCTCTCTCTCTCTCTGATTGCAGAATACAGTGAATAATGCACAACAGCGTAAGAACTTTAAAGATTAGATTAAAACAGTGTAAGAGAGGTTATCATCGTTGATAATTATTGAAAACAGTTAAATCGTGATGTCCCGGGAGGGTTGTTATGCGTGTCTCTGTGGCATGTTGATCCTACTACCTTTGGTACCGAACATATTAATTATACCGAAATAAATACACATTGGATTACTAATGTTAAAATATTTACCACAGTAAATGCATGTCCCAATATCTATCATCCGTGGTCTCATTGTTTCATATCTGCGTTGAAATTAGATACGTTTATGGCAGGTAAATTGTAGTGTTGGATATACTCTTTCTCTCCCCTAGTTTATCGCACTTACCCTTTCCTTAGGTGTTTTTAGTTTTTGTTTTCGTTGAGGATCGCGAGACATAACACCCACCATTCCTTCTCTCAGGGCTGTGCTGGCAGCTTGTGAAGTTAAATCAAGGTGTTACACATTGGTGGCGAGGCGACTCACTCCCCACCACCCACTAGGAGAGAGCCGGTGATAGTGAATGTCGGATGGAGAGAGAGAGAGAGATAATACAGTATTAAGACCGTCAAGGCAGGAAGTAAGGGGGATGTGAGAGTATAATCCTTACCCCCATCAGGAAGGTTGTGTGCTGAAGGTGGTGGAGTGAAAGTTTCCTCCGAGTGAGCGTCATACAACAGAGTACCATCACTTCACTTCATCACTTTGTATATGAAAAGATGAATTGTGTGTTTGTCATTAAGGATAAAGCTGAGGTTTGATTGCGTTGATGCTTGTATTTGTGGAATGTTAATAGTGCGAGAAGATTGGTAAGCTCAGCCTTTGGGGTGGAGAGCTATGGTCGTCAACCCTCAGACATACGTACCTTGATAGATATATGGATGACCAGAAGAAGTAGATGTAACTTCCCGGTGTTGTTACACTTTGCTTCCTAGATTCGGTACAGAAAAAAAAATAATCATTCAAACTAACCTGTAATAATGACCAGACCAGAGACCTGTCAACATCACACATTGGCAGGGATGGTACGTCATCGCTCCTCAATAGTACGGACGTATCCACAGTCGCTTCTCACCTGACACCACCAACGCGTCCACCATTTCGCACCCAGTATCGGCTTACGAGGATATCTGGGAGTGTCCTTTGTTGATTACCGAAATGATTTAAATCCTGCATAGAATAGAACTCTGTGGAACTCACTGCTACAGAGTTTTTCCTGTCAAGGAACTTCAAACAATTGAATGTAGTTTCCTACCTTTCTCTAGCCAGATGTAACGATGATATTTATTCATTTTAACCTGCTCTATTTATGTTATTATTATTATTATTATTATTATTATTATTATTAATTACTGTATTATAGTTTATCATTATTGTGGGTATTTTGATAAAAACACTCTTTTGATCGTGATAATAGAAAGTCTCCTGATCGAGATATTCAATTTTGTTTAAAAAAATCAGCTGGGGTAAATAACGCTCCATGAGTAAGTTACGCGTGTCAATGGAATGATTTCCATATTATTTTCTGACAGTGATATAAAGTATTTGTAGTTCAGTGAGAGAGCGTTTGTCCAGCAAGCTCATGGTTCATGGTTCTGTACTTGGCTGAAGTGAAGGACTTAAGGTATTGAGGGCCCGTGTTGGTGTTGGAACAACCCTTGGGTGGACCATCATCCCGCCAAGGTAGTAGAGTAACCCACTAGCTGCTGGATGCTAAGAAAAAGTATTTATCAGAGCCACAACAGGGATCGAATAATAAATGGTTAAGCAACTAGTGATCCATCAGACTGTTGCTGTTCGCGTTCCGTAACTGTATGTGGTGTGTCCTCAAGAGTGCGTCGGGCGGTGGTGTGGACGAGTCGCCCGTTGAACCGGGCACTCGATTAAGGTCGGGGAATTTATTAATCATTAATTATTCGGCCAAACTTTCACCCTTAAGTTTAATTGCACTCATTCGATGGTGCGAATTGAATTTCAGGTATTATATTTGCCAGAAATAATGGTATAGCTGCGTTTTAATATAATTGAATAATAAATTGTGATAATTGTATTTCATTTGCCTGTGCGTCTGTGCGTGTGAGTACAGTATAGACTTCCGTGTGTGCAGTGATAGATAGAACGTAGATATTAAACACAACATGGAATATATAGTTCAAGTGATTGTGTTTAAGAGAGTTACAGTAATCCTGTCTCGACACACGGTGAGGTATATTATAGCGTTCACTTAAGTGTTTCATGAAATATTCTGACACTTAATGTAACCATTTTCAACGTGTTAGTCATACCAGTTGTAGATCTGTTAATTGTTTAAGTTTCACCGTGTTTAGGGTTTGGCTGATGAATGCAGTACAGTACTTATTTTACAAGCACTGGTGATGTTGATAATGATGATTGTTTGCATATTTGCGAGTATGTATGTATGTACAGTATGTACCTGGCTTTGTACAGATTTCTGTTTCTCAACATGTACATATATACATGTGTATATGTATGATTTTACATAAGTGTGTGTTCAAGTTTGTGTGTTCATGTATATCGTACTGAGGATATCGTCACCACATGAGAGGTTAACATGGTTCATGGTGTTCGTAGCTCCCCCCCCCCCACACACACACACTGGACAGGCTACAGGCATGGACTACGGAGAACAAGGTCACCATCAACCACACCAAAACCGTAGTCATGCACATCAATACCACCACCACTCTAGTGCAAGCTCCTGCATTCACAGTGGGTGTCTATCCTCTCCAGCTGGTGCAGTCTGCCAAACTCCTTGGTGTAACTATAGACAACAAACTGGACTGGAAGGCCCATGGAAATAACACAGTCAAGGCAGCCTCGTACCGTCTCTACATGCTACGAAGACTTATGTCACTTGGGACACCCACGCCAGAGCTAAGGATTATCTACAACGCCTTTATTCTCCCCAAACTAACGTAAGCGTCACCAGCCTGGTCGTCTTCTCTCAACTCCACCCAACAACGTCGGCTAGAGAAGGTACAGAAAAGGGCCTGCAGAATCATGCTCGGCGCAGAATACTCCGGCTACATTAATGCTCTCTCCACCCTGGAAATGCCATCCCTCAGTGACCTCCACCACCAAGCACTGGAAAGGTTTGGCAGCCAACTAATGCACCACCCTCGTCATCGCCATCGCCTGTCACCTGCAGCCCCCCACCCACCTCGCACAGTCCGCCACTACAACAAAATTCAGCCCATAAGAGCCCGCACCGATAGATATAAGAATAGCACCATCCCATCTATTGTTAAAATAATAAATAACTCCTGATTTATGTACTGTACAGCCCTGTAAATGTATTCAACCCATATTATATCATTATGTCTAAGTTAAATGTAAGTCTGTATATTTTCAGCCACCGGCTGCAACTCTATTAATAAACCGTTTATTATTATTATTATTATTATGATTACACACACACACACACACACACACACACACACACACACACCAAAGTTTCTCTTCGCCACAGTTGCGTAGACCGTAAATACACGGCTGTGGCCGCCAGACACAGTGCTGCTAGGGGTACAGGGGAAGAGGGGAGCGGTAGGGAGGTATGGAAGGACGGAGGGGAGGGGTAAAGGAGGTAAGAGGTGTGGGAGGGAGAATGATTGTGTGTGGGAGAAAGAGCGTGCGAGGGGTTGAACAGGTTGAGTGAAAGTAGAGGCAGAATTTAGGGAGAAAAGAACAAAGGAGATGGGGAGGGGATGGAAGAAGGAGCGGAAATAGTAGATGTAGGGGTTTGTGGGGAAGGAGGGGAGGTGTGGGGCGTGGACTTGAAGATGTAGCACGGGAGGGGAAGGAGTCATGTCCGGACTATTAATACCCTTTATCTCCTGATCTTCCACTTCTTCTCTACAAAAAAAAGGGGGGGTGGGGGTGGAGAGGAAGAGACTAGAGGGGGGAACGGAAGGTGGAAAGAGAGATAGAGATTGAAAACTGGGACAGGTGGAGGGGTGTGGGGTTCGAGAGAAGAGGGGGGGGGTGCTGGAGTGTAGGTGGGGGAGAAGGGTGAGGGGCGGGGACAGGTGTAACCTCAGAGGCGGGGCGAGGATGAGACACCCAGATGACGTCAGCCACACCTGTGTTGTCAGGTGGTATTGGTGGCCCAGCCACCGAAGCGTTTCCAGCTGCTGCTCTCAATGGCGCACTGGTCACGAACATGTTGTATGGAAGAGAAGGGAGAAAATAAAAGGGAAAATAGGCATGGAGGCAGAGAAGCAGTTAGGAAAGCAGAAAGCCAGGCAAACAAACAGTCAGGAAGACAAGCATTCAAACAAGAAGACAGATATTGTAACATCAGCGTAGTGTTTGATGAGTTTGTGTATTGCTATTGGTCTAGCTTTGCTGATATTTGTTTATTTCCACGCAGAACATGTCGATGACATGTTACAACATGCCAGAGGTAAAAAATCAGGTGGAATCCAGTTTTGGTCAGGTTTATTGTTTGACGTGGGTGGGGGGGGGTATTTTTTTATGTTGGTTAGTAGGTTGATGGTTGAAAATGACGTACTCCATTATCATTGTACCAAGTAGTTCTGGTGTTAATGGAGAACGTGGCATTACTGGGCGCATGGCACTATGTTATTATAGAGATTGTTCCTATGGAGAGAGCGTGTCACTGTAGTGTAGTGAGGTGGCGTGCTGCTACATAGAACATTTTGAACTGTGTAGAAGAGTAAGAGAGAATTTCGCTGTGTACCAGAGAACGTGCTACTGTAGGGTCAGGCGAGTGTGTGCCACTCTAGAGATCTAGAGAACGTGTGACTGTTGCTATGTCGACCCTACAGAGCGTACTACAAGAGATAACGTGTGACTTTAGGGAGGGTGCCACGGTAGAGAGCGTATGACTGTAGGGAGGGTGCCACTGTAGAGAGCGTATGACTGAAGGGAGGGTGCCACGGTAGAGAGCGTATGACTGGAGAGCGTATGACTGAAGGGGGGGTGCCACGGTAGAGACGTGTGACTGTAGAGGGGGGTGCCACGGTAGAGAGCGTGACTGTAGAGAAGGTGCCACTGAGATGTGACACCACTGTGGAAGGTGCCACTAGAGATGGTACCTGTAGAAAGATTGCCGCATGGTGCCACTGTAGAGATGGTGCCATTGTGAGGTGGTGCCACTGTAGAAGAGGTGCCACTGTAGAGGTGCCACTGTAGAGAAGGTGCCACTAGAGATGGTGCCACTGTAGAGCCACTGTGGTGCCATTGTAGAGGTGGTGCCACTGTAGAGAGGGTGCCTCTGGGGAGGGTGCCACTGTAGAGAGGGTGCCACTGTAGAGAGGGTGCCATTGTAGAGGTGGTGCCACTGTGGAGAGGGTGCCACTGTAGAGAGGATGCCACTGTAGAGAGGATGCCACTGTAGAGAGGGTGCCACTGTAGAGAGGGTGCCACTGTAGAGAGGGTGCCACTGTAGAGAGGGTGCCACTGTAGAGAGCGTGTGACTGATCTTAAGGTTACTGAGGGATCGGCAGTGAGGTCGATAACCGAACACTAGCCTCGCCTCTCAACCCCGCCAGTTAGGTACAGCACCGTGTGATTACCCACCGTAAGGCCGCTCAAGGGAAGACGTCCACTTGGAGGGCTCGACAACCCTCTCACTGGACGACAAAGTTGGTTCTTGTTATTGATAATAGGAAGAATGATATAGAACAGCACTAATAGGCGGTACTGTGTACAACTACTCACTACGACTCCCTGCTACTTACTGTACTTGCCATTCACACTACTACAACTTTTACTCCTTGCGACTGCATACTCTACTGCTGCAAGATGAAAGTAGTGAATATTTACACCAAGGATTTCGTTTGTTTGTCTTTAGAATGGATTATACGCACAGCATACAGTTCTGTAACGGAGTTATAGACTGCTGTTGGTCAGAACTGTTATTATTGTTATTATTAGTAGTATAAATCATCATCATCATCATCATCTAACAACTCGCTGCCAACAAGCATTTTTTCTCTTATATTATTGTTAATCGGACGTACAGTGAATATGATAGCCACTGTGTTATAATTATCACTACTGCTAATTAACAATATAATTCAAGTTTTAATTCATTATTGCATTGGGAGTGTGTGGATAATAGTCATACTGCACATAATTGCAAATTTCGCAAAACCACCCTGTGTGTTTTATGAGTGTAAGGTTCCTATTGTTTTAAACCTGTAATATTGGGGAAAAATTGTCAACATGCGTGATTTCCATTTCTAATTAGTTGGAGCTGACTGTATCGACAGTGATAGTTGCTTTGCTGCAGTCTGTTGTAGCGTGTGGGTTAAGCATGTATTTATTCAAGAGTTATTTTTAAGTCTTAGTAATGAATTTGTTTTTCTTACTTATACTGTACTGTAAGGGCGGGGAATAGTATCAGTCTGTCGATCTGTATATTGGATTATTGCCTTGTAACACTGAGCTCTTAATAGATTGTGCATCATGGTTGTCTGAACTGTGCACATTTCAACTAAACACACACACACACACACGATAGATAATTCCCAGTGTTAGTGTACAACAGACCTGAAAAAATCGCAAAACTAAATTAAAATGAATGCTGTAGTAGGGACTAACTCTAGAAACCCCCCAACGAACAGAAACTTACCAGAAAACGGCTATAAAGGTTTGGGAAAAAATTCCTTGTGGCTGAAAATCCCGAAAAAGTAAATCAGAATAAGAAGCTTAAGAGCATTGACGTGTATGTGCCGTTCTGTGTCGTAAGTCGAGCTGGGAATTCTAAAAGGTTGTGAGGTAAATTTCCCTTACTTGGGGGATAAAAGGACTTACCTCGCTACAATAGAGTCTGAATACGATTTCGACATCATTTTCGCCGCTTTCCGTTGCGTTAACTGAGCCGGTTAACTGTGTTTTCAGATCTCCAGATAGGAGGGAGGGAGGGAAGGGGGCTGGCTATACGTACCAACCTATTGGGGATCCGGGTCCAGGATCTTGCTGGGGTGGCTTGTGAGTTGGACCTTTTCTACTAACCTAACCTAACTAGTCTAACCTAATATAACTAGTCAAACCCAATCTAGTTAAGGGTTATATATAGCTAAATAAACGCAGGGTCAGAGACAATTTTATTCTTGACGTTTCGTCACGAATTTATTTTTTTTATAAAGTCCTTCGTGACGAAACGTTTGTACTAAAGTTGTTTCTGTGACCAGGCGTTTACTTGCTGCCATATAACTTATTTGCCTAAATGAATACTACTAACCTAACTAATCTACCTTAATCAGATCAACCTGACATACCTAATCTGACCTAATTAGACCAACCAAATGTAACCTAACCTGACTAATCTAACATATACTGACTGATGCAGCCTAACCTAAACTAACCAGCCAAATTGACCGATGCAGATGAAGTGTGATTCAGTTTTGGTTATTCATGGCAGACAGTCATGACTCTAGTTAACCCTCTCAGTGTATCCAGTACTCAGGTCAAGAGTGTGTCCCATCTGAATGCTGTTGTTTGTTCTTAATTCAACCCCAGTTTGTTTAGATACTACTTTGGTGTTCTAGCGTGTAAGAATTTAGGGAAAATGGACCCCAGTCTTAAGGGGGCCCGAATGCTAATGGGTATCAGTTGTGATGGGCCTGAAATCAAATAGAGGGAAGTCCTTGGTTAGGCAAGTTTTGGACCTACTGCAGTCTGGAGCCCATTTAACTGGCTCTTCAAAAACACAATCTCTGGTTACTGCACAAAAGAGAGTTGTACGAACAATGACCTACTTGAAAAAAAACATCACACAAACGAAAAATTTGCTATATTGAAAATTTTTAAATTCGAAGATATTAACACCTACTGCTGTGCCCTCTTTGTTTACAAATCTCTTAATCACTTGCTTGACAATAATTATTTCCAGTTCCGGAAGAACCAGAGATACAACTTAAGGCACCCAGAGCTACTAAGACCACCCCCCATGCGCTCCTCTCAGTCCCAGACCTCCATAAATGATCACGGTGTGAAGGTGTGGAACCACTTACCCCCACCCATCCGAGCAAAGACCACGCTCCCTTCCTTTAAATCATCTCTTAAAAAATATCTATGGTCTAAGTATTAATATTTCTTGTAACACCTACTATATTTACAGTACCTGCTTTTATTGTACCATCAAAACCGTTTTATCGGAAATTATCATGTAAATAGATAAGTAATTACCATTGCACAAACATTATACTTATGTTTTTCAATTCCACTGTAATTTATGTATATACTTATAGAAAATAATAATAATAATAATAATAATAACAAATAAATAGAATTAATAAATATTGAAGTGATAACCGTGGGAACATTATGAGATGTTCTTATTACCACCATGCTGTTGTACTATTCCAGATGATATTAAATATTACATAATACTTCCTTGAGATAAATGTATAGTATATATCAGTTGCCAAAAAGAGAGCTCAGGTTCTCAACTGGCTCAGCCATGTTAATATTGTTATTATTATCCACTCTGTATCTGTGTTTTTCTGGCTAAATAAACTGTTTCAATTCAATTCAACACACCCACGTCCCGGATACCCCAAGCGTGGTCTCTCTCTCTCTCTCTCTCTCTCTCACATTAACCTGTTCTGGCCTGCTAAACTACGCCTTAAGTTTGACCTCGTAGTGTGGAGGTGTATGTTGTTGTGGTGTGAGATTATGTGATTTTTCCTTTTTTTTTTAGTGTGTGAAATCAATTTTATTATTTTTTCCTATGTGTTAATTTGCATTATGATGTGACGTGATTATATACAAGGCCGGATGCTGGATATTTTGTACGGATGACCATTGTATCCTGTATTACTGTTCCTACCACCGTAACAGCCTGCCACACCACTGTACCAGCCTGCCACATCTTATACGCTCTAGCATTGGATGATATATATATATATATATATATATATATATATATATATATATATATATATATATATATATATATATATATATATATATATATATATATATATATATATATATATATATATATATATATATATATACAGTATATATATATATATATATATATATATATATATATATATATATATATATATATATATATATATATATATATATATATATATATATATATATATATATATATATATATATATATATATATATATATATATATATATATATATATATATATATATATATATATATATATATATATATATATATATATATATAAAGTAGCATTCACCCGGAGTAGTGTTTGTGGACTCCTCATTCTTTAATGTTATTTTTATGAGTCCAGATTCATAAAAACTATGGTAAATTCGTTAATTTCATTCATATATATTTTTTGGCACGAATTGAACGTATCCGATTTTAGTTGAGTTTTAGTGTAAATATCGGGCCATCTTTTGGGGGTATCTTTTTTTTTTCTCATCAGTTGTTGGAAACGTATTTTTTGCATCAACCTTTACGAGGAAAAATCAACGCACGGACCTATCGAGACAGCTAAGATGTTCACGACCAGACGCAGCAGCTCCCAGCCCGTAAAATTTGACCCCTGACCTTCTGACATCTTAACAGGAACCGCCCGTATTCTCCAGCGGAATAGATCCCCACACTGTTGACACCCAAGATGGTGTTGGGGTCAGACAAACACACAGGGCGGTCGGACGAGCGGAAAGAAACCCCCGCACGCGTTAGTGAAATATCATGGTTTTAATTGCTCTCTCTTCCTTCCTTCCTTCCTTCCTTCCTTCCTTCCTTCCTTCCTTCCTTCCTTCCTTCCTTCCTTCCTTCCTTCCTTCCTTCCTTCCTTCCTTCCTTCCTTCCTTCCTTATGTAGTAGTTGTATAAGGTTCCATGCTGTCGTACGTAATCATGGATCATTGTGATTATTTGACCATCAGCTGACTCACTGACAACAGGTTTGATTGTACCGGAACCTCAGGCAGCCCTCGTCCTTCCTTCCCCCGCCTCCCTCACCTTCTCTCCTCCTCACTACCCTTCTCCCCGTCCCTCACCTCTCACTCCCCTCCTCCTCCTCACTTCTCTCCCCTTTACACCCTTCCTCCTCCACTTACACCCCCCTCTCCTCCCCCACACTCTTCTTTACCCCTCCTCCCCATCACTCCCACTACTCCCCTTCTCCCCATCACTCCTCCTCCCCACCACCTCCCCCTCACTTGCCTCCTCTCCCTCACCCTCTATCCTACCTCCCCTTCCCCTCCTCCCCCCTTACCCCCTGCCTACCTCCCCCTTCAACCATCCTCATCATCCCCTCACCCCCTCTCTTGCCAGTGTCCGGACAGGTGATTGGACAAGGGTTTGTTTACTGTTCGCATAACCGTAGCGAGCGTTGACCGGGTCCATTATGGCATGTGGTGAAAGTCCGGCTTGTGGTGCGTTGTGAGTGGTGACGAGTGAATGAGTGTGTGGTGACAGGTGAATGAGTGAGTGGTGTATAGGTTAGTTAGTGAGTGGTGACAGGTGAGTGTGGTGACGAGTGAGTGTGGTAACAGGTGAGTGAGTGATTGGTTTGCAGGTGAGTTAATGAGTGTGTGCGTATGTGTGTCGTGGCATGTGGGGTGAGTGTGTCGTGACATATGAGTAAGTGAGTGAGTGAGTGAGTGAGTGTGTCGACATTTAGGAGGTGACGTTGGTGAAAAGTTGGTTGACTATACTTTATATGGTGACTAAGGCCTAAAATATATTTGGCCTGTAACCTGCCGAGAGAGAGAGCAAAAATAGGAAAGGCAGGTAGACGAATATTTATTTTTCTTTTGTAAATGTAATTAAATTTTGCCAGTCCTGTATCTTTTTAAACAACATCCAGTTATATTTCCAGTATCATGATGGTCGTTCGGGGTGTGTTTTGCCTCCGTTACTTCTCGGAGGTGACTGTAATGAATTTTGTGGATCACCTGAAAATTAGTCCGCTCAACCCAAGGTATTTCCGCAGATGATTAAAATAGTCTAACGCTGCCTTGGGGCTCAGGTTAGGTTTGGTTAATTTAGGATAAGTTAGTTTAGATAAAGTTAAGATTGTTAGGCTAGCGTCACGGTGCTTAATCAAGTGAAATAAGCTGGGGCGCCTTTTTTTTCATAAATTCTCATTGCAACTAGAACATAAACAAATGTTTTCGTATTTTTTCCTCCAGTCCTGCTCTCCCGCCTCACTAACCGTTGCTATACATCAAGTGACAGGATACGTGAAATTGCTCGGACCTCGAACATGAAGTCTGTCGGGTTACCGCAGAGGCAATATTTCTTTCTCTACGCCTCTGTGTGTGTGTGTGTGTGTGTGTGTGTGTGTGTGTGTGTGTTTGTAATAATGATAATAATAATAATAATGATAATTAACGGTTTATTGAAAAAGCATGGCAGCTGGAAGGGTTAATATATGCAGTTGCATAATTGGGGAATGGGTCACTTGATTGACAAGTAATATACAAGTAGCATAAGTGATACAAATGTGATATATAAAAACTTGGTGGGGAGAAGGTCATACTACAGGGCATTTCAACACAGTGACAGTGCAAAAAGGTAAGATTGACTGGGAGTGAATACACTGATTGATTACGAGTTGTTGATTTTTACAATGGTTGGGACTGGGCTGTTCTTGTAGCAACCAGTACGTGCTCGTATGGGCTGGATGCGGTTGTGGTGTCGAACAGCAGTACGCGGACGAGGGATCTCGTGTGTGTGTGTGTGTGTGTGTGTGTGTGTGTGTGTGTGTGTGTGTGTGTGTGTGTGTGTGTGTGTGTGTGTGTGTGTGTGTGTGTGTGTGTGTTACAATGAGCGGAGATCAACAGCTGCTGGTGGTGTAAGTTGTGTGGGGCTATGAGCTGGTTATTGTTGTTGGGGACGATTAATTCTTGCGAGAGACTTTCATGCGGATGTGAAACTCGGATGTTTCAGATCAAGGCTGAGAGCAATAGAGATTGATAGTCTGTGATGATATATTGGAGGTCTGCGACCTGTGGTGTAATGGTCAGCCTCCTCACCTCGCAAGCGAGCGGACCCGGGTTCGATCCCCGGGCAGGGTGAAACTATGGGCATGTTGCTTTACGCCATTTGCCTCTGTCTACCCAGCAGTAATTGGGGACCTGGATGTTAATCGATTTGTGGATCGTGTTCCGGGTTAATGGTCAGCCAGTGCAGTAGGCGAGTTGTCCGGTCTTCTAGGACTATTCCTTGACACTGGGTCATGCAGCTCGTTAACTCAGGGTGTGGTTGTTGTGTTGGCGACAGCTTCTACTCCTCAAACAAATTCAGACCTAGGTGGCCCTAGGGCCGACCATCCGCGATCCACGAGGGGCAACCATTTATTATTATTGGAGATCTGAGAAGTGGTAGGGGCCAGAAAGTCATTTTGAAAGATGAATGGATAAGAACGTCTGGGGAAATGAATACTTGGTGGACGAGACATTAGTTAATTAAGAAAGATTTACACCGACACAAGTGGAAGACTCCAAGACAGACTATTGATTATAGTTGTGTTATTGAGGTCTATAGATACGCCACACTAGAACCACAATAATAATACCGGAGAAATGTCAGTGAATCGTGAACAATGGAGTCGTTTCGTGTACATGATGGTGTATAACGCAAACGAACCTGATGACTATAGGTATGTCCAGTGAATTGTTATGGTGTGTGTGTGTGTGTGTGTGTGTGTGTGTGTGTGTGTGTGTGTGTGTGTGTGTGTGTTTTAGATCAGTGAGGATGGCGTGACTCACTGTGTGCATAAACGAGAGAATGTGTGAATATTTCTTCTCATTGCATTCAACTCTTCCCCGTCGTTCTCCCACGCTTCTCTTTCACTTTTTGACATAATTATTCTTGTTCTCTTTCTCTTCCTCTTTCTTTGAGGTTTCTGTACCCATTTAATCCACCTTAGGCAAATGGGAGAGGAATGAAGATAGATAAGTAGATGTCTAAGTAGTTGGGTAAAGATGTAGATATAGCCGGGAAGTTGGTGATTGTTAACACTGTGATTGATAAAGATTACGAGTTGAGGCTCATTGTTTTGGTG
This sequence comes from Homarus americanus, assembly GCF_018991925.1. NCBI lineage: Eukaryota > Metazoa > Arthropoda > Malacostraca > Decapoda > Nephropidae > Homarus > Homarus americanus. The sequence goes on from NW_024714177.1 coordinate 10,082,761, forward strand.
ATTGTAGTTAATTGATACAGTGCTTGCGATTGAGTGATTTAGATTACGTTGTAGCTAGATCCTGTTACGGTCATTAGTGAAGGTGATTATAATTTCTATGGTGGTTGATTGTGATGGTTATTTATCTTGTTTTTGATGGTAGATGGGAGTATGGCGATTAAGATATGTGGTGTGCAGTATACCGTTGGTGATTTGTGATGTATGGTGGTAAGTGATGGTGTGTAGTGGTGATGATGGTGTTTAATGATGATGTATGGTGGTAACTGATGTTGTGTGGTGGTGACTGATATTGTGTATGGTGATGGTAAATATGATGTATGGTGGTAAATGATGGTGTATGTTGATTGTGAATATGATGTATGGTGGTGACTGATGTCGTATGATGACTGTGAATATAAATTACGGTTGGGATTGATAATTAATTTTTTGCTTTGGTGATTATGGGAAGTGGTTGAAACATTATGAATTATGGGTGTGATTGGTGATTTATGATCATTGTTATTGGGCTTGTGGTGGTGATTGACGGCGTGTGGTTCTGGTGTCTATGGGACATGATGACAATTAGGTGTTTATAACTGGTAACATGACAGTTAATAACATACTTACGTAAAGCAGTCATTAAAATTTCCCGATTGTGATGGCGATAATAATAATAATAATAATAACAACAATAATAATAAAAATAGTAACAATAATAATAGTGATAATAATAATAATAATAGGGAGAATAATAATAACACAAATATTATTAATGTTGTTACCGGTTGTGACTCGATTGATAAGAGAAGCTCGGCTCGAACATCACCGCAACCACAATAAATGGTCCAATAACCTGTGTGTGATGTTATCCCCGGGTTGCGGCACCGGTAGTGTTAGGTACCGTGACGTACGACAGCGGGTTAAAACGCATACGTAACAAGTGCGTTGCGCAGGTTCTTCGGCGTGACGGGGCTGGGAGAGGAAGAGGAGGGGTCGGTTGTGACAGGTGTGGTGTGGGAGGGTGGATGGGGGCAGTGGTGAGGTGTGAGAGGGTGGATGAGGGCTGTGGTGAGGTGTGAGAGGGTGGATGGGGGCAGTGGTGAGGTGTGAGAGGGTGGATGGGGGCAATGGTGAGGTGTGAGAGGGTGGATGGGGGCAATGGTGAGGTGTGAGAGGGTGGATGGGGGGGTGTGAGGTGTGTGGATGAGGGCTGTGTGAGGTGTGAGAGGGTGGATGGGGCAGTGGTGAGGTGTGGAGGTGGATGAGGGCAGTGGGTGAGGGTGTGAGAGGGTGGATGGGGCAGTGGTGAGGTGTGGGGAGGGTGGATGGGGGCAGTGAGGTGTGAGAGGGTGGGTGGGGGGGGAGAGGGTGGAGGGGTGGATGAGGGAGAGGGGTGAGCAGTGGTGAGGTGTGAGGGGGTGGATGGGGGCAGTGGTGAGGTGAGAGGGTGGATGGGGCAAAGGTGTGGAGAGGGTGGATGAGGGGTAGTGGTGTGTGGGTGGGGGGGGTGGGTGAGGTGTGGGAGGGTAGATGAGGGGTGAGGTGTAGGATGGATTGAGGGTAGTGGTGGAGGTGTGGTGGGGGGGTGGGTGAGGTGTGGGAGGGTAGATGAGGGGTAGAGGTGTGGTAGGATGGATGAATGACGATTTTGAGGTGTTAAGAGTGCTGATGAGTTAGCTAAACGTGAAGTGTGGAAGGTTAATGGTGTGTTAAAGGTGTGACGAGTAGGTTGTCAGGTGTTGAAAGTATCATATAGCAAGACAGTGAAAGGTGTTATGGTGAGAGAGGCAGGGTGTGCGAGAGGTAGGTATAGGTGTGGTGGCGAAACAGGAAGGATGTGTGTGAAAGATGTGGTTGCGAGGTAACAGTGAGTCGTGGATGAGGATGGATACTGTACCCACCAACTAGACTACTTCCTTCCTCCGCTGGACTTAACACATGAGAATATCTGTGTGAGAGAGAGACTTGGTATAAGGGACGAAGGTTGCCAATTGTAGATAGTGTGTAAAATTGCACAACTGAAGTCACCCACCGTGCAACACACTCACCGGATACCACGCCATGTACTCTTACTAAACCCCTCTTGAGTATGATCCCAGCCCCTCGAGTACGATCCAGACCCCTTGAGTACGGTCCCATGGTCCTCCTCCTTGCAGCGAATTAGCCCATTGAGTAACCTCTTTCTACCCTCTGAGCACAATGACTGAACTCCCTTAGTACAATGGCTTAATTCCTTGCGTTTGTGTTAACCCTTTGAACACGATGACTGTTTCCCTTGAGTAACATTAGTTACTATAGTGTTTAAGTATGGTGATACCCTCAACCTCAAGCCAAAACAATCTTGATGTAAAAGACAGTTGCTCACGTGGCTAGATCCTAGGCTAAGAAACTGCTTACGACATCAAATTGTAATTAATTAAATTTAGTCATTATCCCGTCATGGTTATTCGCTCAGTATATTACGAAGATGGTGTAGCTAGTCTTGATATTTAACCATTAATGTTAAATATATGAATTTCAAACCTTTATGACAGATGCGGTAGTGAATAGCTATACCCTGACTACTCATTACATAATTACCTTCACACTACAGTATTTTGATTTTCATTGTCTGTAACTGGTTCATAAGTACAGAGAAGAAACTTTTATAGCCTACCAACGCAACGTTGTTATGGAGGCGATAACTGCAATAAAAACTGGGATAATATCGTCTTAGGAGAGGTGTGTGTGTGTGTGTGTGTGTGTGTGTGTGTGTGTGTGTGTGTGTGTGTGTGTGTGTGTGTGTGTGTGTGTGTGTGTGTGTGTGTGTGTGTGTGTGTGTGTGTGTGTGTGTGTGTGTGTGTGTGTGTGTGTGTGTGTGTGTGTGTGTGTGTGTGTGTGTGTGTGTGTGTGTGTGTGTGTGTGTGTGTGTGTGTGTGTGTGTGTGTGTGTGTGTGTGTGTGTGTGTGTGTGTGTGTGTGTGTGTGTGTGTGTGTGTGTGTGTGTGTGTGTGTGTGTGTGTGTGTGTGTGTGTGTGTGTGTGTGTGTGTGTGTGTGTGTGTGTGTGTGTGTGTGTGTGTGTGTGACCTGGTCTCGGGAACATCACCCCCGGGACGTTCACCAACACTTATCGACATTGATTTTTCTGTCAGTCACATACCTACTGTACTAAGCTACAACTATCTGTGCAGGCGGGGGTCGATATGCTCCAAAATTTTACGTGTGACTAGTGACAGCCCTCATATACCAAAATTCATCGTCCATGTTGTGCTATTGTTTCCCACAAAGTATGCACAGATAGTTGCTTTAGCTACTGTACATCCTTAATACATACATAAAATACATACAGTTACTAGCTTATTTATTCATAATTTCATTTATTTATAATTTTCATGATTCTTTTAAATGTCTTCTGCATAATTCTATTAAATCATCCGCATTTTATTTATTTAATCGCTTATTAATTAAAATGAGTTACCTGTCACAAGGGAACGTCATTTTGAATCTTATTTCCCCAGCCTTTACAAGTCTCTGCCTCTGCCCGTGACTCCCGCCTGGTAAATATTCCACCAGACCAGTCGGGGTGCAGCGTGTGGGCTACTGATGGTATTGATAATTTATTGTGTGGTTCAGGGCGGGCCAAATGAGGTACCGCCACACTAATGAAGTCTTCTCGTTGCCTTTTTAGCATAAGTGTTTGAACAGGTGATTGGAAGTGATTGTTTGGATAGAAAGATTCGTTAGATAGTGTTCCATTATTCAGTGTTCTTATTTTTATTTTTTTAAATTGAAAGTTAGTTGTCCCCTGGGAGCTGAATCGCCAGATGTGTTTTGTTCTCGTGATGCAGTTGGCTCAATTTATCTGCCGTCCTTGTCATTGACGGGGGCAATCTGTCTGATTCCTGCTGATAGGCTAGAGCTGCCTCTCTCATGTGATAATAATTGACAGGAGCTGCCTGCCTCATGTGATATAATAGACTGGAGCTGCCTGCCTCATGTGATATAATTGGCTGGGGCTGCGTGCCTCGTGTGATACAATTGGCTGGGGCTGCGTGCCTCGTGTGATACAATTGGCTGGGGCTGCGTGCCTCGTGTGATATAATTGGCTGGGGCTGCGTGCCTCGTGTGATACAATTGGCTAGGGCTGCGTGCCTCGTGTGATATAATTGGCTGGGGCTGCCTGCCTCGTGTGATACAATTGGCTGGGGCTGCTTGCCTCGTGTGATATAATTGGCTGGGGCTGCCTGCCTGTGTGATATAATTGGCTGGGGCTGCCTGCCTCGTGTGATATAATTGGCTGGGGCTGCCTGCCTGTGTGATATAATTGGCTGGGGCTGCCTGCCTGTGTGATATAATTCGGCTTGGGCTGCCTGTGTCGTGTAGCATGATTGGCTGAATCTGTTTTATTGATAAAGGATATTGATATCCTGTTATCTAATTAATTTGCTATAATCTACGTCTTGACTAAGATTATTTTGTCTCTGGCTGTGTCATTGGGTAGTGTTACTATTATCCTGCTATGGAACTGATTCATGCTACATGCCTCCCTTTATGTGATTGGCTGAAGCTGCTCCTCTCATTGTCAATTGTTATTTCTTTTGTTTAAAGCTTCTTTGCTACTTTTTCTTGCAAAAGTTGTTGTCTTTGGGTAACGTTACTCACAATTGGCCGATGTTGCTATGTTATTGGCTAATGCGTCTTGTCTCCTGCTCTATCACGTGTCCTGTGCGAGGTTATGACGAGTGTGGTGTGACGTGGGAATGCATGATGGCCTCGTCGTTAACACACATAATCGTGTGTCCGTGACGAATTTACTGTGCTACTCACCAAATGGCCTAATAAAGTGGTTCCTCCGCCTGTTTTCTATATGCATAGTTTCCTGATTCATTACAGAAAACGGGAAACATGCTGGGCTATTAGGTTATTAGGGGCTTAAGGACTTGCTATAGGTATGGAATTATTTTTTGGCAGCACTGTACACAGAATTACTAGACGATCTAAGGAAGTGACCTTCCCGCCCGCTTTTTACATCAAGTATTTCCTGTATATATAGTTCATTACAGTACCATGATGAATGGACAAGGGCAAAATATTTTGGCCTGTTACACTATTGGGGTTTTAAGAACACGCTATAAGTGGTTATTTTTGGTATTACTGTACGTGGAATTATTTCTTATCATCTTACACTAGAGAAGAAAAGTGGTCGTAAATATCACGAATAGTTCAGATCTGGCAACAGTGATGGCGATATCGATTTTTCTTTACTAAAGGGGGAGTTGTGGGGCTTGGGCATATATATAGTTCAAGGTTGGGTTAAGTCAGGTCTGCCTAGATGAGCAAAACACGCACACAAACCCATATATATATATATATATATATATATATATATATATATATATATATATATATATATATATATATATATATATATATTTATTATCCACGTTTTCATTGTGGATTTACATGAAATATATATATATATATATATATATATATATATATATATATATATATATATATATATATATATATATATATATGTATATATATGTATATATATATATATTACTAATTAGCAGAGTTTAAGAAAATCATGTTTTTCTAACAATTACTAAACAAAATAAGCGAAGGTAAAAATCCAACAGACCTGTAAAACTTGGTCCACGGACCAGCAACGGTCCCTGAACCATAGAATGGAAACCATTGGAACACTAGGTAATGGTCTGCAGTATCTCCTGTACTTCCACCCGGGCGAACTCGGGTAACTCGGCGAGTTAACAAATACTATAACCTTAAAGTCTGTAAATATACTGAAAAAGCGAAATTCTGTTTTTAACTTCCGCCGCCAGATTTCAATTGACCTTTATAATTGCAACAAGTTTCCTTGTGTAAAGTTTAATGAAGAAACAAAGACTACGCACGGCAAGGCATTTTTTAATATATATATTTTAATTGATAATGAGATCTGTGTTGACTTTCTCTCATAGCTTGACTGATGATGTAATATGGTGCTAGGGTTTTGATGAATGAAAGTTGGTAAATATTATAGCATCTATGTGTGTGTGTGTGTGTTGCACGCTGTACAACCCTGGCCCACAAACATGACGGCACCGCACACTGAGTCAGTGGGTGAGTGTGAGGCGGGGAGAGAGATGAGGCTCTTGCACATGACGCTGTTGGCAGGGCAGCTTAAGTGTGACACACGCCCATAATTATACTGGCTAGCCTCCTGGGCTACGATTCTCATTAGTTCGTAGGTGAAATTAATTTTTACTTAAAGATATAAGAATGCTTCTAACTGGTTCACTTAAACTTGGAAACAAAGACGGATTCCCAGAGGTTCGTTCGTTAAATTTTACCTCCTAGCGGGAGACATCGAGTTATTACACAGAAGCTAAGAAAGGAATAATTTATTTTCAGAGGTTCGTCACTTGACTTTTCCTGGTCAGATATACAAGGACGCACCCAACTGGCTGCCTGTAACTGTATCCGAAACATAACTCCCAAAATGGTATTAAAATCCTGGTGAAATTTTATCTTGAGATACGTTCTCTTAACTTACGAAGTCTTTGTGACAGGGCTGAGATTCGCAAAGGTTCATAATGTAAATCCCCCCTCCTCCCCTCCTCCACTCTGGAAACCTGAGAACACAGCTCACTGGTTGACTTAAGCTTTGACAAAGCCGGCGTCGAAATTGTTGTGAGACTCATGACTAAAGCACATTGATGTTCCCAGTTAGGAAAATAGATTTAATTCATGCATATTTTAGAATCTGGTCCCGCTAGACTCTCCAAGACTCGTAAGTTGTGTGTGAGTGCGTGTTTCTTCCACTAAATTTAAGAGAACGTGTCGTTTACTGTGGTTATAGAAAGCAGTTTTTCTTTTTTTTAAAGATAAGAGAGAGTATTTACCCTCATGCCAAGGATAACAGAGTATTTGTACCCATGACTAGGGATTTTTTTTCGCTTTTGGAAAAGAAAAGAAAGGGGTCCATGTACTAGGGAGAACAGAAATTTTTCCCATTACTAGGGATAAAGACACCACTATATCAAATGTAACCTAACCTAACCAAACCTGACAAAACATAACATAACCAACCTAATCAAACCATTAGGAATGGGCCTTATTCCTAATGGACTTCAGTCATCATGTATCCCATTACTATAGTTAAGGGTAGGATAGGTTAAGTAAGATTAGGTTAGATTAGGTTCGATTAAGTTAGGTAAGGGTGAGTTAACTTAGGTTAAGTTAGATTAGGTTGAGTTAGATATAGGGTAGCTAGATTAGGTTAAATTTCTTTAAGTTAGGTTAGATTATGTTAAGTTAGGTAAGGGTAGGTTAACATAGGTTAGGTCACCTTAGGTTAAACTAGGTTTTATGAGTTTAGGTTAAATAGCATATGTGAGGGTAGGGTAGGTTAAGTTAGGGTAGATTAGGTTAGGTTTGATGAGGTTTGGTTAGGTTAGGTAAGGTAAGGTTGAGTTTGATGAAGCTAGGTTAGGTTAAGTTAGGATAGGTAAGATTAATTTAGGATGTCCGTGGATGAACGCGTTTTCGGTGAAGAGTGAGTAGACCTGGTATATATTGATCTTTGGTTAGGTTAAGTTTAGGTTAGGTTAGGAGAGTGAGGGATTCAATTACCAGCACGAGTGGTAACGACTTAATTTGGTGTTCCAGACGACCTTTGACCTCCAACGAGATAACAGCGGTGACGTAAAGTGCTTCGTGTTTTTACAACCAGACAGTGAGAGAGACAGTGTATAGGGTCTTCCCGTGCTTTGTGTGTGTGTGTGTGTGTGTGTGTGTAGGTGTACACTGTGTTGAGGTGTAGTGTGGTAGGTGTAATTGTATGTTGAGGTGTACATTGCGGCAGGTGTGTGTGTATGTCTAGTCGCACTTTGCGGCAGGTGCGTGTGTGTGTGTCTCGGTGTATAGCGTTGCCGGTATGTGCGTTTGTAGGGGTGAAAAGCTGGACAGGATTGGTGAATCACCCTCTTCTCTGCTCTTAAGGATAGACCAACCAGCCTCTTTTAAACCACCAAGATTCATCAGTCTACACCCTTTCTCTCTCTCTCTCTCACAAACATACAAACAAACACGCACACAAACAACTACCCCCCGTTTTAGATATCAGGGAGCTACCAACAGAACAGTGGCCATAAAATATAAATAAAAATTCTAGAAATATTCAGGGAAAATAATACCTCGGCATACAGTGGTAAAATGATAGGTTAGACAAGAAGGTAACATAATAACTACCAAGAAATAATTCCGTCGACTACCTGCCAAGTTATAGCCACTGAACTTTTTTCCTAAAATTCAAACAGAAAAAAAAATAGTATCAGGCCAAGGAAAAGGTATCTTAGCATGCCAGGGAAAATAATACTCTTTAACATTATGTTAAAGGCTGTTATTATTCAACCCAGGAAAATAGTAGTTATCAAGAAATTATTACGTCCTCCACCCACTCAAACAGTTTTTCTCCCCTTCTCTGATATTCTAAGGGAATATAATAGCCATTGTGAAATAATGCCTAACTTGCAGCTTTTGTTAAGGACTCGAAGGAAAAAAATCCCCGCCGGCCGTCACGTAGAAAAGCAATTCTCAAGTGCCATTAGATTTTACGGGCGACAAAATTCCCTGTAAGAGGTGAATAACAGCGATCATTAAGAAATTGAAGTTCCCAAGTTCATGTGTGTGTGTGTTTACCTGGATGTTGAAAGACCCCTGCGAGAGAGAGAGAGAGAGAGAGAGTAAATGTAACACGAATGAAGTGGACCGCAGAAAATTAATGAATGTGAAACAGCCAAAAAGCCCACAAGTCGGAGTACAGTAACTGAACCGGAAAATAGATAAACGGCCTAAATTAAACATATATACAGTAACGGCATCAAACACTGAAACGCAGTCAACAGACCACAGTGAACCAGACAAGGGGATGAACAGTTAGAATAATAATGAGAGAGGACAATGAACTACATGAACAACTACAATTAATCACCAAAAAATAAGAACATTGAACAAAAGGCAAGACTGAAGAGTTAATTGTAACGTTGAAGGAGTGTGATCTGGAACACTATGATAATAATAATTGTTAATAGAATTTATAACTGACAACTAAAAACAACAATACGAATAATAATTGTAAAATTAAAGAAAGTGATTAGGAACATAAAAATAATAATAATAAAGTAATGTTTGTAATCCATAATGATAATCATAAATAAATAACAAGTATACAACATAAATATAAATAATATTGATACAGTACTAATGATAATATTGGTGGCGATAATGAAAATAACTACTGATTAAATACTGTAATTATGACAACAATATTTAAATGAGTAATACTAATAATAATGAACTTAAGGACACAAAATTCATTACTACAGTACAGTATTACCAAGACAATTCGGTGCCGCAAATGAACATGAAGTTTAGAATAACTAAATTGTACTCGTGGTAAGTGCTGCCTTTTGCTGGTGCTTCTTCACGCCTCTGACCTTGACCTGCGACCTACATGGCTAGTATGAATATTGTGGCTTCTCCCATTCACCAGTTACTACGCTGGTATGCTGTATATATTTGCTGACAGTTATAATAGCAGTACTATAATAAAAGAGTGATACGAATGGTGGAAATATTTTACATAATAATAGTAATAATGACGATGATAATGATACGAGTTAATTCTGCATATACAAACCCCACGATTTACAGGAATTTAGAAGAAAGCAGAAGAATGAGAAAAAAGAATCAAAACAAATAGAGTAAACAGTGAGGTAAACACACACATGGCCAGAGTGCACGACGGAGCTGCTAACATGTATTATTAGCACCAGTTGACACCACACATTGGACGGTCAGCGACCTACATGTTTAACGGCTAGTGATGAAGGTCCAAGTATATACCCGTCCTTCACCTCTTGTCATCACCACTTCACTCCCAATTTCCCGCCACACACACACACACACACATATATATATATATATATATATATATATATATATATATATATATATATATATATATATATATATATATATATATATATATATGGAGAGAGAGTTACATACATTTATATATTACTTATAAAGTCACAAAGGATCATTCATGAATATATTTTTTTGCTTTGTTTCACCGTTGGCTGAAGCACTTAGGTGTGCTGTCGTGGCCACGGTGGTTCAGCGGTTATGTTTGTTTGCGGTGTTGGTGATTCTCGTTATAAATTGTAAAGTTAGAGAGAGAGAATAAATGTAATATCATAACAAATCGGACCAAGAAAGTGAAATAAACCAAATTATTACCCAAAATACCATACAGTAGTTCTTGTACAATGCCTAAAGTAAGGCGGCGTCGGTGAGTGGAAGCCGCTTACTTGTTGTCTTCTAGAGCAGCTAGGTTGCGCCTGGGGCATTTAATAGTTGACTCTTGGTTTAATGTGTAGACGAGAAGACTGCTGGTCAAACTACCTTCTTGTGAACTGAGGGCTTATGGGACCCACTCCACTCTACGATGTCAATAATAACACTACTCGTATATTTACGATGATCAGGTTCTCGAATATTTTCTTTGTATATTTTAGTTTTACTTATTTTAGCGGAATAAAGGCATTATGTGTGCTCGGGAATATTGTTTTGCTACGTCATGGAAAGAAAAAGAAACGTTCTTTATCGGTAAGTTTTGTCGTCGCGGATCTGCTTTAGATATTAATGAAGTAATATTTGTTCTGGGAATTCTGCTGTGGTGGTGGGCGGAGTTTATGGTGAATGGGCGTGGTCGTGTTTTATGGTGAGTGGGCGTGGTCGTGTTTTATGGTGAGTGTGCGTGGCCTTGTTTTATGGTGAGTGGGCGTGGTCGTGTTTTATGGTGAGTGGCGTGGCCTTGTTTGGCGGTGAGTGGGCGTGGTCGTGTTTTATGGTGAGTGTGCGTGGCCTTGTTTTATGGTGAGTGGGCGTGGTCGTGTTTTATGGTGAGTGGGCGTGGCCTTGTTTATGGTGAGTGCGTGGTGTTTTATGGTGGGCGTGGCCTTGTTTTATGGTGATGGTGAGTGTGGTGTTTTGAGTGTGATGGTGAGTGCGTGGTCGTGTTTTATGGTGAGTGCGTGGTCGTGTTTATGGTGAGTGTGCGGTCGTGTTTTATGGTGAGTGGGCGTGGCCTTGTTTTGAGTGAGTGTGCGTGGTCGTGTTTTATGGTGAGTGTGCGTGGTCGTGTTTATGGTGAGTGTGCGTGGTCGTGTTTTATGGTGAGTGGGCGTGGCCTTGTTTTATGGTGAGTGTGCGTGGTCGTGTTTTATGGTGAGTGTGCGTGGTCGTGTTTTATGGTGAGTGTGCGTGGTCGTGTTTTATGGTGAGATTGTGCGTTGTCTTGTTTTATTGTGAGTGGGCGTGGTCGTGTTTTATGGTGAGATTGTGCGTTGTCTTGTTTTATTGTGAGTGCATAGCCGTGTTTTATGGTGAGTGGGCGTGGCCTTGTTTTATGGTGAGTGTGCGTGGTCGTGTTTTATGGTGAGTGGGCGTGGTTGGAGTTCGTGGTCAAGGTGAGTGACAGTGATCTATAATAATGGTCAAAGATGGGCGTGGGCGTTGTTTGTAGCGAAGATGGGCGGGGCTTGGCAAGGTACAAATGTAACCCACGAAGGGAAATGTTTGGTGGTATTGATGGAGGTGTTAGAGATGGTGGATGTGTTGATGTTGATGGTAGGTGGAGGGGGACGGTGGTGGGGGAGGGGGGGTCACACACACATATACAGTGGTGGATGTGGTGATAGGGGATGCGGTGGTGACGGCGGTGTGAGTGATGAGGGAGTGAGGGTGGTACCAGTGGTGGGGGTGACGGGAGAGAGTGGAGGTTAAAATACTGTTTCAGACCCCATAGTTACAGTAAGTGTCACGCCTCTGATCACGTGACACCTCACACGTCACTGTACGTCATTCCAACAAGGGCAAAAAATTTTATGTGGCCTTGTCCATTTGTTTGTCTGTTTATGTTATTACCTGACAAAGACTCTGCCTGCGGGCGTATTTTGGGTGTCTCCTGTTGCTTGTGTACTACTGTGGACAACATTTCTTGGACCCATGTCTAGCGTCATCAGCCTGGGGGTCACAATAGGGGTTGGGTTTGTAATGTCTGTTCAGGTTTGTCTTTGTATTATAAAGATGGACAGTTAGATGCCAGGTATTGCCGAGTGTCGAGAATTGTTCAGGAATTGTGCTTATTGATATTTATTTGCAGTATTTATTATTATTATTATTATTATTACTACTCAGACCTTATTGAACACTGCATCTCATGATTATACGCACGCGCGCGCTCACGCGTGTGTGTGTGTGTGTGTGTGTGTGTGCGTGCGCGCGCGTTGCCTTTCACATTCTTCAGGTGTCTTAGTGGTTCTAGAGCACTCAACACACCAGCGACCTTGTGAACCGTGTGAGAATTGCTTTCTCGGGCGCTCCCCACCCACGTTGTTACTTACTTTTGTTATTGCTGTTGTAGTTGAATGTGTTATATATATATATAGCGATGATACCATCACCCCTTCACTACGGGGACGCCATTTTTAATATTTTATTTGGCTCATGCCAGACGATTTTATCCAGCTCGGAGGCGACACTGTACACAAGGAGTTAACTGACAAAATAAGAACGTATCTAGTTACGGCAAAGTGTCAGTACTGTTAATAAGATATATTGACAGTCATCTCTGTATCGAAGCTCAGGTTAGCAAGTTAAATGCGTTATCACAACCTCCAGTTAGTGGGGGAAATATCAAGTACAAACTATGGGTAATCGGTGTCTTGGATTCTTCAAAGATTCGTACGTTACAAAATTGTATAATTATAAACTAGCGAGTTGGTATCGGAATTTGTTGGCCGCCACCTTTGTGTTTCTGTTCAAGTGGGTCACTCAGGTACGATCTAGCATCTCCCGTACAGGAAATTTTAGAGCGTAAGAACCTTTGAGTGTTGTGTGGGTTTACGTCATACAACCTTGTGATGTGTTCTGTGGAGGTAAATAATGAGTGAGTGAGAGAGAATATATACAGTAACAGGACAATGGAAGATGTAGTTGTTGGTATACCACTGAGCACACTTGGAAGTTGATCTGTATCCTGCCAGGGAGGCGAAGTAACCCAAATCGCTACTGAATGCCTTACAAGAACTAGGGGATCAGCATTGTCTGGTTACCTTGTATACCCTTAACAGTAAAAACAACTTGTGAAAATGTAAATAGATAAATAGATCGAGAATTACATTGTGTAAGATCATTGTCTCTATCTTCACCGGATGTCGTCATGGCAACACGCATCTTGTTTACATATCACGCCACTCCATAACCCTGTCACCTGAAACGGTTAATATAGTCTCATGGTAAGGGCGGGGATTGGTTGGTGTAGACGAGCGACATCCCAGCTTATACATGTTAGGTGACACGCAGCTGGTGTGTATCAGTATAGACTGTATTTGTGTGTTTGTTTTTGTATTGGGTGTATGTGAGAGTGGGGTGTGTGTTTATATGTATGGTGGTTGTAGGAGACATTTATCTGTGTGTGAATATGAATGTTGGTGATATTTTGTTTGGGTGAGTTTTGTGTGTGTGGGTGAAGGGAGGTTGGGATGGATGCAGCAACCTCCTCTTGGGCCCTTGTGGTGTGCGCCACTTGGTTATACCGGTATGTGGATGACAGGACCTGTGTGTTGGTGATGGTTGGTCGCTATAGCTGCTGCTGCTATAGTTAAAGTCACATGTTATTATTGATGTTGCTGTGAGAGCGTCGAACGGGTTTTGGTTCAGGAAGGGAAAGCTGGTTTGAGATTTTTTTTAGATTGCCCCCGAGGGGGCTAGTTTATTGGGCACCCCCTTACATCCTGGGCAAGGTGAAGCGTTTACAGTGGAGGATGTTGGTGTTTATCGCCTGAAGGTCGGCATAGGTCAGGGGGTGATTGTGTTGGTGAGAGAGACCTGTGTTTTTGTTGGTGTGTTGATGAGAGAGATATGTATATCTGCGTGCCTGTGTTAGTGAGAGAATGTGTTTTTGTCTGTGTGATTGTGTGAGTGTTGGTGAGAGAGCTGTGCGTTTCTGTTGATCTGTGTTGGTGAGAGCTGTGTTCCATGGTGGTTTCGTTGAGTGAGCTTAGTAATGTTTTTGTGTTGAGGCGGTGGCGCGGCGTATTGTCCATTAGTCGATTGTGATAAACTCGATGTTGTGCGATATGAGGGAGGAGGTGGAGGCGTATGGGAGTTGATAACGTATTGTTGACGGCGTGTCTGGCGGTCTGGGATGGGCTATACTGTGTGCGGTGTGGCCCTATCTAAATTGGTGAGGTCTTCTTTCTTTTACACACCCCTACTACTCTAGTTGTGGCACACCTGTTGTGGCGTTCAGGCAGAAGTGTTGGGGTAGTGATGCTGATTAAGAAACGTTTTACAATTGGCGTGAAATTGTCAAAGTGGAGCAGCGATAATGTTGTTATTTATTGAACAAAGTTATTCCTTTAAGATTATTTTTGTTCCAATTTGTTTAGATCAAAATTTATTTGATTCCTGATGTTGGTGATGAGGATCGTTTTTGGATTTTTGTTAAATATTAATTATATTGGGAGTAATTAGTTTATTGCATCTTTGAATCAGTGATAAAATATTTACATTGTCGGGCGCGCTTACTTATTATGGTGGATCAACCCTTCGGTAGGCTAACATCCTGTCGTGGGGAGCGCAACAACCTGCTAGCGGCTACAATACTGAATGTCAAGAATCAGATCAGCACCTGCCTGGCTACCGGCTTCATAACATTAAAAGGCTTCCGGGCGTGAAACAGAAATCTTTAAATAGTTTCTTTACTGGGAGTCGTTCATGCTGCCACACGAGGATGGCAGGTGTGGTGTGTATGGTGGCGTGATGTTATGTAGTCATGTAGGGTACTTTGGTGTATGATCAAATGTGGTGTAGTGGTGTGGGTGTGCTGTATATGTTGGTGTAATGTGGCTTAGGGAGGTGTAAATTTTCAGAGGGTGAGAACGGTTGGGCTGTGTGAGTGATTGTGTACTGTGGTGACATAATATGTTTGTGCTTCGGTAATATAATGTGGCGTGGTAGTGTGGTGGTGGTCTATGTTAGTGTTGTGTGATGGTAGGTGTGATATGTTGTGCTGTACTGTGGTATTGTAGTGCGGTGTGGTGGTTTGCTGTGGTAGTGTAGTGATTTGGGGTGGTGTGATGTGGTGGAGTGAGGTGTGTTGGTATGGTGTGCTGTGGTAATGTAGTATGGTGCTGCTGTGGTGGAGATTAATTATCAGGTAATTGGGGTGGGTGGGTGGGTGTATAAGACCAAGAATCACGTTTTGCCACTTGAGACGGTCATAATAAGAGCGGCGGGTGAGGATAGACCGCACGTCACTAACCTGTGCCTTAACTTACAATACCTTTAGATTCGTTTATAGTTTAGATGATGTTTGGTTAATTAGAACCATTATATCATAGAAGATCCATAAACAAATTAACAAGAAATTGATTAGGGGAGGAATTGTTGACCGGGAAAGACAGTTTTCTGGCCTTCACCATTACGAGTGAAATTAGTCACTTACCTACTGATCTATATAAAGGATAGATAATTCGGCAAAAAACTCCTTAATGATTACAAAATACGTAAAGTAGAGAAGAATATTTTCAGAAAATAACTTCGTGTACCACCTCCAGTTAATGTTTCCATTGATGATAAGCGGTTCCCCATCCCCAAAGTGACGACTCTTGAACTCTTTGGTAGTGTTCTTGACTCTCTTCCTTTTGTTTATTTCCTTTCTGGCTACACTTATAAATCCATTCAAGCCTCTGTCATGGTCTGTGGCTTTTACACGTAATAATATCCACTTCCTACTCGTACTGTACATATGCACCGCACACACCTGTTGTTTCAAGCTTGTCGTCACACTTCATAACTGTTCAAATCCACAACATTTACAAAATAATATGGCAGGATGCATAACACGAGTGAAACCAAATAAAAAATCCGAGAAAAAGTCGGTAAACAGGCATGTATTAATAGTATATAATGGTTGCCCCTCGTGCAACGAGGATGGCCAGCCCATTAAGGGCCACCTAGGCGTGAATTTGTGTAAGGTTTAGAAGCTGTCGCCAACACAACAACCACACCCTAAGTTAACGAGCTGCATGACCCTGTGTCAAGGAATAGTCCGGGAAGACCGGACAACTCGCCAACTGCACTGGCTAACCATTACCCCGGAACACGATCCGCCAATCGATTAACATCCAGCTTCCCAATTACTGTTGGGTAGACAGAGGCAAATGTCGTAAAGAAATTTGCCCATTGGCATGTATTACACACACTCACGCACGCAAATCTTTGTCCATCGTGCGAAATGTCAGCCTCTGCCTCGGTGGCCGAGGTGATACATACACTTAACATCATTAGCTCGTTCACACGTAAAAATGTGTACAGTCTGGACGTAAAAACGTGAAGGTATTCCGTGCAGTGTTTGAACACACATCCCTCACCTTTATGAGAGTTGAGGATTTGTATCCAACTAGGTACAGAATCGTGTTATTTCACGTAACATGTAAATTGTTGTGTTTTTTTCTGTTGGAGAGATGTGATATACTTTAACTTTTGCCGATATAATCTTTTATTGTTTATTTTATCCACAACGACTTTTTTTAACACACTTAAAAGACTTACATGACAAGAAATATTTTAAACTATACACAATTTCGTTTTTTTTTTTAAGATTGATTTTTTTTGGAATACAGAATCTCTCTCTCTCTCTAAAGTTATCCTTATGTATAGTACATAAATGTGAGTCCACCTTTTTTATCCATGTGTAATATCTATAATGTATTATGTTATATTAATGATGATAGTAGGTATGGACAGTGGAAGAATGGTATCCTATGTTGATGGTGAACCTTGGTCTTGGTGGGTGGGTGATGCTAGTGATGGTGGTGCAGTGATGATGTTGGTGACAGTGGTGATGATAGCGATAATGATGATTAACCTGTCTGGGGGGGGGGTTTTGAATGTTTATAGTGATAATGATAAAGTGATTGAATTGTCATAGTAATAGTGATAAAGGTAATGATAATTCCTCTAATGTTTATAATGTAAATAACAGAAGTACAGGGAATGCTACTACGACTACTCTTACTACTGCTAATAATTTGAAACACTAAAACTAATTGTCATAAGAAGAGTTTTATTAAAATGACAATATATGACTTCAGAAAGTTGCATTCACTTTAAATTAAAAGAGAAGAAGTAGTTAAATAACACAATAAGAAATACAATTTAAATAAAAAGAAAAACCTGTGACAGATACCTTAAGATATAATATTTAATATAGAGTAAAAAGGCAAAAACAAACACGGTTCTTTAGCCTTTTTCACCTGGGCGTGGCCAACGTGAAGGGGTCAGGGTCCCTACCGGGTGCTGAGTGAACGTAATTAGTTAAGGTCGAGTCTCGGCTTTATTATGACGCCATTTTATACTTAATTTTTGTGTATTATATTAAGAATAAAGTTAGGCGCGTTCTTGCATCTTTAGTTGCGAGGGAAATTAGACTTACGAACTGTTTGAGACTCTGGGCCCAGCGTTAGTTGTGGCGCACAGTGAGACGCAGTGCAGGACAGTGCAGTTTTTTGTGTCTAGTTATTTCAAATCAGAGATCACACATTAAGACGTGGGGCAGCACAGGGCAAGCACAGGCCTGTGTCGAACTGCGTGGCGTAGTGGTTGAAACACCATTTTTTGCTCGTCACGTTGATAATTTTATGCCTTGAAACACCTGACGCAGGTGTTTCAAGGCATTAAAATATAGATTTTTGATATGGCGGACGAACTAATAGACGCTGTTCGCAGTCAAAGGTTATATACTCTATGACACCAGTCAGGATGACTACACGAGAACCAGGCTGGAAGATGACATATGGAATCGTCGTATAGCTGAAGGTCTGAAGTTAGATGATGATGGGTATAAAATATTGCTAACTGTGTCTCAATGTGCACCATGGCTTGACAATTGCGTGGGTCCCTGTGAAGGCGGGCGGCTGGTGTTGGGAGTTGATTCATTAAGTAAACATTACCTCCACCCCTGCTGGTGGCCCGCGTCGTGAGGGTGAGGCGCCAACACCTCAATGCTGAGAGATAATACATTGCTTCTTCCGTCCCTTCAGTCTTGTGGGTTGGAAATTAAATTTTATAATGCTTGTCGTAGATTATAATACTGTACATTTATCATTTTTTGTCTATAATGAAGCTTATTGTATTTTCGGAGAATGTGAATGGATTTAAAGTATATTGTGTAGATTTTCATGTTGTGGTGGCCGAGTGGATATTGCAGTCGTCTCCTGCCTCAAAGGGTTACTGGTTCGTGCCTGGGATACCCCTAGTCCACCCATCTGCAAATGGGTGTCGATGTGAAGAGGGCCAACTACAGTGTCGGTCACACTGCCTCCTTGTGTTAAGAAAAAAATAAAAAGGAGCAGTGCTCAGAATGCCGTATTCACACCGCTGTCACGCCCGTGGAAGAAGCCTCTTTTGAATGCAGATTGTGTACCGGTACAAATTATGATTAATAACAAAAGTCATTCACGGATATATAGTGAGTTTATGCATACAGTAGATGACCTTCAGTCCCATGTTTGAGGACTTGTAATTTTGTTCTAATTATTTCCGTAGACTACAGATAAAAACTAAAGCTAAAAAATATTTCATGTCCGCACCTTTAACAGTTACAGGAATCTTAAAACGGCACCATAAGAAAACCTCCATTAGATAGTGAACCATTTGCTCACACCCTCCAGCCCCCCCCCCCAATGAAAGAAGAAAGTACTCAGTATGTTAAAAATGGAGTATTTACTTTTGTGACTCAGTGACGTGTCTGCCACAGTTCTAATAAAACGCTTGCGTTATTTGTGTTGCATGTTGTGGTGTGTAGATGACCATATGATCATATTGATGAATTAAACACAAACGTCTCAATGGTGCTCGTGAATTGGTGTTGTCGGGAACACAACAGCACGGCCGATGTTTGTGTATTACTGTACACTGGCTGACGAACACTTCCTGTGGTTTCTATACATATTGCGATACACCCGGATGCACTATCGATAAACGACACCTTTTTTTTCGAGATATATATATATATATATATATATATATATATATATATATATATATATATATATATATATATATATATATATATATATATATATATATATATATATATATATATATATATATTCGATAAAATCACACGGGAAAAGGGAAACAACGGAGCACCTTAGCTTTCGTCTTTATTCAAGACATCTTCAGAGGCAACTGGATTACATGGACAGAGAGAGGCTTAAATATACAGGGTGACCTTAAAAACATGAGGTCAGGTCATAATGATGTCATCCACTAATCCCCACACCAACACACACGTAGAGGAGCTTAAGAGAAGGGGGTGACGTGACTAGTCAGGTCAGGTCAAAAATAAGGGACCCACTAAATAACTATCATACATCTAGATCAAAGGTTTTCAAAGCATTTTTAACCTTGGGCCACTGACAAATAAATTTATGTAACATATTATCAGTTTTGAACTGACCATCACTAAGGTTTATTGATTTTAATTCCTTAATCAAACTAGCTTCAACCAGAAGTCTTTCTGTGGCACAAGGTGATTTAAATACTTCTAAGCATTTTTCCCAAGCAATGGGATGATTCCTAACATGAACGAACAAGGCACTGCTTTCAGATGCTGTTCTGATATTATACTTATGATGTTTGATTCTGAGCTGCAGTGTTTTTCCTGTCTGTCCTACATAATTACAATTACATTTGCTACATGGAATACAATAAACACTTCCATTTACATTCAAACTTGGGCTATTTCTTATTAACATATGTTAATATGTGGACTAGTGGTGGATTCATCCCTCTCCTCCTGTTCCAGGGGTCAGTGGTTCGATTCCCGGGCGCCCCTAAGTTTTCAATCATTATACCCTGTCGACGGTATTGACTGGGTGTGTTGAAGTTATAATTATGTTACAGAACATCATCAGTTACGAAGGTGTTTAAATGCGTATTCTAGAGAGATACATCTACTGTCCGTACTTGGTGCAAGGTGTTACCGGCGGAACATAGCTTCTGTGCCTGGGCCTTGGAAGATCAACCAAACTTAACTCGATTCGCTGTGGTGCGTTAGGCTGATTTGCGTGTGGTGGGAGAACTGATTGTCAATGCCCAGGAAAAATGCATTATTAGCCAAGTTTTGTTTCTACTGGCAGTCGCTCGACCAGGGGGACGTGTTATATAGGTCAAGCAGGAGTGATTTGATGTTTGTTAATTAGTTTTATTGTTACTACTATTATTCTCTCTCTCTCTCTCTCTCTCTCTCTCTCTCTCTCTCTCTCTCTCTCTCTCTCTCTCTCTGAAACTGGGATGGTATTGAATTTGAATTGAATTGAAACAGTTTATTTAGCCAGAAAAACACAGATACAGAGTGGATAATAATAACAATATTAACATGGCTGAGCCAGTTGAGAACCTGAGCTCTCCTTTTGGCACCTGATATATACTATACATTTATCTCAAGGAAGTATTAAGTAACATTTAGTAACATCTGGAATAGTACAATAGCATGGTGGTAATAAGAACATCTCAGAATGCTACCACGGTTATCACTTCAATATTTATTTATTTTATTTATTTGTTATTATTTTTTTCTATAAGTATATACATAAATTACAGTGGAATTGAAAAACATAAGTATAATGGGGGAGCAGTACAACATGGGTTGTACAGTATTAAGGTTGAAGAAGAGAACAGAGCTGTCAGGATTATGTCTAGTTGGCAATTATGTTTATTGCAATGGTAATTACTTATCTATTTACATGATAATTTCCGTTAAAACGGTTTTGATGGTACAATAAAAGCAGGTACTGTATATCTAGTATGTGTTGCAAGAAATATTAATACTTAGACAATGTATATTTTTTAAGAGATTATTTAAAGGAAGGGAGCGTAGTCTTTGCTCGGATGGGTGGGGTAAGTTGTTCCACACCTTCACACCATGATAATTTATGGAGGTCTGGGACTGAGAGGAGCGCATGTATTAGTAGCTCTGGGTGCTTTAAGTTGTATCCCTGATTATTCCGGAACTGGAAATAATTATTTTTGAGCAAGTGATTTATAGATTTGTAAACAAAGAGGGCACAGCAGTAGTTGTTAATATCTTCGAATTTTAACGTTTTCAATTTAGCAAATTTTTCGTTTGTGTGATCTGGTTTTTTTCAAGTAGGTCATTGTCCGTTCAACTCTTTTTTGTGCAGTAACCTGGGATTGTATTTTTGAAGAGCCAGAGGCCACCCATAGTGTGTGACAGTGTATCAGGTGTTGGTAAACAAGATCATGATAGATTTCTTTCATTGCTTGAGAGTGAGTGACTGTCTAGTGTGATACATGATACCACACTGTTTATTGACTTTACTGTGAATGGCTTGTATGTGGTTTCTCCAGTTAAATTTCTCATCAACACTAACTCCGAGGAATTTAATATTTTGTTCGCGTTTGAGGACTGTATTACCAAGGTACATGGAGTCCAAGTCTGGGGGTAAGTTTTCCTTCTGTGAAAGATCGTGTAGCGGGTTTTCTCAAGGTTTAAGGTCAGTTTATTACGTATTAACCAAGTCCTGACTTTAGTCAATTCAGTGTTCATAGTTCTCATCAATGGAGGTCTGAGTTGCTGGCATAGAGATTACTATTGTCTGCAAGTAAGTTGTGTTGGCGTGGACTTTTTCGGAATAAATAAGAATTTCCTCTCCGTCACGTGACAGTTCGCCCCTACAGATGCAGACTCCATGCTGCGTGAGCCAGGTGTCAGACAGGCGGCAGCCAGGAAAAGTCCTGGAGTGACAGGTCGGATGCCCCCGCCACGGGCCTCCCTGGAAAACCCCTTACTCTGGAGGACGATGCAGTGCACAGTGAATTATTCTTTCTCTGTGTCAAGCGTTTGTCGCTGTATTGCAGAGGTGGCCGCCTGGCTGGAGTTAGAGCAAACAGGTCTTTTCTTTATTCTCTCGTTCCTAGTGATTGAAAAGATGTTCATCTCTGGTGTTTTTCCCTCAAGAAAACCCGGAATGCGCGGAGATTAGGAACCACAGCTTATTTCACCTGAAAATTCAATAACCTAACCTACCTTCCCCTCCCCCCCAGGTAGCGTATTGTGTTTAATCATCAATTGAGATAAGACTGGGGTGTAATTTTAGGTGATAGGTGATCCGAAAACTCTATTTTCTTGTACCCTAATAGATCAATCTAGTTCTTCTAGTGGCTATTTTGACTCCTCCTGAAAACACCTTCGGGGCCACCGCGATCTTCAGTGTATTAACCTAAAGGATACCTTTTGTATTTCCTTATCACATAAAGGGCACCGTCACAGAGGGAGGTGAGGATGGTGAGGAAGGTGGCGGTGGTGGCTGTGATGAGTGTTGCACACTGGATTCTCATTGTGAGCAAGGTTGAGAGGCAGTTTAAAAGTTGAGTGTGCTGTTCAGTCCCCAAAACAACTTCTTCCATCAATAGTTTATTAACGGTGTATGTAAGTTCCACTACAACGGTACAGCAAAGTATATTTTTGTAGCATTAAACTGTTATTATTTTATTGTCTAATCATCACTACATATAACACTACCCATCATCACTACATATAACACCACCCATCATCACTACATATAACACCATCCATCATCACTACATATAACATCATCCATCATCACTACATATAACACCATCCATCATCACTACATATAACACCATCCATCATCACCTACATATAACACCATCCATCATCACTACATATATCATCCATCATCACATATAACACCATCCATCATCACTACATATAACACCATCCATCATCTTCCATATAACATGCCATCATCACTACATATAACATCATCCATCATCACTACATATAACATCATCCATCATCACTACATATAACACCATCCATCATCACTACATATAACATCATCCATCATCACTACATATACACCATCCATCATCACTACATATAACACCATCCATCATCACTACATATAACACCATCCATCATCACTACATATAACATCATCCATCATCACTACATAACACCATCCATCATCACTACATATAACACCATCCATCATCACTACATATAACATCATCCATCATCACTACATATAACACCATCCATCATCACTACATATAACACCATCCATCATCACTACATATCACCATCCATCATCACTACATATAACATCATCCATCATCACTACATATAACACCATCCATCATCACTACATATAACACATCCATCATCACTACATATAGCACCATCCAGCATCATTACATATAACACCAACCATCATCACTACATATATCATCATGCATCATCACTATATATAACATCATCCATCATCACTACATATAACACCACCCATCATCACTGCAGATAACACCATCCATCATCACTACATATACCACCATCCATCATCACTACATAACACCACCCATCATCACCGTATATATACACCATCCATCATCACCACATATAACACCATCCATCATCACTACATATAACACCATCCATCATCACTACATATAACACCATCCACCATCACTACATATATACACCATCCGTCATCACTACATATAACACCATCCATCATCACTACATATAACACCATCCATCATCACTACATATATACACCATCCGTCATCACTACATATAACACCATCCATCATCACTACATATAACACCATCCATCATCACTACATATATACACCATCCGTCATCACTACATATAACACCATCCATCATCACTACATATAACACCATCCATCATCACCACATATAACACCATCCATCACTACATATAACACCATCCATCATCACTACATATATAACACCATCCATCATCACTACATATAACACCATCCATCATCACTCATATAACACCATCCATCATCACTACATATAACATCATCCATCACCATATAACACCATCCATCATCACTATATATAACATCATCCATCATCACTACATATAATAACATCCATCATCACTACATATAACACCATCCATCATCCCTACATATAATGCCATCCATCAACACTACATATAACACCATCCATCATCACTACCTATAACATCATCCATCATCACTACATATAACATCATCCATCATCACTACATATAACACCATCCATCATCACTACATATAACACCATCCATCATCACTACATATAACATCATCCATCATCACTACATATAACACCATCCATCACTACATATAACACCACCCTATCATCACTACATATAACAACATCCATCATCACTACATATAACACCATCCATCATCAATACATATAACACCATCCATCATCACTACATATAACACCACCCTATCATCACTACATATAACAACATCCATCATCACTACATATAACACCATCCATCATCACTACATGTAACATCATCCATCATCATCACTACATATAACAACATCCATCAACACTACATATAACACCACCCATCATCACTACATGTAACATCATCCATCATCATCACTACATATAACAACATCCATTATCACTACATATAACATCATCCATCATCACGACATATAACACCATCCATCATCATCACTACATATAACACCATCCATCATACATATAACACCATCCATCATCACTACATATAACACTACCCACCATCACTACATATAACAACATCCATCATCACTACATTTAACATAATCCATCATCACTACATATAACACCATCCATCATCACTACATATAACAACATCCATCATCACTATATTTAACATCATCTATCATCACTACATATAACACCATCCATCATCACCACATATAACACCATCCATCATCACTACATATAACACCATCCATCATCACTACATATAACATTATCTATCATCACCACATATAACACCATCCATCATCACTACATATAACACCATCCATCATCACTACATTTAACATCATCTATCATCACTACATATAACGCCATCCATCATCACCACATATAACACCATCCATCATCACTACATATAACACCATCCATCATCACTACATATAACACCATCCATCATCACTACATATAACTCCACCCACCATCACTACACATAACAACATCCATCATCACTACATTTAACATCATCTATCATCACTAGATATAACACCACCCACCATCACTACATATAACACCATCCATCATCACCACATATAACACCACCCACCATCACTACATATAACACCACCCACCATCACTACATATAACATCATCTATCATCACTACATATAACACCATCCATCATCACAACATATAACACCATCCATCATCACTACATATAACACCATCCATCACTACATATAACATCATCCATCATCACTACATATAACATCATCCATCATCACTACATATAACATCATCCATCATCACTACATATAACACCATCCATCATCACTACATATAACATCATCCATCATCACTACATATAACATCATCCATCATCACTACATATAACATCATCCATCATCACCACATATAACATCATCCATCATCACTACATATAACACCATCCATCATCACCATATAACACCATCCATCACTACATAACACCATCCATCATCACTACATATAACAACATCCATCATCACTACATTTAACATCAATTATCATCACTACATATAACACCATCCATCATCACCACATATAACACCATCCATCATCACTACATATAACACCATCCATCATCACTAAATATAACACCACCCACCATCACTACATATAACAACATCCATCATCACCACATATAACACCATCCATCATCACTACATATAACACCATCCGTCATAATTACATACAACACCATCCATCATCACTACATATAACACCACCCACCATCACTACATATAACACCACCCACCATCACTACATATAACACCACCCACCATCACTACATTTAACATCATCAATCATCACTACATATAACACCATCGATCATCACTACATATAACACCATCCATCATCACTACATATAACAACATCCATCATCACTACATTTAACATCATCTATCATCACTACATATAACACCATCCATCATCACTACATATAACACCATCGATCATCACTACATATAACACCATCGATCATCACTACATATAACACCATCCATCATCACCACATATAACACCATCCATCATCACTACATATAACACCATCCATCATCACTACATATAACAACATCCATCATCACTATATAACACCATCCATCATCACTACATATAACTCCACCCACCATCACTACATATAACACCATCCATCATCACCACATATAACACCATCCATCATCACTACATATAACACCATCCATCATCACTACATTTAACATCATCTATCATCACTACATATAACATCATCCATCATCACTACATATAACACCATCCATCATCACCATATATAACACCATCCATCATCACTACATATAACACCATCCATCATCACTACATACATATGCATCATCCATCATCACTACATATAACTCCATCCATCATCACTACATATCCATATCAACATCATCCATCATCACTACATATAACATCATCATCATCCATCACCACATATAACACCATCCATCATCACTACATATAACACCATCCATCATCACTACATATAACACCATCCATCATCACTACATATAACACATCCATCATCACTACATATAACATCATCCATCATCACACATATAACATCATCCATCATCACTACATATAACATCATCCATCATCACTACATATAACATCATCCATCATCACTACATATAACACCATCCATCATCACTACATATAACATCATCCATCACTACATATAACACCATCCATCATACTACACACCACATCCATCATCACTACATATAACATCATCCATCATCACTACATATAACATCATCCATCATCACTACATATAACACCATCCATCATCACTACATATAACACCATCCATCATCACTACAGATCGGTAAAGTACATTCCGAGATTCTCGTGCGGACAAATAAACAGACAGACAGACAGACAGACTTCTTATATATATATATATATATATATATATATATATATATATATATATATATATATATATATATATATATATATATATCGATAAAATCACACGGGAAAAGGGAAACAACGGAGCACCTTAGCTTTCGTCTTTATTCAAGACATCTACAGTACATGAAATATATATATATATATATATATATATATATATATATATATATATATATATATATATATATATATATATATATACTGCAGGTTACATAAGAGTGGGCCGCTAGGACCTGATTGTTTTCATTGAGGTGTTTTTGGAGAATGTGGTGATCAAATTATTCTGTTGTGTTGATGTTTCACGAATGAATTTTATGAACACTCTCACAAACTCCCCCCCATCTCTCCCTCACACCCCGTGGTTGGAGAGGGGTGGGGGGCGGTGCGTGTGGGGCAGGTGGCGATGTGTGGTCACAGCTGGCGTGTTAAGCGTCGTCACATTGGTTGGGCTTCTCTCGTCCTCATCTGCTGCTGCTATACCCGCTCTTGCTACTGCTGCCTGACTCCGGTATTTTATAACAGCTGAGCTCTCTCTAGTGCTACTACAGAGGTACACACTCACCACATCGTTAGCGTTAAACTCTTATATTATAGAGGTGTTACTCATCCTGCCTCTACAGTAGCTGACCATCTGGGCTCAGTAGGAAGGCGTCTCACCCTTTATCAACCGCCTCACGTCCCTTCAATTAGGCTCACAACCGTCCCTCTCGACTTGGGAAAAATGTCAAGTGTGGTTTTTTTGACTAGCATCGTTTTTTTTTCCGTTTTGTTCCTTGACTTTAATTTTCTTATCCGAAACAATAACAAAGGTAAGGAGACAGGTGTGCCAGCATGATTACCGTATCTTAAAAGTCCAGGCGTAAAACATGCTATTAAGACACCTTGCGCACGTATAGAGAATAGAATCAAATATTCTCTTTTGTAATTTCTTTTTTCATTCGATTTTTTTTGGAGGGAGGACTAGTTACCTTTTGTTGCAAGATATAAGTCGTTCTATTTTTTCTTCCATACATGTTTTCTTAGGACAGGATGGCCAGAGTGAAGCGAAGTGAAGTGTGGGTTATCATGGGGGGCGGTGTGAGTTGCCATGTCCCTCAGTATGGTTGGTGTTGGTGCAGTATCTTATTAATGGGAGATAGAGAGTTTATAATAATATACTATTGAAATTGTTTAATGTAACTGAATTACATCTTATCTAATCTAACCTAACCCAATTCAACCTTAGTTATCCTAACCTAATTTAACTAACTACGCCATTGCTAATCTAACGTAAACTAACCTTAGCTAATATAAGCTAACTACGTCTTAGATAATCTAGAGGGAACATCAGGAGCAGTGAAGGGCAGCTTAAGAATGACGAATTAAATTTTACCGTAATTATTGCAACTTCACTTCGTCATGATGTTATTGTTTTTTAAAAGATCGTAGTGATGAAGTCGATCTCTTGAACGTGACCGACCTGCGCCATGATGACGCCATTGTGTGGGACTTCTCTAGAGATGACATTATTGCGTTAATGGCGCCGTGGATTTGGGGAATGGCGCGGAAACATTGTTAACTCTTGACGTCATAATGTTATTACACCCACAGCATGACCCAGTGGCCGGCCGAGGGGATTTCTGCCTGTACTGTGGGATATTACCTTAGCGGGTGGTGGGTTGAGGAGTAGTACTGCTCTGTGTTGGTTCACAGTTTGTCTCGTTCAGAAATGTTGCGTTTGAACATTTAGAATGTGTTTTATTACCCGTGAACGAACGCACGTGTAAAAAATATAAATTTCTACTTATATGTGCACATACATATACCATACATGGTGTACAACAGGCATTATGTAGACTACAGTTACCGCTAACAGTGGGTAGGTAATCGGGTCAGCAGGTGTGAAGCTACCTGCAACAGGTATACCATTGTTGACACACGGACAGTGTACACACATGAAGTAAACAGCAGCAGCAGCAGCAGTCATGCTCCTGCCCTCTTGTCCTACTTTAGCTGCTGGAGCTGACAAGCCCACACCTCTCACGCCTCCACGCTAGTGCATTCATTCGACGTCTACGCCTCCACTCCATCGCATATGACCCTCGCATCCCCACGCATAACGCACCAGACTCATCAGAGTCATCACCAACGCCTTCATTTTCAATCACACTTCACTCTAGTCATTGTACTCGACTCCATGCCCACGCCTCCACGTCCAGTGTACACGACACCACTTTCAAGATATATATAAAAGAAATATAGAACCAATTTCACTAAAACCATGAACACAGTAGACAGCGAAGGTAACCAAATTTTGGCTGCGACTGAGTGATGGTGACGAGGCACCAGTTTTGTGTCGGCGTAGCCAAGAGCCAACTGGACAAAGATTTTGTTGCATATTAAAAATGTTCTTATTCGTGCACAAATGTATACATGTGTACCATAGTATATCACCAACAGCTTGTGTGTACATATCTAACTGTTTATCTGTGTGTGTCTGAAAATTAATGTCTTGTCTTCTTCGATCTCTTGAATATTTACCCATGATTTTAAATGGTCATGACACAAAAACGTGTTCGCACACACACACACACACCACCACTTTTCCCTTCTTCCTTCTTCATCCTCTCTTTCGTGTTTCCCCTTTGATCTTCCATGTCTTTTTACTGGTGTTCCCGTATTCATCTTTTCTTTCTACTTCATTCTTTTTATTTTATTAATTTTTTCCGTCTTTTTCCCTTTCATCTCCATCTTTTTCCTTTTTTTTTATTTCTTACTTTTTCCATCTTCCTTACTTTATACTTCATTTTCCCCTTCATCATCTTCAGTTCCCTCTCCAACTTCTTATTTTTCTTCTTTCCTTCTCAATCACCTCTCCTTTCTTCTCTCCCTTTCTCTTTCTCTCCGTCATATACTCTCGTCTTTTTTTCTTCATATTTCCCCTTTCTTTTCGCCGTCTCTTTTATCTTCTCTTAATCTTGTTCTCATCTTCACCATCTCTTCTTATTTTTTTACTTGTTATTCTATTTTCCTTTGTATCTCTGACTGAAACATTGTGTGAGCTCAGTTGGCCTTGCTCACTCACCCCCCAGGTGTTGCCTCGTCATCCCTGCTTGGCCAATCTTTACTTCACACCTGTGGGAGTCTCCAGTTCAGTGTGTCTGTAAGATAAATTGACCCCTAATCTTATAACGGTACATCCATAGTCTAACTTGATTGGAATATTGTGATAGGGATTCCTTGTGGGATTTAACACGGAATTTCAGCAGTTACAGTACAAATGTGAGGTTGGCTGTGATTGATAACACAATTTGTCTCCAATTTTTTATGGTTTTTGCAATGGTTGGAATGGGTGGGACTGTTGTTATAGTGATCGGTACAGTACATGGTTGTATGGTGTCAACTGCAATTCTCGGACAGGAGATCTCAGGTGGTAGCAAGAAACGTTGGCGAGGATGGTATAGTAGCTTCGTCCCAAACTGACAGATGAGACTATGATGATCAGAGAGAGTTGAGAGTCACTATAGTGAGCGCTTCTACTGTAGATATGTGGTGTAAAAGAGGGAGAGAATAGTCTTGCATGCACTCCCTCTTCTACACTCCTCGGAGTCCTTGTTGTGTACCATTTAAAGAAGACCAGGCAGGGGAAGCCTTAGGTGAGATTAGCAAATATGAATGTTGTATAAACATTCAAGAGTTCAGACGCGGGAACACTGTGAGACTTAAGATGACGGAAGACGAGGAGACGATAGCCGGAAGATTTGATAATTGTACTGATGTATACATATAGTATATATGTGTATGTGTGCGCGTAAAACAAACAGTGAAGAGAACTAATCTCATCACGCGAAAAAAAGAAGAAAACAAAAAGCATTAAATTACGTGGACATTGCCTTTATCACTTGTCCTCTAGTCAAACTTATCCCAGGGGAGCGGAAGTGAGTCAAAGCGGGGTGGGGTTGGGGGTGGATGGGAGAAGAGACGGTGTGATGAAGGGAGGGCGAGGTAAGGGAGAGGAAGTGGTGGACGTTAGCCTCGCCTGTGCAAGGAGGAGATACCGTTAGCTCTTAGAAGTGGAGGTAACACGAATGTAATTACCTATGGAGCAGTACAGATGGAGGTAACGGTGTGTGTGTCTTTGTTGAATACGCCCTTTCCTCCTCCTTATTCCCTCACCCCCGTGTGTGCTATTGATGCTGTTATGATTGACGTTGATGCTGTTATAATTGACGTTGATGCTGTTATGATTGACGTTGTTGCTGTTATAATTGACGTTGATGCTGTTATGATTGACGTTGTTGCTGTTATGATTGACGTTGATGCTGTTATAATTGACGTTGTTGCTGTTATGACGTTGATGCTGTTATGATTGACGTTGTTGCTGTTATAATTGACGTTGATGCTGTTATGATTGACGTTGTTGCTGTTATAATTGACGTTGATGCTGTTATGATTGACGTTGTTGCTGTTATGATTGACGTTGTTGCTGTTATGATTGACGTTGATGCTATTATGATTGACTTTGTTGCTGTTATTATATGCGTTAATACTGTTATGAGTCACACCTGTTGTAGTGGACTGTTAACGGAGATTCCTGTAACACCGATGACCAAAACTCCTGTTGTCTTTCCTCTTAAATTTCGTTGTTGATTACTGTTAACGGTTCTGTTTCTTAGAGATGCCGGAGACGGAAACTTATGAGTCTCATGCTGTCTCACCTGTTAATACTGCAAATACTGAATCTGTATTTGCTGTCTCGCTGTAGTTGTTGTCTTTAGCTGTTGTTGTCTCTCGCTGTAGTAGTTGTTATCTTTAGCTGTTGTTGTCTCTTGCTGTAGTAGATGTTGTCTTTAGCTGTTGTTGTCTCTTGCTGTAGTAGATGTTGTCTTTAGCTGTTGTTGTCTCTTGCTGTAGTAGTTGTTATCTTTAGCTGTTGTTGTCTCTTGCTGTAGTAGTTGTTATCTTTAGCTGTTGTTGTCTCTCGCTGTCGTTATCGTCTCTCGCTCTTGTTGTTGTCTCGCTGTCGTTGTCGTCTCTCGCTGTCGTTATCGTCTCGCTGTCTCGCTGTCGTTCTCTCGTCTCTCGTTATGTCGTTATCGTCTCTCGCTGTC
This sequence comes from Homarus americanus, assembly GCF_018991925.1. NCBI lineage: Eukaryota > Metazoa > Arthropoda > Malacostraca > Decapoda > Nephropidae > Homarus > Homarus americanus. The sequence goes on from NW_024714177.1 coordinate 10,114,987, forward strand.
GTTATCGTCTCTCGCTGTCGTTATCGTCTCGCTGTCGTTGTTGTCACTCGCTGTCGTTATCGTCTCTCGCTGTGTCGTTGCTGTCACTCGCTGTCGTTATCGTCTCTCGCTGTCGTTGTTGTCTCTCGCTGTCGTTATCGTCTCTCGCTGTCGTTATCGTCTCGCTGCTGTCGATTGTCGTCACTCGCTGTCGTTATCGTCTCGCTGTCGTTGATGATCTTACGCTGTCGTTATCGTCTCTCGTCGTTATCGTCTCTCGCTGTCGTTATCGTCTCTCGCTGTCGTTATCGTCTCTCGCTGTCGTTATCGTCTCGCTGTCGTTGTTGTCACTCGCTGTCGTTATCGTCTCTCGCTGTCGTTATCGTCTCGGCTGTCGTTGTTGTCTTTTCGCTGTCGTTGTCGTCTCTCACTCTTGTTGTTGTCTCTCGCTGTCGTTGTACCTCTGCTGTCTCGCTGTCGTTGTCGTCTCTCGCTGTCGTTATCGTCTCTCACTCTTGTTGTTGTCTCTCGTTGTTGTTGTTGTGTCTCTTGTTGTCGCTGTCTCTCGCTTGTTGACCCTCTCGCTGTCGTTATCTCTCGCTGTCGTTGTTGTCTCTCGCTGTCGTTCGTGTCTCTCGCTTGTTGTTGTCTCTCGTTTGTCTCGCTGTGTTGTTCTCTCGCTGTCGTTGTTGTCTCTCGCTGTTGTTATCGTCTCTCGCTGTCGTTGTTGTCTCTCGCTGTCGTTATCGTCTCGCGCTGTCGTTGTTGTCTCGTTGTTGTCACTCGCTGTCGTTACTCTTGTTGTTGTCTCTCGCTGTCGTTGTTGTCTCGCTGTGCGTTATCGTCTCTCGCTGTCGTTGTTGTCTCTCGCTGTCGTCTCTCGCTGTCGTTGTTGTCTCTCGCTGTCGTTGTTGTCTCTCGCTGTCGTTATCGTTTCTCCTCTTGTTGTTGTCTCGCTGTCGTTGTTGTCTCTCACTCTTGTTGTTGTCTCGCTGTCGTTGCTAAACTTTGTCTCTCGCTGGTTATCGTCTCTCGCTGTCGTTGTTGTCTCTCGCTGTCGTTATCGTCTCTCGCTATCGTTGTTGTCACTCGCTGTCGTTATCGTCTCTCGCTGTCGCTATCGTCTCTCCTCTTGTTGTTGTCTCTCGCTGTCGTTGTTGTCTCTCGCTGTCGTTATCGTCTCTCGCTGTCGTTGTTGTCTCTCGCTGTCGTTATCGTCTCTCGCTATCGTTGTTGTCTCTCGCTTTGTCGCTTGTCTCGCTGTCATTTATCGTCTCTCGCTGTCGTTGTTGTTGTCTCTCGCTGTCGTTATCGTCTCGCTATCGTTGTTGCTGTCACCGCTGTCGCTATCGTCTCTCGTCGTTATCGTCTCTCTTGTTGTTGTCTCTCACCGCTATTAATTTATCGTCTCCTCGCTGTCGTTGTTGTCTCTCGCTGTCGTTGTTGTCTCGCTCACTCTTGTTCGTATCAATCTCTCGCTGTCGTTGTTGTCTCTCGTCGTTATCGTCTCTCGCTGTCGTTATCGTCTCTCGCTTGTTGTTGTCTCTCGCTGTCGTTATCGTCTCTCGCTGTCGTTATCGTCTCTCCTCTTGTTATTTGTCCTCTCGCTTCGTCGTTATGTCCTCTCACTTCATCGTTGTTGTCTCGCTGTCGTTGTTGTCTCTCGCTGTCGTTGTTGTCTCTCGCTGTCGTTATCGTCTCTCGCTCATCGTTGTTGTCACTCGCTGTCGTCTATCGTCTCTCGCTGTCGTTGTCGTCTCTCGCTGTCGTTATCGTCTCTCACCTTTGTTGTTGTCTCTCGTTGTTGTTGTTGTCTCTCGCTGTCGTTATCGTCTCTCGCTGTCGTTGTTGTCTCTCGCTGTCGTTATCGTCTCTCACTCTTGTTGTTGTCTCTCGTTGTTGTTGTTGTCTCTCGCTGTCGTTATCGTCTCTCGCTATCGTTGTTGTCGCTCCTCGTTATCGGTTGCTGTCTCTCGTTGTTGTTGTTGTCTCGCTGTCGTTTATCGTCTCGCTGTCGTTGTTGTCTCGCTGTCGTTATCGTCTCTCCTCGTTTGTTGTTGTCTCCGTTGTTGTTGTCTCTCGCTGTCGTTATCGTCTCGCTGTCGTTGTTGTCACTCGCTGTCGTTGTTGTCTCTCGCTGTCGTTATCGTCTCGCTATTGTTGTTGTCACTCGCTGTCGTTGTTGTCTCTCGTTGTCGTTGTTGTCTTTGTCGTTATTGTCTCTCTCGCGCTCGTCGTTGTTGTTGTCGTCTCGCTGTCGTTATCGTCTCTCACTCTTGTTGTTGTCTCTCGCTGTCGTTGTTGTCTCTCGCTGTCGTTATCGTCTCTTCACTCTTGTTGTTGTCTCTCGTTGTCGTTGTTGTCTCTCGCTGTCGTTATGTCGTTGTTGTTGTTGTCTCTCGCTGTCGTTATCGTCTCTCACTCTTGTTGTTGTCTCTCGTTGTCGTTGTTGTCTCTCGCTGTCATTATCGTCTCTCCTCTTGTTGTTGTCACTCGCTCGCTCGTTGTTGTCTCTCGCTGTCGTTATCGTCTCTCGCTATCGTTGTTGTCACTCGCTGGTCGTTATCTCTCTCGCTGTCGTTGTTGTCTCTCGCTCGTCTCTCTCCTTGTTGTTGTCTCTCGTTGTTGTCTCGCCACAGTTATTGTCTATCGCCGCAGTTGTTGTGTTGCCGCCGCTCGTCACCCAGGTGGCTGTACCTTTTCCTTTCACATAATCGGAAATACCTCGTTAGTCTCCCTTATCCTTGCCACTTCACGTCTTGCACTAATTACCTCCCTAATTACCCTCGTGATTGAATTGGTGATTAGCCGGAGCACGCGTCACCAGGGGCTTGTTGTGGCCGTAGGTATCATTTAACATGTATTTGGATGATGGTTGAGGTGTTACGTCAAAATAGGAAGGTGAGAATATTTCGTGGGGATATTACTGGTTTTCTAGTACCGCAGAAATAGGAATGTAGGAATACTTTTTGGAATATTACCCTTTAGGTAGTTTTGTGCCACGGAAAAGTTGGACGGTAGGATTAATGTAAGCTTCCCCAGTTTCTGTTGTTCTTTATTAAACTCATTAATTATTATTAGTTAAATCACATGTAAACAAAGGCAGGAGGAGAATATGTAAAAAAAATACAATCAAAGTTAATTGGGTGTTGTGGAGCGGAAGTGCGGGTGAGGGGCCATCGTGACGTCACTTCCTATAGGATGTAAACACACGCTCGGGGGCATCTGACAGTCTCGCCTCCCACCTGACCAGGATGTCTGTGTCCTCTTCATCACTACTCCCGTCCTCACTACCTGCAGTGTTGTGATTTAGTTTGGTTACCTGCCATGATTAATTGGTATGGTTACCTGCAGTGATTAATTAGCTCAGATTACCTGTAGTGAGTAGTTTCACTTGTGATTTTGTGTTCTGAGATGTGATTACCCGAATATTGATATTATTAATAAGCATTTACATTTTCGCCCAAGTAGATTAGTTATGTATTAGGTCTAGCTGTTAGTATGGGGTGGTGATTATCTTTGTGGTATTAACAAAGAAAATGGTATTTTATATTGTGTTTGACTTGGTAAATGTACCATATATACCAACCTGAAATATGTTTTATGTTAAGTCGTTCTTTGTTGCTGTGAGATTAAGCGGCTGCCATGAACTAGTGAATTAGTAATTTATGTAAGCTGTCAACCTTCAGTCTTGGATGAAGATTTAGCGTTTTATACCGTCATTACATAACAGACGGTGAGATAACACCTTCATCCACGATTTGTGGAACGTCCCATATTTATTACGTCGCAGCTGGATCATTATACTCAGGTTTATGATGAGTGTCAGTCATTGTTATGTAGCATTAATATGATGAGTGGAAGCGGTTAGTTGTAATCGTGTGTATAAAAACCAAACATATTTTTCTCATTATGTTGAAAGACCAATTCCTGAATTTAGTGACTCTCAAGGTCGGATAATAGCTGGTTTAGGGTTGTGTCTTCTGCCTCCGGTGTCTGTATGATGCGACTCAGACCAAACTCAGAACATGAATGGTAGATAAGATAAATAAAATATCGTGACACTGTTCTCAAGGTCTGGCGGTGTTTGGGTACGGGAAGGAAAGAACCACATGTAGGTTAGGGGCACTTCAGGTTGTTTGGGTACACCGACGCACATACGGACACAAACAACACATACTGTACATTAACATTACCTACACATACACTCACAGTACCGACACAAAAGCGCATCTTCTGACCACATACACTTACTTTACCAACATAAAACTCAATGACTAACACTAACTGGTAACACATCGCGTATACTGAAATAACATACTATCATTAATACGCTATCAACGTGTACAGTACATTACCACTGCCGACACACACACACACACACACACACACACACACACACACACACACACACACACACTCTACGCTCATAATACCATCACATCCACTCATACTTCCAACATACACTACCAACACATACGCCAGCACTACCAACATACACTACCAACACATACGCCAACACTACCAACGTAGGTGAAATCCTTAATAAATTATACCATTGTATCATACATAGCTGGATAATCGCCATACTCTCGATTCCGAGTGACAGCAAAGTAGTAGTAGTAGTAGTGTGTGTGTGTGTGTGTGTGTGTGTGTGTGTGTGTGTGTGTGTGTGTGTGTGTGTGTGTGTGTGTGTGTGTGTGTGTGTGTTTTATAGTCATGTGGGGGGAAAGGAAGGCCACAATCGTGTTGATTATACAGGAACACCGGAGGAATTTGGTTGTTTACTTTTATTTCCACAATTTCCTTGTATACTGCACGTTGGAAACTTGTGTCACGATGGGCCTGGAGTGGGGGTGTGTGGAGGGCCATTTGATGAGGTGGTGGTGGGCCAAGGGTAGGAAGTGGTATGAGTTGGTGTGAGTGGGCCAAGGGTAGGAAGTGGTATGAGTGGGCCAAGGGTGATTGTTGGTGGGTGGTGGTAGTGATGGTGGGCCATGGTGGGTGTGAGAGAGGGTTGGTTGTCGCCCCCGGGATATTGTTCACCTCCAGCGTCACCCTCACCTTGGCTCAGGTGCTCTACCCAGTCTTGGTGTGCGTGGGAGGGGGGTGACGTGAGCCCGGGAGTAAACATGATATACCGGAAGTCTTTGTTTACAGGGAGACGAAGGCCGGGGGGAGGAGAGGAAGTAAGCTGCAGGAAGACAATGTCCAGTGTCCATTAGGTGGTATGGACTCTATGGAGCTCTTGAGAAGTCGTGGGTCGTTGCTGTACAGTAGATCTGGTCTAGGAATTTCAACATCTTGGACGGTGAATTTTCCTCGTGACTTATGATGTAAGAATTTACTGGCTGACTTTAGATGAAAAAAATTACTTCCGATTACGACTGTACCGTTACTAAATGCGTTCACTTAGCATCACTTAGGAAACAGAATTTACGCTGTGGTTCTCTGTGGAAAGGATGGTAGACGACCTTAGACTTCAGTAAGGCTGTAGAGGTTTTTGTGACGCCAGGGGACTTAACCACCTTGAAAGGAAAACTGCCCTCCAGGGGTGCACAGACCTGAAGGAGACGTGAGGAGCAGCACGAGGTAAAGTCTGCATACTTCGTGAGTCACCTGGAGGATACGAGTCGTTGGTGTGGAGGGGGGAGGCGTGGGGAAGGGAAGGGGTGTGGAGGTGGGAGGAAGGGGGCGTGGAGGGGAGGGCGTGGAGGACATGAGTGGTTGGAGGGGCGGGAGTAGGCTGGTGATAGACATGACCGCAGGGAAAACGTGATCCATTCGATAACACACACACACACACACACACACATATTGTGGGGGATAAAACCCAACCACAGTTTCCTAATATTTAAACAATGTGACTGTTGTGTGGTGGGGTGAAGGTCTTGTAAACCATATTGTCTGTACGTTTCAAGAACTGGATTTCATTACACCATATATATTCATTACCTTTGCTGGTATGGAGGTGGGTCGCAGGTCAAGTCATTCCGCTGAACTGTGGTCGCTGAATGGAGACGTTTTTCTTCTTTCTTTTCTCATTCATGTTTATTGTACGTTTGGTAGAAGGTCAGTGAAGGAGACCCCCGACATCATGACTGACCTCGGGGGTGTTGAGGCGCTGGGTGACGGTCTCATTATATCTAGACGAAGGTTCTTTCTCCCTCTGGCCACTCTGTTGTCGTGTCCTTTAATAATGATCAATTGTCTTATTTGTTTATGGTCTCCTATTTTCTCGTCTTTATTGATCAATCGAACTTCACAGCTTCGCTCTCAGTAGCTCGTGTTATCGTGACTCCCACACCCACCAAAAGTAAATACGCTGTTTGTCCTGTTTATCTACGTTCTTTTCTTTTCTTTTTTCTTTAACAACAGGAGAGAAAATTCAGATTATTAGTATGAATAAAGTGTGTAAAAGACTAGGAAATATTGTTGAAAAAGAAGGATTATTGATATTTATTGCGACCTAACCCACATCTCAGACGCCCGTGACTAAAAGGTTCGCCCCCAAAAAGACGACAAAATATTGACGCTATATAAAAGAGATTACTGAAGAGTGTTTCTCTGTAAGCCATTACAGTAGTGAAACTAAATAAAGAATATATTGGAAGTTAGTGCTGCGGCGACCTTGAGAATGGTAGCTTGATTATAAGGCATTACTGTAAATTATTGCTGTGCAGCTCAAGACTTGGCATCAATAGACTGCACAAAAAGGATTTATTAAAAGATATTGCACTCCTAAACCTTAGAAGTAACAGATTGAAGGGGATTATCGGACGGACATGATTACAGTATAAACCCTCACAATAACAAGTTTAGGAGTCGGGATAAATTAAACACATTGTTATGTAAGAATCTCTTGCAGTAACATTATAGTATTCCTTAGAAATTATGGTTTTGTAAGTTAATAAATAGCGTAAGGAAGGGATTATGGAAAATAAATGGCTTGTAACATTTGTTGACGTTGAATAAAAGAAACAAGAGGTGAGGAGGTACTGGTGTGAGCTACCCACTCTGACCCTCGAGCCTAGAACCACTGAACAGTTAAGACGAGCAAATGGACTTGAAAAAAATGTCTTACGGTCGTATTTAGGAGGGAGGTGCATTATGGTGGAGTGACTCTGTTGTCCGCCTTGGCAAACTCAAGTTAAATTGTGGTCGATGGAAATGTGAAATCAATTAGAATGATCTCAGAAAATCGTTCTACGCGTATTTGTTGTCATATTTCATTAGGATACAGCTCGTATGAGTGAGTGGATACAGCGCCTGGGACACTTCCACCTGATTTCAGCTGGCGAAGTGAAGGTGGTCTAGTGTACCGAAGACATTAGTTTTCAGTACACTGTATCCGCTCTGCCTGTATAACCCGCAAGCAACCTGAAATTTATACACGAATCGTAATATAGAAGAAACGTCGGATTGGCGAAAAATCCGGTCCCTCCCACTTCATTTCGCCTGATGATTAACCACCCCAATGATAACCTAACCTGACCTTTAACTGAACTACCTTAATAAACTTAACCCCCAGAAAACGTAGGAGTGAAATAAACTTGGGGCAATCTTGAGGTGATCCGAAATGTTTAATAAAAAAAAAAGAGACTTGTAATATCGACGGCTTGAAGACACTGTGTAAGTTTAGTAAGTTGGAGCGGTGTTGTTGAAACTGCGGCGGATCTTTTTCATAATAAAGAGGGAATTTACTTGAAAATGTATTTGTTAGATTGTTTTATTTATTTTTTATATGTTGTATTAGATTTAGACGAAAGTGTTTGTTTGAGAGAGACAGAACACTGGTGGAGGTGGAGGAGGTGTGTCACGGAGTGGTGAGGGGGCAGTGTAGCATCTCTTCATGGTCGTCATCTTCCTGTGACAGGTGGTGGTTACCTGCTGGCTGGGGGCTTCCTAGCGTGTTGTGGCGAGATGTTGTACAGTTTGGAGAGAGAGAGAGATTACACCAGGTATCATTTAGGTCTTGCTTCACAACACACACACACACACACACGTATTATTCATGTGTACCAGGAAGTTGAACCCACAGACTGAAGAGCCAAACAACCAACAAGCATTTACTCTGTTTACATCACCTTGTTTGCTTCTCTCCATGTTAAGATGAAGAGTGTGGAGGAGTGTTTGTTGTTTGTCTAAGAAAGTGGTGTGTTATTATTGTTTTCTATTTGGTTCTTTGCATGTATAGAATAATCGTTGTTTACGTTTTGTTTATTGTTTGCGAAGTTATTGAGAATAGTTGTTGGGAATGGTTATTGTTTAGTTTTACTGAAGGAGAATAGTTGTTAATAATTTTCATGATTTGGTTAATGTTTATGAGAGTAGTTATTGGAAATGGTTGTTGTTTGGTGCTTGTTAAGAGGGAAGAGTTATACCGCTTTTGTTTTGTTTTTGTTGTATTGTTTCTCTTGGTTCTCGTTGAAACTACAGCTTTTGTTATGTAATTATCTATGAAAAGTTTGGAGTAGGGAGGTTAATGCATGTCTTAGGTCTGTCATGCTTCTGTTATTACAGTGTTAAGGAGTCGGACGTGGGATGGTGGGTCACAGGAGTCGTACGTGGGATGGTGGGTCACAGGAGTCGGACGTGGGATGGTGGGTCACAGGAGTCGTACGTGGGATGGTGGGTCACAGGAGTCGGACGTGGATGGTGGGTCAGGAGTCGTCACACGTGGAGATGGTGGGTCACAGAGAGGTCGTACGTGGATGGTGGGTCTGGAGTCCGGACGTGGATGGTGGGTCACAGGGGTCGGACGTGGGATGGTGAGTCACAGGAGTCGGACGTGGGATGGTGGGTCACAGGGTCGGACGTGGGATGGTGGGTCTGAGTCGGACGTGGGATGGTGGGTCTGAAGTCGGACGTGGGATGGTGGTCTGAGGTCGGACGTGGGATGGTGGAGTCTGGGTGTCGGACGTGGGATGGTGGGTCCGCAGGGTCGGACGTGGGATGGTGGGTCACAGGAGTCGGACGTGGGATGGTGGGTCTGGGAGTCATGCGTGGGATGTGGTGGGTGCAGGGAGTCGGACGTGGGATGGTGGGTCACAGGGTTGGACGTGGGATGGTGGGTCTGGAGTCGGACGTGGGATGATGGTCTGGGGTCGGACGTGGGATGGTGGGTCTGGGGTTGGACGTGGGATGGTGGGTCATAAGGTCGTACACAGGATGGTGGTCACGGAGTCGTACACGGGATGGTAGATCACCTGGAGTCCTTTTACGGGATGGTGGGTCACCAGGAGTCGTACGTGGGATAGTGGTCACAGGTCGTACGCAGGATGGTGGGTCTGGGAGTCGTACTCGAGATGGTGGAGTCACTGTAGGTGTCTTTAGGATAATTGGGTCAATGGAGTCGTACGGATGAGTGCAGGTCACTGGGGTCGTACACAGGATGGTAGATAAAGGTCGTACTCAGGATGGTGGGTCACTGGAGTCGTACAAGAATGGTGGGTCACAGAGTCGTACGGGATGGTGGTTCACAGAGTCGTACGGGATGGTGAGTCTGAGACGTACACACGGGATGGTGGGTCACTGGGTCATATACGGGATGTTTGGGTCACTGGAGTCGTACACGGGATGGTGGGTCACTGGAGTCATGCACGGGATGGTGGGTCACTGGAGTCGTACACGGGATGGTGGGTCAGAGGAGTCGTACTCGGGATGTCGGGTCACTGGAGTCGTACTCGGGATGGTAGGTCACTGAAGTCGTACTCGAGATGGTGGGTCACTGGAGTCGTACACTGGGTGGTGGGTCGCTGGCAAGGCTGGCACTCCGGTACGGTATTTTTTCCGTTTTTCGTACCTGTCAGTAATGCCGTACCGTAATTTCGTACCGTACCCTCAATTGTTTCCGTACCGTACATTACGGTAAAAAATATTGTACCCCAATATAATACCATCTGTGTGGGAATTACTACACCACGTGAGGTCCCTCATAACACCATTTTTGAGGGAATTACTACACCACGTCAGGCCCCTCATAACACCATCTGGGAGGGAATTACCACACCACGTCAGGCCCCTCATAACACCATCTGGGAGGGAGTCACTACACAACGAGTTTGCTGTTCAACACCTACATTAATCTGTATGTTCACTGTATGTTCCTTTATCTTTCTCTAATGAAGGCTTTTGTTAAACCACCAATGTATGTAATAAGTAATTTATGTCCAATGTATATTTTCAGCCTACAGCTGCAGAACTTTTTCAATAAACCGTTAATTATTATTATTATTATTATTATTATTATTATTTATTATTATTACGCACACACACATACACACACACACACACACACACACAATTATTTACTATATGCATCGTGCGTTTACTTCGTAATTTCATCGCAGATAGTGAATATTCCTTTTGGATAAATTAAACAAATTTACTTCAGCTTTTTAGTGTAATGAAGACTACAATTTGAAAATTATACAGGATATTTCTTTACTTCTTTTCTCCTTGTGTTAAAAACAGAGTTGCAAAATATTTATGGTTTAATAATGAAATACTGTATTGGATAAGTTTGATGAACTAAACTATAAATTTAAGTCCATAAACTGATATACAGAAAGGGAAAAAATAAACATTAACCACTTTCCCCGTGACATAGATTACAGTGTTCTCTTATGATTAATACAAGAAATGAAAAACTTTTTCTTTTTTTTTTTTACTTTTATTTAAAAGCATATTTCAGGGTTAGGGCGTGAACCGACCACGACTCAACTGAATCCCAGCTGTGCCGCGAAAGCACACCAAATAAAATATTGTAACAGGGTGTTTATACTTGGCTTTAAAGTATTGTAAGAGGGTTATTTCCAATCTATCTGCCATTTTTTCCATCGCTGCGTTTGGTAATGGGGATATTACCAGATTTCACCAGGTTTTGCGAGGTGTCTTCTGTCACCAGGCGCTTTGAAATTTCACCATTTCTGAAATATTGGTGTCGAATTTCACCATATGGCCAAGGCTGCCAGTTCGGTACAGTGCGGTATTATTTGTCCGTCTTTCGTACATGAAAAGTACCGTACCGCACCTTAAGGAAAATATCGTACCGTAATTTCTTACCGTACTTTAAAAAAAAAATCAACCGACCGTACCGAGTTCCGTACCGTACTGCCAGCCTTGGTCACTGGAGTCGTACACGGGGATGGTGGGTCACTGGAGTCGTACATGGGGATGGTGGGTCACTGGAGTCGTACACGGGGATGGTGGGTCACTGGAGTCACACGGATGGTGGGTCACTGGGTCGTACTCGGGATGGTAGTCACTGTCGTACACGTCACTGGGGATGTTGGGTCACTGGGGTCGTACACGGGGATGGTGGGTCACTGGAGTCGTACACGGGGATGGTGGGTCACTGGAGTCGTACACGAGATGGTGGGTCACTGGAGTCATACTCGGGATGTTGGGTCACTAGAGTCGTACACGAGGTGTTGGTCACAGAAGTCGTACTCGAGATGAGGGTCACAGAAGTCGTACTCGAGGTGATGGTCACAGAAGTCGTACACGAGATGATTGTCACAGAAGTCGTATTCGAGATGATGGTCGTTTTAATGGCGGGTTATTGGCAGTTGTGGTCGTGAGTTGCTGCACACGGTCGACTGGCAGGAGGGAGTTTGTGGTGAGTGATGGTCAAGTCTGCCGTAAAAATACCATTTTCTCTCACTCACTCGTTCTCTTTTGTTCACTTTATCTCTCTCTCAATTTATCTTTCGTATTTTCTCTCTTAAATTCGCTCTTCGTATTGACATATCTCTTTCTTGGTATCGTCTTTATTTCTCTCTCTCTCGTACTTGGTTACAGTTTTTCCCTTCCTTTAATAATAATAATAATAATAATTAACGGTTTATTGAAAGAGCTTGGCAGCCAGAAGGCTGAAAATACACAGTTACATATTTGGGGAATGGGTTTCGAATTACAAATAATATACAAGTAACATAAGTGATACAAATAAGATATATAATAACTAGATGGGGAAAAGCTCAAACTACAGTGCATTTCAACATAGTGACAGTGTAAGGAGCAGTATTTACTGGGAGTGAATACACTGGTTTATTACAAGTTATTGATAATTTTTACAATGGTTGGGACTGGGCTGTTCTTATAGCGATCAGTTCGTGCACGTATGGGCTGGATGCGGTTGTGGTGTCGAACAGCAATTCTCGGCTAGGGATCTCAGGTGGTAGTAGGAGCCGGTGTCGAGGATGGTGTAGAAGCTTCTTACCAAATTTGCAGATGAGGTCGTGGTGATGGTCAGTGAGAGTCGAAAGGGTCAGTGTATTGAGCGCTTCTTGATATGTGGAGTAGGAAGGGGAGAGAATAATCTTGCATGCCCTCTTTTGCACTTTTTCTAGGTGTTTACGTTGTGTGGCATTTAGGGAGGAAGACCAGGTGGGGGAGGCATAGGTGAGCTTGGGAAGTATGAATGTTGTGTAAACACTGAGGAGCTCGGGTGCAGGAACTCCGAGGGACTTGAGTCGGCGGAGGAGGTGGAGACGGAAACTGGAGGATTTGACAACTTCACTGACGTGTGGTTTCCAATTTAGTTTGTTGTCTATGGTGACGCCGAGGAGCTTCGTGGAATCTACAACCTGGAGTGTGTTCGGACCTAAAGTAATGGAAGGAGGTGGGACAATGTCGGAGGAGAGGTTGATGTGCATAACCATGGTCTTGGTATGGTTGATGGTGACATGGTTGTTGGTGGCCCAGTTTTGGAGACTGTTCAATAAATCCTGATGGGCGGTATAGTGGTCCCATCTTGGTGCCTTGGGGGACGCCACAGGTGAGTGACTGAAAGGTGGAGACAGCCCCTCGGAAGCGTACAGCTTGGCGTCGGTCACTGAGGAAGTCTGTAAGCCATGGTATAAGACTTCTCCGAAGCCCGAGGTCAATAGCTTTGTTGATGATTATATTGTGGTCGACTAGGTCGAATGCTTTAGTGAAATCAATGAAGGCGACAGCTACAGACGTTTTTCGTTTCTCGAGATGGCGGTATATGTAATCGAGAAAGCTGACAAGACAGTGAGTGGTGGAGGAAGTTTTCATGTTGCCAAATTGCTGAGGGTCTACGACTCCTGCAATATCAGCATAAGCCCAGTCGAACACAAAACTTTCACAGATTAGGCTGGGTATTGGGGTGATTGCAATAGGTCGTAGCTGATTTAAGGATTGTGGGCTGGTTGACTTGGGCACTGGTGATACATAAGAGGTCTTCCAGTCAGCTGGGCATCTGGCTTGACTGAGAGAAGCATTGATGATGGAGCATAGGGGTTTAGCAAGCTCCGGGGAGAACTCCTTGAAGAGTTTCATTGGTAAGTCAATGGGGGTGGTAGAGCGTTTTAATTTTAGTTTGTCCAGGCGTTTTGCTACTTCAAATTCTTCTACTAAGTCAGTGGGAAGGGGGGCTGGTAGGTAAGCAGGGAGAGTGGTTGTGTCAAGCCGGGGGAGCGTCTGGCATATAGTAGCGAAATGGTTATTTGTTTGCTCAGCTGCGTCAACATTAGTGAGATGGCTAAGGAAGGGGAGGGGGTGTGTCTTATTGTTTAGTCCACAGAGTTCTTTAAGCTTACCATACCATTGACTGATGTTGGTCTGCTTCAGGTGTTGTAATTTGGTTGGGTAGTGGGACTTCTTTGCAGTGCGTATTTCGCGGATGACTCGGTTGCGAAGGGACCTGTAGCGGATGTGGTCATTGAGATGAAAGGCTCTGTCTCTCTGTTGCATAAGTCTTTTGATCCGAGGTGTGATCCAGGGCAAGTCAGCTGGGTGAGATCTGACGGACTTCTCGGGGAAGAAGTGGTGGTGAGCTTCCGTGGTGGTGTTGGTATAATTTATCCATTTGGTTTCCACGTCATCCACGCTAAGTACTTCAGTCCAGGGATGGTGAACTATCCACTGCCCGAAGAGGCGCACTGCAGAGTCAGTAATCGGCCTGTAGGTCTTGATGTAGGGTCTCTGTACTTGAGTGGGAGTGGCAGCTGGGGACCAGAGCACTGATAAGTGTGTGCTACACCCGATAGGAGGCATTGGTTGAGGTGGTTGGTACTGGTCCGCTAAGTCAGTTAAGATAAGGTCAAGGGTATTTTGACCGTGTGTGGGGAAGGTCACAACTTGTGATAGTGATAGCTGGTCCTGGATATCAGTGGTGTCAATTTCATTATAATCCCCACATAATACTAACTTGGCACATGGGTACCTAACTCTGAGGTGGTCTGAGGTGGTGATGAGATGATTGAGCGGATGGTATGCCACACAGATTATGATGGAAGCAGTGTGGCGTGGGTGGGCGTGTGGCACAACACGTACCCATAATGCTTCCACATCTGCTGGGACTTGAACATCCAGGCGTGACGGGCGTAGGTCATCTTGAGGGCAACGCCCCCTCCGCGTCTATGTGAACGAAGGTGATGAAAGAGTTGATATCCCTCAATATGACACGTTTCAGGCACAATTTGCCAAGCCTCACATATGGCAACGACGCTCGCGGCGGCTGACCTGACTGTAGTTGCCAGCTCGTCGAACTTGTTAGCTAGGGAAGTGACGTTGGATAGCAGTAGAGACGGGAGATCATACCATATCCGTGGAACTTCAGTGTAGTGGTACGGTCTGTCAGGGGTGGGTTTCGTCTGTGTGTGTGTGTGTGAGAGAGAGAGAGAGAGAGAGAGATGTTTGCCAGTAGTAAAATCTAATAACTTACACCATTGATTTTAGTCACGATGTTATGGAGTGACGACTGACACGTAGGACTCAGGGGGCTGTCACTCCTCCATGGGGCAACTGAGAGAGAGAGAGAGAGAGAGAATAAGGAGGGGTTGCAGAGAGAGAGGTGAGGGATTGAGGAGAGTATTTGAGGGTGAGGGGAGAAAGAGGGTTGAGAAGGGAGAGAGTGGGGTGAGGGTTTGGGGAAGGGGGCGAAAAGGGTGAGAGGATGATGACGAGTGAGAGGGGAGATGGGTGGGGAATGAAAAATGGGGACTTGAAATTAAAGTTGGGGAGGGGGGAGTTGAGGTGTGGAAATTGGGGATGGGGAGGGAGTGATGGTGAGTGGAAATTGGGGAGAGGGGGGTGGGGGTGATGAGGAGTGGAAATTGGGTGAAGAATGAGCGTGTGGGAGACCCGGCTCTTATTGACTAAAGATTAATTAAACATTGGACGGCAAGACCTTCAGATGCCTTGTTTGCTCGTTCCTCTCTCTCTCTCTCTCTCTCTCTGGTGCATTTATCTGACTCTCTCCTCCTTCTTCTCCCCTTCCTCCTTCACTACCTCCTCCTCCTTCTCCCCCTCCTCCCCTCTTCAGCATCTTTCTCCTGTCACCACCTACTGCTGCCTCAGTTATCTGCTTCACCCACTCCTACTGTCCCATTCCTCTCCTTTACTCACTTCTGTGTTTCTCTCATATTTCTTATCGTCCTCCTTTTTTGTGCCTCTTCCTTCCTCTCTGACTCTTACTTTCTCATCTGTTTTTGTCTTCTTCCTCTCCCCTTTTTTGTTTTCTTTTTTCTTTACCTCCTGTTTTCATATTCTTTCACTTTCTGTTTGCTGTTCTTTCGTCATCTCCTTTTATGCTTCTTTCTTTTTCACTTGTTTTCTTCTTCCTCTCCGTTTCCTCTTCTTGTTTTTTCATCTTTTTTTCTTCTTCCTTTTACTCTGCTTTTATTTTTCCTCCTTACTCTTCTTCTTACTTTTTTGTGTCTCCTCATCCTTGTCCTCCTTATCTTCTTCCTCCTACTCCTCATCCTCGCCCTACTCCCCCTCTTCTCCTCTTTCTCCTCTTCATCCTCCTCCTTCTCCCCATTTTAGGTCAGTTGCAGGACCATCAGCACCTGCTCCAGCCGCTCGCACTGACTGACTTCACTAGACTGGTGGATGGCAGCTACCTGACGGAGCGCATAGTTCCTGCAGATGTGTCAGCCGTCATAAAAGGGTTTAAAACAAGTCACCTGAGCAAAGCCATATTAACAAGAAGATCCTGGCCCAACTCCCCGACAACATGATAGAGAGGCTTGCTTATATAAGGCAATGCCTGCCTCGTCTCTGGATACTTCCCTAAGATGTTCAAAATCGCCGTTATCCGCCTCATACCAAAAGCAGGGAAGCCTCCAAACAAAGTCGAAAACTTTCGACCAATATCGCTGCGAGAGGTACCTGCCAAATTCCTAAAAAAAATAGTAAACAAGCGGTTGCGGTTGTATCTCGAGGACGTGTGTGTTGGTGTGGGGATTAGTGGATGACATCATTATGACCTGACCTCATGTTTGATAAGGTCACCCTGTATATTTAAGCCTTTCTCTGTCCATGTAATCCAGTTGCCTCTGAAGATGTCTTGAATAAAGACGAAAGCTAAGGTGCACCGTTGTTTCCCTTTTCCCCGTGTGAGTTTATCAAGTTATATATGCTGATAACCACAAGGAAAGAAGAAAACACGAAGTTCCCAAGCGCTTTCGTGTAATTCACATCTTCAGGGGTGAGTACAGACTACAGCTAGTCTGTACTCACCCCTGAAGATGTGAATTACTTGGGAATTATTATACCTAGATCACGCGCACCTACAGTGATTTACTTGCATATATATATATATATATATATATATATATATATATATATATATATATATATATATATATATATATATATATATATATATATATCTTTATCTTGTATTCGTCGTCCTCTGTCTCCTCCATTGCCTCCATTACTTTTACTTGCACTCAGGTAATTTTTCACCATTGACTTCCGGCTGAGATCATTTTCTCAGGGAGGGAACTTGGACAGGTGGCTAATCAGCTGAAGGTAAAGATCTGGCATTAAGATTTAAGAACTTGAATTTGTTTTCGTGGCAGAAAGTGTGTATCAAGGTATTTGCAACTCTTTGTGACGAATGGTTAAGACTGACCGGAGAGAGAAAGAAAATATAGTATTTTTGCGGGAGACAGAAAATGGGACTTTGAAGGGAAACATTTGTACTAAATATTTTTGTTTACGTGTAGTTTATAAGAGAGAGATGTATAATGCTTAGTACTATAATATTTTCCTCTTCAGGTGTTACAGAATGTTTTAATGCTCTAGCTTCTTCTCAGGTGTTCACTGCCTTAATTTGTAATATAATTTTGCCAAGGTAGGAAGGAACATTATCCCTCTATCTACGGTTGTCGATGTCGAAATAGCTTTAAGTCGTGCAAAAGATGTTGTCTTGGCTCCTACAGCAGTGAATACCTTCGCGTTGCTTGTTACAAAAAGTATTGTTCTTTTGTCTTCTTGCCGTCGTCGTAATCCACGTGGCTCCTCATAAGAAACTAATCATCTCCCTCTACTTATCAAAACGATAAAATAAAGACCCGGTAAGTAACGACCACTGTACTCGCCCGTGCCGAGAAGACCTTCGGATAAGACGAGACTCCCCTAAGTGGCTCTTCTCGTAAGGTCTCAGTGGCACGCTGGAGACCCGGGATCACCGCCTCAGTGGCTTAATGTTATGGCCTTATCATCATGGGGTAAGTTCTCGGCTTATGATTGGTGGACGGAGGCTTTTGGCACGCCGTTGTCATCGTAACGTCTTTAGGCCCTCGTTAAGACCGTTAAGACCTCTGATTTGTGCGATAGGTATAAACTTGTGGTTTATGTGTGTTGATTGGTGGGTTTGTATACTCAAATGCTTTGTGATTGGTGACCTTGCCTCTCTTTGTAGTGAGGACTATGATTAGTAACCTCTTCTGTATTGGCAACTATGATTGGTGACTTACCATTTCACTTTGAGAGCTGTGATTGGTTCTTGATATAATAACCCCACCCACACCATGCGATACTCCTTGCATTTGATTGGTGGTTCAGGCGTTTTCTCTTGGGAAGTACGGTGATTGGTTGGTGCGAATTACCCTTATTGGCCAGATGTTGGGAGAACTGGAGTTGCCATTTGCATATTTAACGTGTTATCCTGCCAGGGTGGCTAATATTGGAAGGGGATGAATTTTGTGGAGCCGTGTTGCTGACGTTATGGTGGTGGCGGGGAGGTGGATTACCAAGATTGTCCTCCTCCTCTCTGTTTCCCTTCTCCCAACTCCACCCCACCTTCTTCTTCCTTCTCCTAACTCTTCCTCCCCTCCCAACTCTTCTCTACCCCTCTTTCATCGTCATCCTCCTCCGACTCCTCTTCCTGCCTCCTCATCCTCTTCCTCCTACTTCATTACCCCTTATCTTGCCGCCCCCCCGAAAAAAGACTTATTTTTCCCTTTTCCCTAACACCTGTATTTTTTTTCTTGTTGTCTTCCTCTTCCAATCTTCCGCAGCGATGAAGAAGTTATATGTCTTCTTTTTTCATATCCTCTTCTTACCTCAGTCTAGACCAGGCTTCCCCTCCTTCTCCTCCTCCAACTCTGGTTTGGATTATGTTTGTTTCCTATCGTCCTCCTGCCCCAACTTTTGATATTGTGTGTATGTGTTTGCGTGCATTTGTGTGTATGTGTGTCTGTGTGCGTGTGTGTTTGTTTGTTTGGAAAAATCTCTCCTCTCCTCTCTCGCGGTATTGACCTAATTGAATTCTTGTCCCACCACTTCTCCTCCTCCTCCTCCTCTTACCCTCCTCCTCCTCCTCCTCCTCCTCCTCCTCCTCCTCCTCCTCCTCCTCCTCTCAACCCCCCTTCCTCCTCTCATCTCTTACCCACCTCCCCTCATCTTGACCAGGTTGGGGTTCTTGTGCCAGTGAATGTTTTAGCCATTATGCTGGTATTACTTGATTAAAGTATAATGTAATGCAGGCAAAGTTCTGGGCGTTGCTGGGAGGCCAATTTTGGTTCGCTTGTGGTGGTGCTGCGGCGGTGTGTGTGCGTGCGTCTGTATGTCTGTCTATCTGTCTATCTGTCTGTCTCTGTCTGTCAGGTGAATAAATGTGTATCTGGAGTGTGTGTGTGTATGTGTGTTTTGATGGATTGTTTGTTATTAGTTAATCCATAGCTTGTCATAGGAAAATATCGAATACGACGAATACAAATAAAGAGATAAGAATAACGAATGGTAGATCAAACAAAACCAAAATGGTGGATGCCAAAGAATGAGAGTTGAGAGACTGGTGTTGGGGGGGGGTGGGGGGGTAACTTCTGTGCCCTTGATGAGTTGAAGGAAAGACGAATAAGAATAACAGAAGAAAAACAGAAACAAGATAATAATGAAGAGAAGAGGAAGTTTAGCTTGTGGAAAAAGTGGAAAGGAAGGAAGAAAGGAAGGGAAACAGTAATAAAAGAAAAACAAATAAGAGGATAATAATAAGGAAGCGAGGTAGGTGTGTTAGGGAAGAAAAGAGGAACAGAAAAGGAAAGGATTAACGGAAGATGATAAATGGTGTGGAAGTGAGATGGGGAAGAAATGGTGTATAAGAATGTATTGAAGGAAAGAAGGAAGGGTAAAAATTTACAAGAAAATAGAAGAAGAGGATGATGATAATGGTGTAGATGGGAGATAGGGAAGACGTGGTATCTGAGAATATGTGTTGAAGAAAGGAAGGAAAAAGGGTATGAGTAATAGAAGAAAATAGAAGAGAAGAATGAGGAGGAGGAGGATAATGGTGAGAAAAAGAGCGTGGGATTTGTGTTTTCAAGATATACAAAGCCTTCTTAATACACACACACACACACACACACAGACACACACACACACACACACACACACACACACACACACACACACACACACACACCACTTCTTTCGTGTCACTCGGAATCGAGTATGATGATCATCCAGATGTCATACATTGATGTGACTTATTAAGGGTGTCACCTTCGTTGGTGAGCTCTAAGGTGACTCGAGAGGCCGATGCGGGACCGGCAGGGTCGTCCACAGGTGTGGCACGTGTGGAGCTTGCATACAGTATAGTGCGGGAGGGGCGGCGGCAGCATCTTTCCGGCGCTGGCGCTTGTCTGCCTCGGTATTCAGTCGGGCTAATTCGTAATTATTGACACCTCGTGTGGTGTACCTCCAAGCGTTACGGTGTTGAGTGATCGTCTCCCAGGTGAGGGGTCGATTTGGCACTTTCAGGTTTGTCTTAAGACTATCGTTATACCTTTTCAGTTGCCCGACAGCATTACGTTTACTATTCGTTAGGTGACTGTAAAGTAGCATCTTTGGCAGTCTACTGTCGTCCATGTGGGTAACATGGCCAGTCCAACGTAGATATTCATGGATAATGGTAGCCTCGATGCTCCTATAGTTGGTGTCAACCATAATACTGGTATTTGTTCTCTTGTCTTCCTAGCGAACTCGGAGGATGGAACGTAGACTACGTTGGTGAAAGTATTCGAGTGCCTTGAGGTGCCTCTTGTATGTAACCCATGTCTCACTGCCATATAGTAGGGTGGGGCGGAGCACTGCTCGTTATACATGCAACTTTGTAGATAATTTCAGCTCCCTACAGCGGAAGACACGGGTACAGAGTCTGCCAAAGGCTTGAGATGCTCATCTGATCCGATGTTGAATCTCTTCATCGATGCCCGCGGTGGTGGACAGGTGGGAGCCGAGATACTAGAAATGATAACATTAGAGAGGGTAGTACCGTTAAGCTGGACGGATGGTGGCGGTGTGGCTGAACCAGGGGCAGGCTGAAAGAGAATCTGAGTCTTACGTAGGTTCATCTGAAGGCCGAAGTGTGCATACGCATCTGCGTAGGTGTTCAGGATCTCCTGTAGGTCGTGTTCAGTGTGAGCAACAAGGGTGAGGTCGTCTGCATACTGAAGTTCAGTTATAGAAGTTGCCGACACCTTTGTTCCAGCCTGGAGTCGTTTTATATTGAAAAGTCCCTTCATCCGGTACTGGTTGTCCTCCCTACTGGCTAAATTGACACTGGCACGAGTAAGGAAGGCAGCCAAGAAAAGGGAAAGAGAGTTGGTGCCAGTACACATCCTTGTTTTACTCCCTTTTGGATTGGAAAGAACTCAGACTGGGTGCCATTGTAAAGGACATTGCCGTTCATGCCCTCGTGGAGTTGCCTCACAATGGCGATAAATTTTGAAAGGCAGCCAAAACGGCTGAGGGTCCGCCAGAGGGCTTTCCTGTTGGCCAAGTCGAAGGTCATGGTAAGGTCGATGAAGGTCGTGTACAGGTCACGACGTTGTTCTCTGCACTGTTCCTGTATCTGGCAGGCAGCAAAGATCATGACAGTGATGCCACTTGATGGTCTAAAGCCACATTGAGATTCTGGGAGAAAGTTTTCCGCCTCAAGAAGTCTGTTAAGGAAGACTCGAGCGATAATCTTGCCAGCTACGGACAGCAGCGAGATCCCGTGGCAGTTGCCACAGTCTGACCGGTCTCCCCTGCTCTTATAAATATTGACTGCCACAAACCATTCAATATTATTGAGAACCTGTCAGTAAAAATCAAACCAATTTTGAATTCTTCAATATATTGCACAAACCTTAAATATCACCCATACACGATGAATAATGGTGTCAATATCATATATTGAGTCAATATTATTGAACGTGTGTGGGCCGCTTAAGAGCTTGTGGGATTTCCTCCTTTTCCCATATATTATCCAGGGGACAGTGGAGACAGCTGGTAAGAGGAGGTTCTCCTGCTTTATACACCTCGGTTGGGATTCCATCAGGCTTTGTTATTTTTCATCTGTTTGATGGCAGTAGCTACCTCATCCAGGGATGAAAGACAGCTGAGGTGGGGTCAGCTCTGCATGCTGAGGGACCTGCTGGGTAGTCAGGACATCCACACCGGTGTTTCGGTTGAGTAGTTAATGGTAGTGCTCTTTCCATCTCTGAAGGATGCCTTCTTCTCTCACACACACACACACACACATATATATATATATATATAGCTTGATAAAATCACACGGGAAAATGGAAACAACGGAGTACCTTAGCTTTCGTCTTTATTCAGACATCTTCAGAGGCAATAGATTACATGGACAGAGAGAGGCTTAAATATACAGGGTGACCTAAAACATATATATATATATATATATATATATATATATATATATATATATATATATATATATATATATATATATATATATATACACACACACATACAAAAAGTCCTCCCTTGATAAACCTTTAAAGCATACACTTGAACACTATATTATTGAATGTGACACTGTTAAAGACTTCAGGCCACCTGACTTATTGTATCTTGAACTATGTAATTACTTCATTGAATCAGGTGTGCTTGAGGACATTCTTGCTGTTTATCCCAAATTTGCTAGCCCACACTGATTAGTCTTCAATTAGAATATGACTCCAATGTATGTGATCTACTGACCTATATA
The DNA here is from genome assembly GCF_018991925.1 of Homarus americanus. Lineage (NCBI taxonomy): Eukaryota > Metazoa > Arthropoda > Malacostraca > Decapoda > Nephropidae > Homarus > Homarus americanus. Next base: position 10,137,230 of record NW_024714177.1, read on the forward strand.
TGCTGCTGGTGAATGTGATGTATTTCCTTCTTTGTGTACGAACCTCTGTCCTTCGTGGCAGTGAGCAGTGGCATTACCCACATGAATCTGACCTATATATAGTGTCAATGAATATGATGCATTCTTTGTGTACGAACCTCTGTCCTGTATGGCAGTGGAAAGTGGCATTACCCACATGAATCTGACCTGTATATAGTGTCAATGAATATGATGCATTCATTGTGTACGAACCTCTGTCCTGTATGGTAGTGGAAAGTGACATTACCCACATGAATCTGACCGACGTATATGTATAATAATAATAATAATAATAATTAACGGTTTATTGAAAAAATTCTGCAGCCCGAAGGCTGAAAATATACATTGGACATAAATGACTTATTACATACATTGGTAGTTTAACAAAAGCCTTCATTAGAGAAAGGTAAAGGAACATACAGTGAACATACAGATTAATGTAGGTGTTGAACAGCAAACTCGTAGTGTAGTAACTCCCTCCCAGATGGTGTTAGGGGAACTCACGTGGTGTAGTAGTTCCCACGTGGTGTAGTAACCTCACAGATGGTGTTATGAGGGACCTCACGTGGTGTAGTAATTCCCTCACAGATGGTGTGATGACGTGGTGTAGTAATTCCCTCACTTGACGTGGTGTAGTAATTCCCTCACATATGGTGTTATGAGGGACATGTGGTGTCAGTAAGTTCCCTCACAGATGGTGTTATATGAGTGAGGTTTGGTCCCAGGCCTTCCTATCGTAGACGGATTAACACATCGGTGGTTGTTGTTGGGTCTCACGGGCCGTTATCACTGGGTACCTGGGACCTCACTGTGTGAAGGTTAACTTGGGTACGACTGTTACTGTTGAGTTGTTCTCACTGACTTAAGCACTGCACTGTTCACCTCTGTTTAACACTGGTTCCGTTCCTTTCCTAAATGAAATTGTAACTTCTGGCGAGAACTTGTTGATATTCCGGTGGGGAGGAGGGTTCAGGGGAGGGGGTTGGTATGGGCCAACTTAACAGTTGATCTGGCTGCTCCGAGAGGAGCGCCAGGTACGTCTTGACCCTTCTGTGGTCAAGGATGTGTGTGTGCGTGTGTGTATGTATATGTACATGTACATGTATATGTATATATGTATATGTATGTATATGTGTGTGTGTGTGTTTACATATATGTATATGTACTGTCAATGAATATGATGCAACTCTTTGTGTACGAACCTCTGTCCTGCATGGCAGTGAACAGTGACATTACCCATATGAATCTGACCTCTATACATTTATAGTTGTTAATGAATATGATGTATTTCTTTGTGTATGAACCTCTGTCCTGCGTGACAGTGAGAAGTGATACCACCCTCAGTGTCAAGACCTGACTGAATTACTCAGAATAGGCAAACTGTACCACAAGCTTTGCCAATAAATTTGTTAAACTAAAAAAAAAACCCTTCCATTCCCATGTGTTTGTTAGGATTATCGTCTAATCTTACTGTCAAGCGTCTCCTGTTTTATCACCTCGTTACCTGGGCAACGTTTGTTACCTTTAATCTCTCTTTTTTTCTCTATGTTTAATTCTCTCCCTTTTATCAGTGGTTTGTTTCTCTCCCTTATATCAGTGCTTTGTTTCCCTCCATTTTATCTCTTCCTGTTTCTCCCTCTTATCTCTTGTTTATTCACTCCCACAGCTTTATAGTGTTTATTCATCTGCGTTTTTATCTTTATCTCTTCCTTCTTTTCTCATGTTACATGTGTTTGCTCTCTCCTAGCTACATGGTGTGAGCTGCATTCACTCCTAGTTACACGGTGTTATCTTATCTGCATTCTCCTAGTTATATGGTGTGATTTTAGCTGGATTCTCTCCTAGCTACATGGTGTTAACTTAGCTGTATTCTCTCCTAGTTACACGGTGTTATCTTATCTGCATTCTCCTAGTTACATGGTGTGATTTTAGCTGGATTCTCTCCTAGTTACATGGTATTGGCTTAGCTGCATTCACTCCTAATTACATAGTATTAGCTTAACTGCATTTTCTCTTAGTTATGTGGTATTAGCTTAGTTGCATTCAATCCTGGCTATAAGGTGTTAGCTACATTCACTCATATTTACATGCTGCAAGCTAAGCTGCATTCACTCCTAGTTACACAGTGTTAGTTGCATTCTCCCCCTCTCTTACACGGCTCCATGACGTTAACAAAGTCGTGTCGTGGGAGCTAGGTGTAAGGTCTGGGGAGTGGCCATCGCCAGCTGGAGCGGGTTAGAAGCAATAATCATTGGCTGGTGGTGCTGTCCTCTTGTTCCTGCGTTCTTAGCTAATGATTCTGTCTCTAGCACTCGGCCAGGAATATGATTGGTGTATCTGTGAGGATTATAAGGTAGTGTGGTAATTCTTATGCTCTATTGTAGGGGAGTGATATTGGTGGTAGTGAGGGAGGGAGGTTAGGGGAAGGAGGTGAGGAAGAATAGACTCGGGGAAAGTGGTTTAGGGGTAGGAACTAGGATGGGGTCAGTTAGGTAGGTAGTGAGGATAAAGGGAGGGAGGAGGGAAGATGGTGGGAGATGGGAAAGGTGGATATGTAGAGAACATGCAAGTGGGAAGGGTAGAGGTTTGTGATTGAAGGTAGGATGAGAAGAAGGAGGTAAGGATATTGTTTTATAAGAGGATGGGAAAGGTAAATATGGGCAGGATAGAGATGGGAAGGGTTGAAGTAAGAAGGGCGATGATAGGGAAGATGGAAGGGAGGGTGGAAGAAGGAGGGTAATGATAAACGGGTGGCAGGGTAAGGTTGAGCAGATATTGAGTTACCTTCAGTGGGCGTTGTCCTGATAGTGTTTTGGGCGTGGTGTGTGTGTGGGCGGGCGTAGTCTTTCCTTGCACTGGTGGTTATTGCTTTGAGATGCGATTGGTGTACAGGCTTGGGGAAGGGGCTAGAGGCGAGGGGGAGGAGGAGAGATGATGAAAAGGGAAGAGAGACGAAGGAAAGGGAAGAGATGGGGGCAAGGGAGGGGCAGACGAGGGGTAGGGAGGGGGAGACGAGGGAGGAGGAGGAGACGAGGGGGGGGAAGGGGAGGGACGAAGGGGAAGGAAGGGGAGACGAGGGAAGGGAGGGATACGAGGGAAAGGGGGAGACGGGGGGGAAGGGGAAGGGCAGACGAGGGAAGTGAGGGGAGGAGGAGAGATGAGGGAAAGGGAGGGGGAGATGGAGGGGAAGGGAGGATGGACGAGGACAAGACAGGGGCGCGAGGGGAAGGGAGGAGACGAGGGGGAAGGGAAGAGATGCGAGGGGGAAGGAGGGATAGACGAGGGAAGGGAGGGGGACGAGGGGAAGAGTGGGGAGACGGGGGGAAGGGTAGGGAGACGAGGGTAAGGGAGGGGACACGAGGAGAAGGGAGGGGAGACGAAGGGAAGGGTGGGGTGATGAGGGGAAGGGGAGGGGAGGGGAAAGTAGGAAAGTGATGGCCAGAGATATAGAATGCATGGTAGGAGAAAGGGTTGAGGGATAGGTAGAGTAACTCAGGAAGGAAGAGAAGACAGAAGGGCAAGGAGGAATGGGTGGGTAGAAAAAAAACGGGAGAAAGGGTGGTGGGGGTGACTAAGGGAGATGAGAGAGGATCGTGGAGAGTAAGGAGAGGAGAAAATATTAGTATCAGTTTTCTCCCATATCTGTTTGTGGCTTTCTGATTATTGTATTTTTCTGTTAGTTCTTCTTTGTCTTCATACGTATCGTATCTCCCCAACTTTCCCATCTCCTCCCCGTCTCTTTCTCATTCCTCAATTCTGGTAGATTTGGGGCATGCTAGAATGATACGCATGACTTCATTTTGAAACAGCCCGGAGGTAGTACAAAATGAAGCCATGCGCATCATTCTAGGATGCTCAAAATCTACCAGAATTGTAAACATGAGGAAAGAGCTCGGGCTGTCCTCTCTATCTGAGAGGATAGCTCCACTTAATACCATGTTTTGTGTCAAACATTTGAAGAGCAATAGTCCCCAAACTACAGCTCAAAGTGAGTTGATGTTCTATCTAACTAATCCTGACTATCTCGCCAACCTTCCACTAAAGACTCTCTATGGGACATGGCTTCATAAAATGTTGCAGATCTCTTGAAACAATGTCCAAATTACCCCAGATGAAGCCTTTCATGCTATTTGTGATGTATTACACTAGAAACTATTAGCAGTCTCATGAAAGTATTAAATAAAATTAATGTTATGCTTTTACTGATAGTTCTGTGCAACAGAGGTAGAATAGGTTGAGTATGTGTAATATATAAAGAAAATGAGGTGATAGTGTCAGACATGCAAAGGCTGAACAACTGGGCCAGCACAACATAAACTGAACTAATGGGAATCTACTTACCCACAGACTACCTTAAAGAAAATGGAAGTGGGGTGATATTCTGTGACTCAAAGTACTTTGAAATCAATGAACAGACCGTCAAAATCTATGTCTAAAGTACTCTGTGATATTAAAAGAAATGTGATAACTGCTAAGGAGAACAATTATTGTATTGAATTTGTGTGGATTCATGACTGGAATTAGGAATCATGACTGGCCAGTGAGGCATGTAAGAAAGAATATGTAGACCGGGACCTTGAACTGCCCATTACTGAACTTAAAAACATACAAATGCAGAGAGACCTGGAGGTATTAGCATTAGTAAATATGAAAAATTTTGTGACAAAAGGTACCGGTATGGCTAGCACAAGGACAGAACCAGACAATGTGATGTAGTCTGGCCAGAATTAGGCTAGGATACAGACACATCTGGCAAGTTACTGGCGCTGTAACCATACCGGAACACTCGGCATGTAAACTTTGTGATAAACCTTTAAAGCATACACTTGAATATTATATTATTGAATGTGACACTGCTTTAGGACATTCTTGCGGTCTATCCAAAATTTGTTAGCCCACACCGATTAGTCCTCAAATAGAATATGACTTATTCTGTATGTGAACCACTGTCTTGCATGACAGTGAACAGTGATAGCACCCTCATAAATATGACCTATACTATTAATGAATATGATCTATACTGTTATCCCCTTTCTGTATGAACCTCTGTCCTGCATGGCAGTGAACAGTGATACCACCCTCAGTGTCAAGGCCTGACTGAATTACTCAGATTAGGGAAACTGTACTTCAAGCTTTGCCAATAAATTTGTTAACCATTAATCATTTCTCGCTTTCTTCCCCTGCTTTTCACATCTCACATCTTTTATCATTCGTCTCTTCCTCTCACTGTTTATAGTTCTTCTATCATCTCTAACCCCTCTTATCATTCTTCCCTCACCTCACATGTTACCAAAATCCCTAACTTCTCTCTTACTATCATTCTTCCATCACCTCTGCTATCATTCTTCCCTCACCTGTGTTATAAATCTTCCCTCACCCCTCACTTGTTATCATTCTTCCCTCACCCCTCACTTGTTATCATTCTTCCCTCACCCCTCACTTGTTATCATTCTTCCCTCACCCCTCACTTGTTATCATTCTTCCCTCACCCCTCACTTGTTATCATTCTTCCCTCACCCCTCACTCTTATCATTCTTCCCTCACCCTCACTTATTATCATTCTTCTCCTCACTTGTTATCATTCTCTCACCTCATTTGTTATCATTCTTCCCTCACCTCTCATGTTATCATTCTTCTCACACCCCTCATTTGTTATCATTCTTCCCTCACCCCTCACTTGTTATCATTCTTCTCACCCCTCATATTTGTTATCATTCTTCCTCACCCCTCACTTGTTATCATTCTCTCACCCCTCATTTGTTATCATTCTCACCCCTCATTGTTATCATTCTTCCTCACCCCTCACTTGTTATCATTCTTTCCTCACCCCTTCACTTGCTATCATTCTTCTCTCACCCCTCCTTGTTATAATTCTTCCCTCACCCCTCACCATTCTTTCCCTCACCCTCACCTGTTATCATTCTTCCCCTACCTCACCTGTTATAATTCTTCTCACCTGTTATAATTCTTCTCTCACTTCTCACTCATATCATTCTTCCCTCACCCCTCGCTTGTTATAATTCTTCCCTCACCTCTCACCTATCATTCTCCTCACCTCTCACCTGTTATCATTCTTCCCTCACCCTCGCTTGTTATAATTCTTCCTCACCTCACCTGTTATCATTCTTCCCTCACCTCTCACCTGTTATCATTCTTCTCTCACCTCTCACCTGTTATCATTCTTCCCTCACCTCTCACCTGTTATCATTCTTCCCTCACCTCTCACCTGTTATCATTCTTCCCTCACCTCTCACCTGTTATCATTCTTCTCTCACCTCTCACCTGTTATCATTCTTCCCTCACCTCTCACCTGTTATCATTCTTCCCTCACCTCTCACCTGTTATCATTCTTCCCTCACCTCTCACCTGTTATCATTCTTCTCTCACCTCTCACCTGTTATCATTCTTCCCTCACCTCTCACCTGTTATCATTCTTCCCTCACCTCTCACCTGTTATCATTCTTCCCTCACCTCTCACCTGTTATCATTCTTCTCTCACCTCTCACCTGTTATCATTCTTCCCTCACCTCTCACCTGTTATCATTCTTCCCTCACCTCTCACCTGTTATCATTCTTCCCTCACCTCTCACCTGTTATCATTCTTCTCTCACCTCTCACCTGCTATCATTCTTCCCTCACCTCTCACCTGTTATCATTCTTCTCTCACCTCTCACCTGCTATCATTCTTCCCTCACCTCTCACCTGTTATCATTCTTCTCTCACCTCTCACCTTTCTTCCCTCACCTCTCACATTCAAAGGCTCTACTTCGCCCACCACTTGCCTCTTCCTCATACGTCAGCATTTCGTACTTGTCAATATAATCCCACACCTCTCTCCTGTCCCTTTCCCTTTATTGCCCTCTTTATTATCCCTTCAAACCTTTTCTTTTTTCTCCCCTTTCTCCTTCCCTCCCCCACTCTGCCTCTTATTTCCTTTCTTTTCCTCTCCTCACTCTTTATCCCTTCACTCTTCCCGTTACCTCCTGTCCTCCCCTGTCATTTAATCCCCCCTTTTCCCTTCATCTCTCTTTCCCTTCTCACCTCTCCTCCCCTCCTTCTATTCTCTCCTCTCCTCCTTTCTCCCCCTCCCCCACGTATACTCTTTATCACTAACCCTCTTTCTCCTCTCCCATTCTTCCTTTAAATTCTCCTTCCATCATCCCTCTTCCCCTTATCCTTCTTCCCTTCACTCTTCATCCACTTACGCCCTTCTCTCTTCCTTCTTCTCTCCTCATCCTTCTACCACTTACCTCTTCTATCCTCACCCTTCCTCCACTTCTCTCTTCACCCTTCCTCCCACCACTCCTCCCCCGGCACTAATCTTCCTCTTACCTCTCCTCCCATCTACCCCTCTTCCTCTTACTTCTCTTTCCTTTACCCCTCTTCCCCTCACCCTCTTCCCCCACCCCTTTCCTCTCTCCTCTCTTCCTTTTACCCTTTTCCCCTCTCCCCACTTCCTTTCTCCCCTTGTGCCTTCACTCCTTCCTTTACCATTTCTCCCCCCTCACCCCTCCTCCCCTTCCCTTAACCCTCTCTCCTTCCCTTACCCCTCTCCTCACCCTTTCTCCCTCTCATTCCTCCCTCTTTCTCATCTATTCCCTCTCGTCCCTTCTTCCCTCCCCCCCCATCCCAGTACACCATCCGGTCATCAGTTTGCCGGACATTAGTTGTATTAAGGTGAGGAGAGGGTAGGGTGTGGTCGAAATGTGGGGGTGTGTACCGAGGTCAGGTGGGCGTGGTGTAGACACGGCGGGCGTGGTGTGTGGACACGGTGGGTGGTGTGGGTGGGCGTGGTGTGGACACGGTGGGTGGTGTGTGAGCGTGGTGTGGACACGGTGAGCGTGGTGTGGACACGGTGAGCGTGGTGTGGACACGGTGAGCGTGGTGTGGACACGGTGGGTGGTGTGGACACGGTGGGCGTGGTGTGGACACGGTGGGTGGTGTGGACACGGTGGGCGTGATGTAGACACGGTGGGCGTGGTGTGGACGCGGTGGGAGTGTTGTAGACACAGTGGGCGTGGTGTGGACACGGTGGGCGTGGTGCACTGTAGATATTTTCAGGTTGGTGTGGCGTGGTATGGGCATGGTGGGCGTGATACGGACATGGTCAGGTGGGCGTTGTGGAGACAGACAGTCGCATGGTGACATGTTTGGTGGCGTGGTGGTAGGCGTGTGGTGCAGCGTGGCGTGGTGAGCATGGGCGTGGCTGTGGGTGTGGCACGCCTCTCACCCTGACATAATGATAGAGTTGTCCCACAAGTTTACTGCTCTTTGGCTCATCCTTCAAGACGTGCAAGATGATTTGAAACTATTTTATGAGGATTTTACACGTGCCGTTTTTTTTTCCTCTTTCTCGCTCGGAAATGGTCTTGGGTTTTAAGAATGGTGTTCTAGGATTTTGTTTTTATCTTTTGAGAATTAATAAACCAGCTGGATGTGTGTCCGGTGAGAAAAGATGGTAATTGTCCTGTGAGAAATATCAGGTGTAGTTAGGAAAGAACAGTACAGTACATCTCTTTCTCTTTGACCCGGATGTCATCAAGACTTGTCAACAGAAGTAGCTGAATCTTGTCAAAATCCATTAGCAGCTCAGCGTTCAAGGCCTTCAAGCGTTACAGCACAAGTTGCAAAAATAAGAGTGGCAGCCTTGCTCTCTTCCCAGTGACAGATAGATAGATAAGTGGATGGAATGAATAGAGAGCTAGATAGACATTTTTTGTCATGCTTGGGAAAGGAAAATTACTTTTCTCTATTAAGAAACGAATATTTACGTTATTCGTAATATTAATATGTTAGCTATGTACTGTTACCACCTCTACTGTTTATGTGAGGTAAAGCCATTTTCTCGAGTCTTAACTCCACTGTATTTAATACATTTTTTTTAGTGACGTGAGGTGAACTTTCTTAAGTCGTCCCTGACATTCGCGCCGCTTTCTTTGAACATATGTATCTCTATTTTCTATGATACTGTTTTATAAATAATAATAGTGATAATGATATTATAATGCTAAGAATATTTTTTTGGTGAAGTTGATCTTCGGAAAGATTATTATTATTTAAAATTTATTATTATTGTTATGTATTTATTATTTTAAGTTTTACCTTTGTTTACATTGTGATACATTGGTGACTTTTATTGATGTTGATATATATATATATATATATATATATATATATATATATATATATATATATATATATATATATATATATATATATATATATATATATGCAAGTAAATCACTATGATCTATATATGCTGATAACCACAAGGAAAGAAGAAAACACGAAGTTCCCAAGCGCTTTCGTGTAATTCACATCTTCAGGGGTGAGTACAGACTAGAGAAGTACAAATCAAGGTGTATATATACAGAGGAGGGTGAGACAGGTCCAAGGGTCAGGTATTAGGTAATGACCCTACTAATCTGACCATCTGACCTGACCTCCAACCGTTGTGTGCTATTTAAAGATTAGTAGGGTCATTACCTAATACCTGACCATTGTGGACCTGGTCTCACCCTCCTCTGTATATATACACCTTGATTTGTATTTCTCTCTCTAGTCTGTACTCACCCCTGAAGATGTGAATTACACGAAAGCGCTTGGGAACTTCGTGTTTTCTTCTTTCCTTGTGGTTATTATACAGCACATATATATATATATATATATATATATATATATATATATATAAATAGTTTATTTAGCCAGAAAAATACAGATGCAGTGTGAATATTAATAACAATATTAACATGGCTGAGCCAATTGAGCCTCAGCTCTCTTGAAGGCACCTGATATAATATACGTATTGTATATTTATCTCAAGGAAGTATTAAGTAACATTTAGTATCATCTGGAATAGTACACGTAACATGGTGGTAATAGTAAGAACATAATTATCAGAATGTTCCCACGGTTATCATTTCGTAATATATATATATATATATATATATATATATATATATATATATATATATATATATATATATATATATATATATATATATATATATATATATATATATATATATATATATATATATATATATATATATATATATATATATGTATACTGTATATATATATATATATATATATATATATATATATATATATATATATATATATATATATATATATATATATATATATATATATATATATATATATATATATATATATATATATATATATATATATATATATATATATCTTGATAAAATCACACGGGAAAATGGAAACAACGTCTTGAATAAAGACGAAAGCTATGGTACTCCGTTGTTTCCATTTTCCCGTGTGATTTTATCAAGATTTATCTTATCCACGTTTTCATTGTGGATTTACATGAAATATATATATATATATATATATATATATATATATATATATATATATATATATATATATATATATATATATATATATATATATATATCATATAGATCCACAATGGAAACTTGGATAAGATAAATCTTGATAAAATCACACAGGGAAAAGGGAAACAATGGAGAACCTTAGCTTTCGTCTTTATTCCCTCCCTCCCTTATCATAATAAGGTATATCAACTCCGCTGTAATATACAGTAAGGGAGGGAAGCAATACAACATGGGTTGTATTAAGGTGGAACAAGAGGACAAGTTGTCAGTATCACGTCTTAGCAAATCTGATAATTGCGATGGTAATTTCTATCTACATGACAATTTATGATACAGTATAATGGTTTTGGTGGTACAGAAATGTTAATACTTAGACAATAGATATTTTTTTAAGAAATTATTTAAAGGAATGTAGCGGTCTTTGCTCGGATTGGTGGGGGCAAGTTGTTCCACACCTTTCTTGTTATTATTATGGACAAAACACAAAACAATACAGCCATACATTATACCAGTAAACGTGACCTAAGATACTGTACATAGGACGATGATGTTGGACTACTGTACTTTAACGATAGTGAGGATGGAAGATGTTATAGTGATAGTGGTGGTGACGATATGTTGATAAATTAAATACAGTAAATATATTGATAATGAGGATGAACATGTAGTAGCACCGATGAAATAAATTAATGATGATTAATGTAACGTCGGTAAAGAAATATAATTTATACTGATGATGATGAATATTGTAGCCAAGCTTATGATTTTTTTTTATACGTGGATTAGCCCTCCCGGGCACAGGTCACTGACCCACATCGGGGCCTGGGGGGCGAAAATGTAATAATAATAATAACAATAATAATAATAATTGGTTCATAGTAAATAAAATAAAATTCACAATAAAAACAACAAAATTAAAAAATAAAATAATAACGACACTAATAATAATAATAATAAAGAAATACA